>NW_020653852.1:2354835-2468800 GCF_003589595.1 Hyposmocoma kahamanoa | reverse complement strand
TAGGCCCATTAGGCGCGCTTCAATTTGCCTCACTTAGCGTGTGCGGACTAGGTTTCTATGCGTTATTATTCTAAGGGTTCGAAGTGATGATGATCACGATAATTATCTTGTAAATGTACCTTGATATTTAAAACCATAATTGAAACAAAATAATGTCACCGTTAGCAACGTCGTACTATGTGTTATTATCAGAGTCGTATCGAGACATAGCTACCAAATGTCACGCTCAAAAAAGTCGTAAACCAAATCGTTTACCCGAAGACTTCTTCGTATTTATTTAGCTTTCTCACTGTTTGTTATTTTTAGTCAAAAATTAAAGAGACAGAACTATCAACATGGATGATTACCGGATATACGAGTATATCAGATTATTGTCAAATAATTCATTGTCGGAATTCATTTATTGAAATCGTGAAAAAGGTCCAACTGTACCCATTGCACAATATTTTCAGACACTGCATAACGTTCGCAATGCATTTATGTCAAGTTAGCCATTGACTTACAAATAAAAAGTTAGCGTAAGGTTGTCTCTAGAAATGTACCTAGCCATACTGCTGTTTGTATTTGTGATGCCAAATAAACATAAAATATTAGGGTAATCGTCAGGTAAGTCATAGAGTCTAATTTCGGTGGCTATTTTTATTACTTATTTAAATACTGTAGAATATTATCATCAAGTATTATTTAGTATTTGAGTGTAGGATCCTGAAATATTATTTAATATTTTCACGATAATACACTCAAATACTTAGGTAATAAAAATTGTCATCGAAATTAGGTACAGAAAACTAACGTTTATAAGAAAAATTTTGCTTTAAAAAAAGGCAAATATATATTTATACAGGTTAATACAATCCGCCTCAATCCGCTGAATACAGTTTAAAAAAAATATATCAAAACTAACTGGCATTACGTAAACGTGTTTTTTTTGCACATTTGTAGTTCGTTTCCGTCACGTTCTATCTTCATTCAATCATTGTCATCATTAGTCATCAACCAATTCATATCATAGTCTATATACACGATTTCAAATGCTGAATAAGATCGCACGTTTTTTTCAACTATGAGTCTACGATAAAATGTTCTTTGAGAGGGATTTTCAAGATCATACAAAATCTCAACATTGGGTATTAAATAATTTTCAACAAATTATTGCACATCTTTAGTTACAGCCCGACGTATATAACATTCTTATTTACTTCCTTCTGACTGTTAACAAAGCGGAAAAGTTAGTCTACATAAATAATAAAAATTGAGAGTGCGTTACACGGTATTATGACTATTTATGACCACCATGAACTGTGCATCAATGTGATAAGTGAAAGAATGTCCCGTGAATGGAACAAATATTTAATAAAATTTATTTTCATATTTTATTTTATTGGCTGGCAGTTCTTACATTGTTACCAGAGCGTAGAATTAAAAAAAAATTACGCACTCCCAAAATTTAAGACGTCACGAAACTATCTGAAAAAAGTTCACTGATAAAAGCTACCATCTATCAACCACTTTAATTTAAAAGGATACTTTGAAATAAAGACAATTAAAACGAACTGTATTGAAAAACATTTTATTGCTGGTAAATAAGTACTAAATTTGACTGGACGCGATGAACGAACGCTATAATACTTTGTTGAATCCAAATGGAACGCAAAATGAATATACCCGTCTCTATCTAACGCAAATTTATCCCCACTACAGAGTGCCGACTCGCAACAACGGCAACGCTGCCTTACGTTTTGAACAAGCTAACGCACACAAAGACACACGACAGAATTTCAGATATTTAATGTGTGCGTTGTCGGTGAACCGCTAAACAAACCGATCGACTAGTCTCTCTCGTAATACTAAGAGCGGTACACGTTGTGGTAGACAATGAAAGTAGAAAGTGATGAAGAAGTGACTGTAAAAGTGGAAATAGAAGATGAAGAACCTTTGCAACTTCCACCATCGAATCCAAATCCAAGCAGACAATCACACCGCAGTAATTACTGCGCTGTTTTTGAGTGTATGAACGCAAGTGACCGTATGACCCTTTTCACGTTACCTCTAGATCTCGGAAGGTAATATAATATAAATATATATAATATAACTTATTAGCATTAAATTGAAGCTTCGAAAAAGAAAAAATCTGTGGTCACATCAATGTGTAAACAGTGCTTATACTCCGAGAAAAGTAACTTGATACTTTTATTATTTATTGTCGCCACCGCCGTTGTCGGTCAGGTGTTAAGAAAAGTATTATTCATTGTCATTATGTATTTAAATCTATCGTATTAGTTGAAACAGACAATAGTACAACAAGACGCTTGTGGATATTAAAATATTTATCACATATTTTATTATAGTCGACGTTGTTAGAGAGGTTTCTTCCTATGTCTTGTTTTAGTGTTTCAAGGTGTTGGATTTTGACGCCTAATGACTAATACTGAGGAAAAATTTTTTTTTTTAAATTATTGTATAATAATGAATAATAATTAATTAATGTTTATTATACGTGAAGTTGTTTGTTTTCATTCACTTCTTTCAGTTCAAAGGTAAAAGGTACGCTCAGTAATTTACTTCTTTCTCCTTGCAGACGTATAAATTGGCTTCGACTAATACAACGCGAAGATTTAACTGAAAAAAACCCTTTTTGTTATCGTGTATGCGAAGAGCACTTTCGAAAAGAAGATATTGTGGACAGTGGTAACAGAAAACATTTGACAAGATTTGCGTTACCAGCTCTTTTCTTACCTGGAGGAAGACAAGAAAATAAAGGGACGCAAACACTCAAGAGGTATTCTTATACCATCTTCACCCAAACATGGGCCAGTACACAGTCTGTTCACACTCAAACTACCGCTCAACTAATACGAGACCTACCTTTGTGCCAAAATCTAAAAAGTCAACTCAAATTAACCAAATTAAAACTGACAAGAGAACGAGGAATACTTGCTGGACAACATCAGAAAGACGTCTTTTCAAACCTATGCGACAAATATCTGTCCAAAGATTTAGCTGAACTCGTAAAAGCACAAGTAGTGAACTTAAAACAGCATCACTGTGATACTAGATACACCGCAGAACTAAAACTATTTTGCTTTAAATTGTACCATTACAATCCACATGCTTACCATTTACTTTCTGAAACACTAAAACTTCCTTCGCAAGAAACTATTACCAGAATCTCTATACCGGTCACACCAGAAATCACAGATGACTTGCTTTCTATTTTGAAAGTTAAAGTTCAGAGTATGTCAGACTTAGAAAGGAATTGCACAGTAGTGATGGGAACTATGGTATTAAAACCAAGTTTGTTCTATAACAGTAAGAAAGACAAAATTACCGGATTCCACGAAGTCGACGGAGTCCAGTCTCCAAGGCCAGCAACAAATGCTTTGGTTATGATTATTCGTGGATTGTTTTGCGATTATTCACAACCTGTGGGGTACGCTTTACTCTCTGAAGGCAAAGACTTTGATGACGTCTTAAAATGGATTAACAAAATTTTAATGAAACTTTTCGACATAGGTCTCCGCGTCCGAGCGTTAGTAAGTGACCTTGCGTGTGAATGGCTTACTGAAGCAATAAGAAGAACCGTCTCCAGTTCTAGACCATATTTCTATCTCAATGATAGGAAAATTTATTTTATTCTAGACACACCTTACTTATTGAAATTAGTACGAAACATGTTATTACAAAATGATTTTCATTTTCACGATTCTGTAGTCAAGTTTCAACATATTCAAGATTTTTACAAACAGGATAACCAACAGTGTATGAAACTAGCACCAAAGTTAACAAATAGTCATATTAACCCTTCCACTGCAGAAAAGAACAATATGAATTATGCAAGGGAACTTTTTAGTAAACAAGTCGCTGCTGGAATTTCTACTTATGTAGATTTTCATGCTATTGACGAATCTGGAAAGGGAACAGCGAGGTTTATAAGTATGATCGATGATCTATTCGAGGCTCTAAGTTCGTCGCCCACCCTAGAGGCAATTGGTTACAAAAAAGCCTTTTGTGGAGATGAGGTTCAATTAGAATTCTTTAACGAAATGTTGGAGTTGTTCCAGTCGTTAAAAATAATTAATCCAAAAAGTGGAAACGATGTGTCATGCGAAGGGGACTTTATTGAAGAGTTTAAAATTACTATGAAATCCATTTTACAATTATTTGATGATCTGAAGGTTGAAGGGCACACATCTCTCTATACGTCTAGACTACACAATGACGTTTATCACGATTTTATTAAACAAATGCGAGCGCAAATTGGCAAAATCAGTAAACCCACTAGTCGCCTATTTATCAAAGGGTTTATGATTATATTTTTCTCCAATATTATAAAGTCGAAAAATTGTAGCAATATGGATAGCGTACTAGATGAAATTCATAGAATCCTAAAAATGAGAGATGAGCATAGCCAGAAAGATTTGAATGCTGAAGAATTGAAGAAAAGGTCTGTTCAAGTTACTAATTCTGATTGTGATAAACTGCAATTTCCGGAAGACTTTCCTCTTTTTAATAGACGTGCGCACTTGTTAAAACAATGCTTGGATCACCATAAAGACTGTGCTGTTCTAAAATCTTACCTAAAATTGGATGAAGCTAACTATAATTATTGCGGAGATATGAATTATCTCATTTACAAGTATTATATTGGAGGCAACAAAGATAAAATAACTACATTGCCGGTGATTCCCGCCGATAATTTCATCACATATGTAGAAAAAATGGAGTACATATGCCAAGAAATTATGAAAAGGGAACACGTGTGTCTAAATATTTGCGAAACGCTGCAAAAAGCAATAATTGATATTCCACCTTGGAACCCGTGCGCCTGTTTCCCTCATACCTATTTAATAAAACTTTTTGTGATGACAAAGATTTGTAACGTCGTAAAAATAAATAATAACGCATTTCGCAATATGGGTAAGAATGCAGTTTGCAGATTTCTATGGCAATAAAAACCCATAAATATTAGTTTTATCCGGTTATAACTGGGTTTTTAATTGATTAAATTGTGAATTTTCAGTAGCATGGTTTTATTGTTTTAAGTTGACCTTTTCCACCTGATTACGACAGAAAATAAATTTCTGCTTTGGGTCATCTGTACATCTTAAACACCAACTGATATTATTCTACTTGTTGTTATCACTTAGAATTCCTGACAGCTTTTTTATTTAAATAATCTTGCTCATTTTCACAATAAATTACAGGACATCGCCAAACTCAAAAATAAAATAAAAAAATAACACTTTTTACACAACTACTATTATTTAATATAACATAATAATTATTACTTCGATAATAACTATACGATACTATAGCGTCGTAGCTATAGACGACCGTCCCTTATTAACAAATATGTATATTAAGACGTTCAAATGCTGCTAAATCCATATATGTCTAGACCTATAAGTTTACATAATCTAGTATGTAATGTTATAGTACTATTATTATTTCTCACGATGCATGCCGACCGCGACGTGTTAAACTGTCACTAAGAAAAGTATCAAGCCCCTTTCGTCAGAGTATAAAAACGCTTAACCAACTACCTATCTCTTTCTAACGCTTACAAGCACAAGTTCACACTTCTATACAACGGTACGGCAACGCTCCGTGCTTGTTTGGAAGCAGCTCGCGCACACAGAGACACAGTAATACACATACGTATTCACTTTCCGTGTTTGCCGTCGATCCATAGTCTCACAATCGGGTAGCGGAATACGCGCTTTGGTGATAAGAACAATGAGTGCAAATGAAATTACAGTAAAAATGGAAAGAGATGAAGATGATGAACCTGTAGTGCATCCACCAACAAATACTTATGCGGGCAGAATGCCTCCCAATCGGCATTTCTGTGCTGCTTTTGCGTGTATGAACTCGAGTGACAATAACAACTTGAAATTTTTCCCGCTTCCTACTGACCCCCAAAGGTAAATAGCAAGTTTGAACATTATTATCAAATTGGATCGTAGAGTCATTAAGTATTTGCATCAAATAAAACGAATACATAATAACATAACCTCAAATAGTGGAGACGAGAAAATAAACATTCCCCGCAACGCCCCGCATGCCCGCGTCATTTACTCGTGAACAGCGCCATCTATTTTATGCGATACGAACTTTCTCCGACTGATGGTAGTTGCGTTACCGTTCCTAACAAAATAGTTATCGTACATGCTTCTTTGTTGTTTGTGGAGTCCACGCAGATAGCGTTCTTTAAAATTACAAATGTATGTATTATAACAAAATCCCACCAAAAACTTAAATGGGAACAATTGGCTGCATTAAATAATTAGTGTGTATGTATCGCGAATAAAGGACTAAATTGAGATGTATGTGAAATAGTTTCTAATGAAGGTCAATAACAAAAAATGTCTATTTTATTAACACCATTAACTTCGCAAGTTTTAATTAAGTTTAAAATTTTAATTAACTTTATTTACACACACACTCTAGTAACCGATTTCAACTTGGCAAATAGGTGTATTTCCACGAAGTTTTGAGGTTGGTTTTTTTTTATAAAAGTTAAGTATATTTATTATTGTATGTATTATTTATTACGCATTATAGTAGGATTATCGTAGAAGGTCGAACATATAAGTGCCACTACTTTTTGATTTTGAAATTATAACCAAGTAGAGGGTAACTTTTGTGAGAAGTTGAATAATCTTTTTTTATTACAGACGCGAAAATTGGCTGCAACTAATACGACGTGAAGACTTAATAAAAAAGAGTTCCAAACGCTATTATGTATGTGAAACACATTTTCGAAAAGAAGATATCAAAGTAAAGGGTCCAATTATGGTAGTGGCGGATTACGCAGTACCGGCTCTTTGTTTACCTGGTCGATTGCAAGAAGGTAAAGAGACACAAACGTACACTGACGACATTCCACGCTCTTACTCTGTCTTTACTCAAACTTGTCCCGATACGAAATTTGTTCACACCCAGACGAATGTCCAACTATTACACAGCCTACCTTACTGCCAAAAATTAAAAAGTGATCTCAAAACAACCAAATTGAAACTGGCAAAAGTGAAAAGTAAGTTTAATGCAAAACGGAAAGAGATCTTTTCAAAACTATGCGACAAATATTTGTCAAAAGAGTTATCTGAGCTCGTGAAAGCGCAGGTGAACTTGAAAGAGTTCCACTGTGGAAATAGATATACATTGGAATATAAACTGTTTTGTTTCAAACTGTATCATACTAGTCCAGACGCATACCACTTACTGTCAAAAACACTTAAACTTCCTTCAAAAGAAACCATTACCAGAATCTCTATACCAGTAACATCAGAAATTACAGATGACTTGCTTTCTATTTTGAAAAATAAAGTTCAGAGTATGTCAGACGCAGAGAGGAATTGTACTGTAGTGATCGGAACTATGGGATTGAAAGCAAGTCTGTGGTATAGCAGTCAGCAAGACAAAATTGTCGGATTCCACGAAGTCGACGGAGTCCAGTCTCCGAGGCCTGCAACAAGTGCTTTGGTCATGATTATTCGTGGATTGTTTTGCGATTATTCACAACCCGTAGGGTACGCTTTACTTTCGAAAAGTAAAGACTTTGAAGACGTCTTGAAATGGATTAACAAAATTTTAACAAAACTTATCGATATAGGTCTTCACGTCCGAGCGTTTGTAAGTGATCTGGCGTCTGCACGACTTATAGAAGCTATATCGATTAGAAGAAAAGTCTCCAGTTCTAAACCGTATTTCTATGTCAATGGTAGAAAAATTTACTTTATTTTAGACGCACCTTACTTACTGAAACTACTACGTAACAAGTTATTACATAATGATTTTCATTTCCAAGATTCTGTAGCCAAGTTTCAACACATTCAAGATTTTTACAACCAGGACAGCCAAAAATGTTTCAAAGTAGCACCAGAGTTAACAAACAGCCATATTAACCCTTCCACTGGAGAAAAGAAGAATATAAATTATGCAAGGGAACTTTTAAGCAAAAAAGTTGCTGCTGGAATTAATACTTACGTAAATTTTCATGCAATTGACGAATCTGGAAAGGAAACGGCTAGATTTATAAGTATGATCGATGATTTATTGGATGCCCTAAGTTCATCGCCGACTCAGGAGCCGAATGGATACAAAAGAGCCTTTTGTGGAGACGAGATTCAATTAGGATTCTTTAACGAAATGTTGGAATTGTTCCAGTCGTTAAAAATAATTAATTCAAAAAGTGGAAACGATGTGTCAAGTGAAGCGGGCTTTATTGAAGAGTTTGAAATTATCATGAAATCTGTTTTACAATTATTTCATGATCTGAAGGTTGAAGGACACACATCTCTGTATACGTGTAGACTACACAATGACGTCCACCACGATTTCATTGAACAAATGCGAGCGCAAATTGGCAAGACCAGAAAACCCACTTGTCGAATGTTTGTCATAGGATTTATGACTATATTTGTTTCTAACATTCTAAAGTCTAAAAAAGGTGATGATATCAGTGACGCTCATAGTACCCAGCACCTGGAAAGTGTGTTTCTTGAAATTCGCAGAATCAGAGAAATGAGAGATGAGCCAGACAAGAAACATTTGAATACATCTGAAAAATTGAAGGAAACGTCGGTTCAAGTTGCCAAGTCTGATTATGACAAACTACTGTTTCCGGAAGATTTGCCTCTTCTTAATATATGTGCGCACTTGTTAAAACAATGCCTGGATCACCATAAAGACTGTGCTGCTCTAAGATCTTACCTAAAGTTGGATATAGAGAATTACAATTATTTCGAAGACTTAAACTTTAAGTATTACAAAGATGTGTCAATGCCTTTGTTGGTCATTCCTCCTGATAATTTCGTCGCATATGTAGAAAAAATGGAGCACAAATTCCAAGAAATTATACAAAGTGAACATCTATGTGTAAAAATTTGCGACTCGATGCATAAAGCACTAAGTGAAATTCCACCTTGGACTCCCTGCCCATGTTTCCCGCATACATATTTAATAAAACTTTTTGTGATGGCCAAGATAAGTAATATCATTAGAATGAATAATAACGCATCTCGAAGTATAGGTAAAAATGCAGCTTGCAGATTTTCTTAACAGTAATTCCTAGACATAAATAGATTTTATTGTTGAAATGTTAAGTATACATAGTACTTTGTACTATTTAACTTGGCCTAAATGACAATTTATTGCTTTGTATAACATACGAAACCCTACCTAACGTAAGTACCGACGAGTCACTAACTCGATGTCGCGCCACATCTGCCGGAAATTTTTGTCATACACTGCGGTCTGTAGGCACTGTTTGTTTATGTAATGAGTGATTTCGTTAATTTGAAATATTTCAATGTAGTAACAAGTTCATTTTTTGACAAATAATTTAAATAAGTTTCAACAAAAACCGTTAATGGAACGTTCGAGAGAAAGCTACAAAGCGATGTTATTAGTGCTTTAGCAAGTTTCCTTCTTCGGTCCACCCACGCCTCTTGTTAATCAACCAGAGCCTTTTATGGGCCTACTAAATTATTTAGCCCATTTCATTGAATGGAGCAAGCGAAAAACGATCAAAATCCGTTTTCTAACATTTTACGATATAATTTACTTTTTAGATTGACAGGAATTCACAAACAGAAAATATTTAATGCAAATAATAATTATTTGCATAAACATCAAAAATTATATAGTAAATATATTTATGAGTTTTTTTGAATGCCACGATGTTTTACTACTATGATATCATTGACTTACAATTATATGGACGACGGGTCTAATACAAAAACCACGAAAAAAATGTCCCAAGTCAACCTATTTAAACGTAGTGACATGTAAAGGAATATGAAAAAGCTAAAACGTTGAATTTAAATTGTAATGTCTTCGCAGTAATGTCTAATTTTGCTTGCTTCGCTGGCAGTCGAACAAACGATGACTAAAGCGTGAATGACGCTCTGTATACGATTTTAACGCCCTATAAGTTCGGACACTTTTTAGCGCGGACCCGACGTCCATATAATTGTAAGTCAATGTATGATATTCAATTTTTTTTTATGTTAAATTACTCCACTAGTTTGTTATAATTATTAATAACAAAAATAGAACACTTAAAAAAATTCATTCAATCCGGCTGGATTCGAACGACAGTTAAAAAGTCTTTAAAAATCATAAACAAAGAACCAAATAGAAAAATTCGTAAAGCATCTGGCACGATCGAATCCAGCCGGATTAAATTAATTTTTCTAAGTGTTCGACCTTTGTTATTAATAAATTGTATTACGTATATACTTCAAATATTATGATTGAGAGCTACTTGATCATCACCCTATCCTTTGACAGAAGTAGCTGCCAGCCTTTTGGTCATAGGAGGTTTCAGCGAGATGAACTCCTTAGAGAGGCGTTTCCCTTAAACTCCAGAGACCGAATTTTTCCGCTGCAAAAGACACAGATCCGTAACCCTCGCACTGGATCAGGTTGCCAGAATTGTGACATAGGATAAGGGCAACTCTCTTTGTTGTATAATAATAAAATGATATGTGCATCACTCTTCACTTGTACCACTAATTTCCAGTGCTAACTTATTGAAAGCGATGTTTTTTGTGTTCAGTCCTAAATTTTGAAGCAACGGTACTTAGATGAATCTTAAAGCGGTACAGATAAGTTAAATAAAATTATAATTACATGTTCAGGGTTCATGCGGCAAAAAGATGCACTGAAATCATTGAAATACATAATATTGTATAGTGAGCAGTTTTAGGTCTTAATATTGACTTGGACATCAATGTTCGTGTTTTTGGTAGCAAAAATATTAAATTTTTAGATTTATTGAATGTCACTATGTTTTACTAGCATGACGAAACGAAACACTAAGAAAAATACTTTCGATCGAGCTGGATTCGACCCAGCACCCTCAGGCAATCCGTGCCAGACGCATCATACACATACAACAAGCTTCTGGCACGGATTGCTTGGAGGTGCTAGTTGGAATCCAGCCGGGTCTATTTAAGTTTTTTTAAATTTGCAGGACGGCAACTGTCATGCAATTTATCAGACCTGTTTAAATATTTGGCCATTTCTAAATGGATGACCTCCACTCGCCATGTAAGATGCCTGATAGTAATAAATCGACTCCTCCTTGTCGACCTAGTTTAGATTTCAACTCCCTCGCAAACTATATATAACCTTAATCAGCTAATACAATTGGTACGTAGTTTGTGATGGTAGAAAATACTTTTTCTTTTTTCTATTTCTTTTTCTATTAATCTGTCGTAAGTCACAAAAATAGGTGATTTTTTTATAATTCTTTTTGTTTTTGTATAGGCTTCAGCAACCTATTACACTCAGCAGTGAATTATAAAAGCATGAAAATTAATAAGTAGTTGTGAATTTGGGCTTACGATTCTTTACGTGGGAAGGATCGAAACGTTCAACTTCGTATTTTACCAACATTTTTCGCAAAAATCAGTTTATTTATACGATTCGTTGGCTAACAAAGTAAACTCGGTGAACAGTTCGCTAGAGATGGATGACGAAATAAACAACTAGGGATGTAGGCATACATACGTTAGGCCACAAATAAAGACATACAATGTATTGAGTTTTTCGGTTTGCGGCGATTGTTATACAAAGGAAATGAAACTATTTTCCGATCTTAATCACGTTTATACATTTTTTCAAACAAACCAACGTTTCGGGCCCTTCGCAGGTCCCACGATCACAGCTGAATCAACCGTTTAGACCTTTAGATCTGGAAAAATAGTTTTATTCCGTCATACAATACAGGGCGTCCCACGGCTATGCCTGTAATTTTACTATACTGATCGAAAGCTTCACTCATAAGGATTGTTTTCTTCTAAATAACACAGCATATTAAATAAAAGGAAGACCATGAAACAACATTTAATTAAAATAATTAGGTACATTGAACTGCAACTTACAATCAATTTAAGTTCTCAAATGCTCAAAATGTGTCCCATTCTGTAGTATACAAATCCTCACTCTTTTCATAATTTCGCTTCTTGTTGATTTATTTATCTTTTCATGGTGAATGTTTAAAATATAACGTCTATGTTCAGTTTGTAACACCAGCACTCTCTTATACCGGTTCCTGTAATCTAAATATTACAGGTTCATTTTCATGAACAAAATTTCAAATTTAATGTTAAATTTTATGGTGTTATAACCATAATTTATCTAGCCTAAATTATGGCTGAGTGTTCAAACCAAAGAAAAAGAGCAAACACGATTTTGTAACCGGATCGGATAGAATAATCCACCGCTGAAGTTGGGCACGCGGTCAAGCGAAACAATAACGTATTGTAACACGAAAATGGCTTCCTTAATTACGCAATTTGTGAAATACTGGTGCAATTATCAAATACGTAAATTATTAAGTACCTACTCTTGTTATATAGCACATGGAAAATATTACAAATATTAGGTACCTAAAGTACAGTCGCATTACCATTCAAAATCATATTGTAATCATAATCATATTGTATCATTTATTTACGGACGGTGTGCGGACGGTCTTGTTAACAAGCAGTAGCACGTTCTTTTAATGAGTAAAATGACACCAATAACTTTTAAAAAAGAAAACTAGAAATATCCAAAATTTTAACGTTAAGTGCTCACATTTTTGAGTTCACATTTGAGTATGGTTTAAAGCACTCGAAATCATACTCAAATCCCTGCCATTAGGGTCGTATTTCCAGTGCAATCCTGACTTGAGCATTGAGTAGAGTTCTAGAATACGACTCTTAGTATGACATTCGTACAGAGGCTTTAAACAATAACTTTTCACATAACAAACTGCTAGTGAAGTAAAACTATCTTATAAGTGAATAAAAATTTATATTCAAAGCAATTGTTTCAAGTGACGCCCTTGCGCGATACTTTGACAGACTCTATATATTATATTCATTTTCCAACACTATTCGACTTATATAGACGGCACTTCGTCCAGACCACAGTGTAAAACCCAGCGTATTATGCTGTATTTTTACTGTACACTCATCCATAGATCGAGTAATAAAAACTACCACTTTTGAAACAGTAATTTTGAACACAAGTCAATTTATTTATTATTGTTGGTTAATTACATACATAAATCAATGACGTAAGGAACAAATTTCAATAAATTTCCATTAAATTTTTAAGCATGCGTCTATTATTAAGAAAAAATTACGAGACATGTATTTTCGTACACTTAAGAAAGCATAATTTAGTCGCTAATTCGACGCCTCCTACGTAAAATATTGTATGTCGAAATTGCCAAGTTTTCAGGGGAGTGTTTTAAAGTTCTCCGTTTCATTCGGCAAAGCTTGTTACTCACATAGAGTGATCATCTAATAGATCATCTAACCGATATCTAGGATTTTATGATACTCAACGTGTGTAAAGAGATTTTCCGAATAAAAGTGAGAAATCTAAAGTCACGTGTTATGCTTATTTCAGTGAATTCAGAACTTTAAAAGGCTCCCCTGTAAACTTGGCAATTTTGACATACGATACTTTACGTGTGAGGGGTCGAATTGTTTAGTCCGCTTTGAAGTTACTTAGCCGTCTTTAGTCGCCACGTCGCAATAATTATTTACTTCATTAATAATAATAACATTCGGTTAATAAAATCCAATTTAATTGTTATATAAGGTATTAAGTAATGTTAAATTTGTTAATGGGTGTGTACCTAAATAAAGAAACATTTTATTATGAATTTATTTATTTATTTTATTATAATAATGCAGTTAATATAACATCCCAACCACAAATATGGTATATTAGTTTATGTCTGTGATGCCATCAAACTGCCGGGCATTGAAATTATGGCTCAAACGCTATGAGCCAAAAAACCTGGAACAAAGAGGTTATTAGGTTTATGCCATTTTGCGCAGTTGTTATACATATTGGAAATGAGAGTTTCAGAATGGCCGCCGTAAAAATGTAGATATCTATTTACAGAAAGAAGTCAGAAAATTAAACTAATGAAGATAAGTTACAGTCGAAGATCTGGCAGTATGTCCAATTATTAGACATCTTAGACTGTCCCGAAAAGGACCCGAAAGACGGATAATTTAGATTGGGAATGAAACCATTTTTTCAGATCTAAATTGCGTACGTATATTTCATTTTTTTCTAATATGAGTCATTTGTCAAGGTTCATGTAACAAATTATTAAACGCGATTAAGATTTGAGAGAATAGTTTTATTAGAAATTGGAACAAAGAGTTATAATTCTGGTGCTAGTACGAGATTTCATATTCAATCCACAATCACCCTACCCTTCCCGTGACCTAGGTACATTATCTTAACTATGGACAGTGTTTGTGAAGACATTTAAGCGTTGATACGAAGTGATAAGATACGCGCCGTCAACAGTCCACATTGCCAAGCAAACAACTCACGGCGTACGCGCAAAGTTCCATGCTAGAATTTATGCAATCTATCTCCACATTGTTATAGTAAGTTTTACTTCCAGCCGGAATTATTTAGCCTTCTCACAAACCCATGAAGTTCTCAGTTAATTCATTTGCAGTTGATAACATATCACTAAAGTCCACTTTGCAATTACGATTTTTTATTAAACTCAATATTTGAGTCCCGGCCCTGCATATCTATGTCTTCTTTACGTTAACCGGAGTTTATTGACATTTATATTGCCTGAATAATTATATAAATAAGTATTTATACATTTAAAAGCATTATGGCCCCCACAATAAATCGTGAGGATCGTTCATTGCCCACATCAAGGCGATTAGGCCGAAAACCCACGTGCGGGGGGAACGAACTGCTGCCGGTCGTCACACTCGTCGCTGCATTGCTCCAAAAGAATCATCCGACAAGACAGGCTGACAGAACAGTGGACAATTATTTAGTATAACTGTTGGGTAGATCCATAAACTAACAACCGATTTAATCAGTCATCTTTCTATTCAAATTTGTTTTGTCTAAATGTATTTGGTACACCACAGAATTAATAACATTATTAATTTCTAAATCCTAGCTAGTAGGCAATAGAGGAACGTTTGCTTTTCAACTGAAACATTTTTTTTTAATTATTTTTGGCCATGGAAACAAAGTCCTTCAGCCGAAAACTTAAACGTTTAATTATATTTCTGTAAATATGGCCACCACAAAGAGGATAGGCAATTTGAGGCGGCGTGCTTGGATTGACTCGGGATTCCTTAGACCGGGCCGATACGAGTATTTTAGTTCGAAATTCGTATAATTTCGCGTTTTAATCTTCGATTAAGGCACAATAGCACTATCCTATTCCACTTTAAACTAGATTTCACAAAATAATTGAAAGTCAAAATAAAAACGACACTTTTCCCTCCAAAAGGCCCAGAGCGAATCTCAACTGAAACATCGACGTTAGTGTTGCCTCTCGAAAGCAGTGAAGGAAAACAAAAGATTTTTGTTTAAAAAAACGTACACGGAAAGTAATTTAAAGACGGTGCGACTTCTTCCCGGCCAAAGCCTGCAAAGTAAGTATGAAAAACCATTAATGTCCGCTGCTTTAAACATGCAAACAGGCAAAACTCATACAGCCAATTGTTCGTAATTACCAGAACTAAAAATACCTACCTGTACCGCTTACTTAAAAATAAATGGCGGTAAACTAAAGTGCTTTTGTAATTATTTTATGTTTTTTCATCTTTTTGTATTTTAAGTTAAGTTCAAATAAGAAGAGCGATAACGAAAATACAGCAATGGAAATATCATCACAAATTCAGCAAACTACTATTAATGTGCCTGGAAAAACAATAATAACATTTTCTTTTAACTTGTAAGTCAATGCTTTTAACAATAAAATTGTCCTAACTCCTTACCAGTCAAATATTACTTTTTGTTTTTAATTGAATATATTTTTTTACTTTTTCTATTACATCTCTGCAATAATTACTACTTATTACTGAACTTATTTCTTTTCATTTAAGAATTAAGGATTAATGTAGTGTTTACAAAAATTTAATAATTATTTTCCGAAAATGGTGACGGCGTGCTGTCTTTGTAGATACAAATTCAACACTAAATGCGGCATACCAACCTATACCAACGCGGGAGTGAAATTTCAAACACATTAAAAAGAAAAAGAGACCTATATAGAGAGTCTATGTCATTCAAGCCTTAATGAGTCAGTTCCAAATTAACAACCTTATGTACAATGTTTTTTAAAGTAGTTTTACGTTTCGAATTAATTAGATCACTTTCATGCTAAAGGTCTTAGAATAATAACGCATAGAATGATAGTTTCATATCAAATGAACTGTCACAAGTTAAAAATCAAATTCATGTAGGCTAGTTTTAGTAGTACGTTAATTTTCGGTTTTAGTGAATATTTATATAAAAATACAAGTTGAAACGCATTACTTCCTTGTGGAATGTGATGTTAGTATCTATATTATGTTTGTCTGACGTATTTTTTACACTCATTTACCGCACATTGCGTAATTTTTAGATAAAATTCTGGAGCAGTTCGCGGTGCAAGTTGACCTTGAGCACTAAGAGGCCCGCCCGCTCGTGTAGGCCCATTGGGAGCGCTTCAATTTGCCTCACTTAGCGTGTGCGGGCTAGGTTTCTATGCGTTATTATTCTAAGCTAAAGGTGCGATGTGTAATCCCGATTAGAGCATTATGAAGCATAATGGGGTGATGATGATGACGTCAAAATGGCTTTCGACAAATTGTTCCTATACTAATAAACAATACTTTTACAAACACTAATTTACATTCATTTGAAACACAAATAACTGTGAAAACCAAATATGAAATTCCGTTAATATTTCCACATCTGTTTGCAGGTTGAATACGTACCTTAATGTTGTCATGGAAGTAAATAAAGAATTTATCTTTTTTTTATAACATCAAGTGACGGGACGAACAAGTCGTGCGCCTGATGGTAAGCTACAAGCCTGTCCATAACAGTCGCAGTGCCACTCAGAGCTTTAAATCGCATCTGAGGGGCACTGCCACTGCGCCCGTCACCCTGAGACATTTGACAAGTCCCAGTTAGAAAACCGGAACACGGTATCTAATCTGACATTACTGCTTGGCAGAAATAGGTAAGGTGGCATTACTTCCCTGGACGAACACTTTCACAAGGAGCTCTAAATATATTTATCTAATTATTACAATACAATAACATCTTCAGGATGCTGTTGAGACTGCCACGGCACTGCAGTGCAGGGCATGTTTGCTGAAGCGCGAACAGATGACTTTTATTATGCCATTAGGCGTAAAAAAGTGTCGTCTCTGCTAAAGCGAGTGCGAGACAGTGGCAATGGCATCCTGAGGATGTTTGCCCATCGTTTTGACTGTACAATTTTAAAGTTTCGGGTAAACATTACAACTGGTCAAATTAAATAATAATTGTGCATTTTCCTAATTTTAATATTTAAATTTTCTGTCAATATCTCAAAATTCAATGTAATCATACTAACATAGTTGTAAGGTTTATTTTTTGTAACTAACACCATTATCTTATGGACTAAGGGCTGAAATAAATGATTTAAAAAAAATTAATACAAATATCGAATACTAAGAAAAAATTCATTTGATCCGGCATCCAAGATCATAAAATTAAATACTTATGTCGAACTCTAGGGTTTCGACAATGATTTAAGAATATAAGATCATTAGGTTAGGCGCAGTTAGGTAGAAAAAATTTCGAGAAAAAAGCCAGGAGGAGGATTCAGCTTGGATGGGCAGCGTTTGGGAATCTACGTCGAATCTTCTCGTCACCTATACCACAAGATTGAAAACAAAGGTTTTCAACCAGAGCGTCCTGCCTTTTGATTTCCGGAGCCGAGACGTGGACACTCACGATACAGCTAGCCCACCAATTTAAAGACGCTCAGCGAGCTATGGAACGGCCTATGCTCGGAGTTTCTCTGAAGGATAAAATTCGTAATGAGTAACCTCATCCGACAGAGAACCAAGGTCACCGCATAGCTCCTGCAATAAGCAAACTGAAGTGGCAGTGGGCTGGCCATATCTGTCGAAGAACCGAAAACTGATGGGGAAAACGAGTTCTAGAGTGGAGACCGCGACTCGGCAAACGTAGACTGGACTCCTCAGGTGAAGTGACGACCTGCGAAAGGTTGTTGGCGGGAAATGGATGCGGCAAACTGAGGACCGGACGAAATGGCGCACATTGGGGGAGGCCTATGTCCAACAGTAAACTGCGATAGGCTGATGATGATGATGAGGTCTCGCGATTGCTACTAATTTTTTGGACCTAAACATTGCACTTATACATTTGTTTTTTCAAACAAACCAACGTTTCAGGCCGAGATCATGGTACTTGTAAAGATTGAAAAGATGAAGATTAAAAAGCTCGTCCAGGGATGTACTGCCACCTTACCTATTTATGCCGCCAAGCAGTAATGTTGGCATTACTACGTTCCGGTTTAGAAGGTGGTAGTGAAATTACATGGGACTTGTCAACTTATGTCTCACGGAGACGGGCGCAGTGGCAGTGCCCGTCAGATCTTTGTGATTTAAATCTCTGAATGGCACTGCAACTGTTATGGATAGGCGCGTAGCTTACCATCAGGCGCACGACTTATTCGTCACGTCACTTGATATTAAAAAAAAGTAAAAACATCCCGAAACATTGATTTCTTTGAAAAAACAAACATGCGCAATTTAGATCCGAAAAAATAGATTCATCTCCAACATTTAGGTATGTAAAAAGAGGACATATATTTGACGATTCATCAATATAACGAATGTAGATTTGAATTTCAACTGTAACATAATACCGTCTCCGTAATTAATTATAGACGAGAGGGTGTGAGTGCAACGGCCCATAATGCTTTATTGGAGTCATTAAACCATCAATATGACATTGTTAGCGTTCGTACATAAGCACAGCAAACAAAGATACTAATGTTATCGACGATGAAGTGTCAAAATCTCCTAAACATTTGACATTCCAAGTTACATAATACTTTATTAGTAAACGCTTTGATCATAGAAAGAATGGATAATACCTACGCACGCCTCTATGTAAATCCAATAAAATTAATTATAAGACAAAACAGTATTCGTTCGTTAGTCGTGTGTTTGTACACGTAGATATTACTTATTGTCATTGTTAATTTATCGCCGATATAAAGTTAGTTAATAACTCTAATTAGGGCATTGTTCGTGCACACACACGTTACGCTTCAACAGTACAAACTGAAACATAGATTGAAGACAAAGAAAAGTGGAAAACTGTTTGGAGCTCATTTCCTAACAATTTTCCTAAGAGTGTTTCTCCATATCAACAAAGTGTTTTTTATTATTATTATTGGACATTAACAATTGATCTGACATTCTTGAATACTAACGATATTATAAACATATGTAATACTTTAAATATATTTTCTTTTTTTTCTTTTCATTTTTATATTGTCAATACCGGTAATTGTGTTTGTATTATAATATTCATATAACAAATATACTTTCAATATGTTTGTATGGTAAATGTTTGGCCGGACACAGTGAAACTATACCTACTCATTTTGTACATGTCAACTTGCATATCTAACCTGTGTTTTCACAAATAAATGAATTATTATTATTATTATTTTCGTATTTATTTTAAACTCTCGCCTCTCCCAAGGCCTAAAATTATTATTATTATTATTATTATTGTGATGACAAAAAATTTTAGTGCGTCACGAACTCATGATATATAATACATGATACATAATGCATAAGTTATAAAGTTATTTTATTTGAATAGAAATATTTTTGAGTTCCCAGTGAAATCGATGAACAGTGATGCAGATTTGTATATTTTTCGCTTAGGGGATGGAAAAATTTTTCGGTATACTTTTTAAAAATTTTAGTATTTATTATGCCGCGATTCGTAAACAATACAAAAAATTTTAATAACAACTTATTAAAAAGTAAAAGTTTCTTTAGTCCACTATACCTAAAAGTATTTATTATCTTAGTCCACGTACGAGCAAGAAAAGTGAAAACGTTGTTGTTTATGTCGAGAAAATAAATGGCAGTTTTTTGTAATTACAGTTTTTACTCGAATTAATTATTACTTCGGACGGTCCGCTATCCAAATTTTTTACAGGTGTTTTACTGTCCAAGTTTATTTTAACAGCACCGACAGTAACCCATGTAGTGCCCGTGTGCCATTATTATGTTTGGAGTTATTATTATAAATTATTTTCGTTATTTATGATTATTGTCTTTTAAAGTTGATGGCTCTATAGTCATAATCTTGAAAGCCATAACGCAGCTTAAATCATTGTAAAATTAAAATTTTAAAAAAAGTAAAATTTTTCAGAGTAGCATCTTTGTGGTATTTGCGGCACTTTAACATCTTGAACTGTATCTCGTCTCAATATTGTTCTATCAATGTGTTTTGTATTAATTTATAAAATGGACAGACATACGATGATTATTGGGGATTGTTCGTTTTAAAAGCTAAAATAAAATCATGTATCCTACTCAGTTATTTGACTGAGGTCTCAGGTTGGATACCCGGCCGGTGCAATATAGAAACTTTTTTATATTGTCCCGGGTCTGTGTTTGTCATTATGTCGTTGTTTCCGATTCCCACAACACAAGTTTACACAAGTGCTTTAGTTATTTACTTCAGGATCGGCGCGTGATGTTGTATAATTATTATATCTACTACAAAACTGTGAAATACGGCAGTAAGTGGGGAAAGAGACGATATTATGTTGTTAATACATATATCTTCGGATTTGAAGACAGAAATCTTAACTCAAAGAGCAATCAATAAGTATTCCATGCCATATGGTGTATCTCCCCTTCGAAACCGTGACAATGAAAGATGGTCATTCATCGCCTGCTTGAAATACCTTCGTGTCATTGACTTTCGGGGGGCCATTTATATTTCAACTAAATTTATTATTATTCTGTTTGTCTTTGTATTCTGTATCTTTGATTGCGTAGTATTTTTAAAAATGTAACATTGACAAATGCGTGGCCACTATTCATCTAATGTTAAGCGCCAATGTTGCCAACGATGTTACACATTTGTTTAGTAAATGTGGTAAATGCCTATTCACTCTAGCCTTGAAACATAGATGCCGCAGCGCAATGTATTAATTTTTTTTTAAATGGTACTTAAATACAGCACAAAACACTACATAACAAACCTTCCTACATATATGTATATACCTTCGGACGATATTATGCCGTACATAATATCGTCCGAATTTAATGTAATTAGTAGAAATAATTATGTATAAAAACATTGCTTATCGTTTTTTTGATAAAACGAAGAAAACTGTACTCGTTGAGTTGCGTAGTTCGTGTCTTATCTAAATTTCAAGCTCAAGTGTCAACACGTAACTCAATATAATTGTTTATGATAAACACTATCAATAATCAGACTAAAGGTAAGAACCTTACATGTCTTACACAATCATGAGGAAGTAATTGCAGTTTGTACCTATCATCATCGTGATAGTGCATGCGAAAAATAAGTTTAGTTAATTTAATAATTGCTTTCATTAGTAAATGTTAATAAGATTACGCGTGTGTGCGACAACAGTGGCTGCATATTCTGTAATCGAAGCACACGTGCGCGTGTGTCGAGTTCTTTGTCCGAAGAACAAAGGGCGGCGGCGCGGGCGCAACCGATTGTGTCGCTTTTACGGCACAACGGATAACTGCGCATTCTAGAGAAATAATTTTCATTCTTTCACAATATTTTTTCTCTTGAAAACATAAACTTTGAGCTAAGTATGTAAATATGAACATCTCGGTCGAGTCTAGACAACAGGTAAGAATTTTGAAACAGATCACAATTCAAATTAAAGAACTATCCGATACATATTGAATATATCTAAACGATGTAATTCGCCCCGCCTGATGTAAACGCCACGGCCACTTATTTGCAAAAGACATTCACGCATAAACGATTCTTGACAAACATTGTACTCTCCAAAGTATCGAAATTTGATATTCAATAGTGGTCTCCGTACAGAGGTTTATAACGCCCAGTGAGCCGGTAAAGCAAGGGCCTCGATTTCAACACCACGCAGTGCGTAAAACGATGTAAACAACAAAGAAAAGTGTGCCAGGACTCGGCTTGGGCTTCCGCGGAGAACGTTGTGAAATGCGGAGAAAGTCGGCTATCACATTTTAATGGCTTTTGTATTTGTAATTCAGTTGCGTGCTCCTTTTGGATTGAGTAGTAGTTTGTGAAATCCATAGCCAGAGATGGTCAAACACTGGGGTTTAATCTATAATGGGAGTTAAAACCCATTACCGCCGAAAATCGAGAGCAAAACTACTCACAATTAAATATTCGTTGTAAATCGGGTTTCGTTCAACTTCACTGCCTCCGTGGACGTACCAGAGCATGCTGGTTTGCCACGAAGAGGTACCGGGTTCGATTCACGTGCCGGGAGGAATATTTGTGTGGCCTACATTTATTTCTCTCGTGAGTTTGGGTATACTTTGTGGTTGTCTATCTGTGTGACCATGGTACCCGCTATACAGGGTTTCCCTAGTGTTATTTATTAGTTAATTATTATAATTTCCATATGTATATATAATATCGTCTGCCTAAAGGTAAAACCACATAAGCGACATTTTTCACAAAAAATCTCCAAATTATGTACCAGTTGTAAAAAAATCACCATCTTTTATAATTAGCATTAAAAATGGACATAGTTAAGCAAAAAGGATCCAATCCACAAGATTATCAAAAAATTAGTTACATGTACCAAACAATTCCTGAAGTCTAACTTCTTAGAGCCGCAAAAGAAAATCAACATATAAACATAAATAAATATCTCTGGAGTTACACAAAAAATAAAACAAGAGTGAGAAACATTTTTAAATTTCGAACTGCCATATTTCGAAGGTGACTGGATGAGAATTGGAGCCTTTTTGTTTAAGTACGTCCAAATCTTATTAAGTTTATAGCTTTTTTGTTATTGAGTTTCATGTATAGAAAGAGTGATTTTCTTACCATGTCTATATAAATTAAAGACTTTTTGTGGGAAATGTCACTTATGTGGTTTTACCTTTATACAGACGATATGCACGTCAGCTTTTTATTCCGAAAATAAACATGGGCGACTCTTGCTAACCAATTAGCTGCAATTCGTTCCACGAAATTACATAACAATTTGTATTTCGCATGAAAATACCATGCTTGTTTTAGACAAATATTGGTAGTAGGTACCTACGTCCACGACTTTAAAAGTAATCTAGAAAGGTAATTTCTGAGAATGCTTATTAATTAGATGTTATACTGATTACACATTATAAATGATGGCAATAAAAATTAGTTAGTTAATTACGCAAAAAAAAACTTTTCATTATTGTAAATTATGAAAGTTTAACCTTGAACAGTTTAAAATTTCCATTACATGTATTATATATGTATAGGTACAAGTTAATACTTTTGCTGGAGACTTTTGAAGCAATGCCAAATACCATTAAATAAACAAAAGCAATTATTACTTTTCTTAAAAACGAGTTGTGACAAAACAAAGTCTGGAACATTCGAACTTGAAAGCAGCGTTTGGGTTGTAGGTATATCCAGATAGGGGCAGAGGGTTAAAACCCAATCAACCCGCCCAAAATTGTAGGCAGAATCGGCGATTACAGAATTGGGTAATAATTCCATACTTATCAGAAATGCGATATAAAACATCTTTTTTAGACGAAAAACTGGCAACTACAAACAATATCCACCTTGCAACCTTGTGGACTCTCACTAAATACTAGAGACGATTCAAGTGTACCTACCTATACGATAACGAGTTTTTGTATCGATTCATTTCAATGCGATTTTCAAGCAAATTGATTCTAGATCAGAAAGCAATCAACATTTTGTAATAATACTTAATTAAACATAAGAGCACTTCTTCTGGACGAGTTTCATGTGAATGTGACTTAACTCTAAATCACGTTTACGTAATATTAAAGATATAATCAACATGCAGTAGGCTACTAAACGTTAATAATGTAACAACCGATAACGCAACTTCGAGTCCGGATAACAACGGTCGATACGGAAATCCCATTCTATTTAAGTCCGATCTATCGGTTGGACCTATTTATATTGCGAAGCTAAGACTGAAAACAATGGCGATAGATCTTTGTGATTTATTCATGCTCCGTGCAAGCGCTTGCGATTACTTGGAGCCTCGCCAACCGATACTCTGAAGATAGGACACCTGCGCGATGGGGTCAACTCATAACGAAGGGACCTTGATATCTATTCTGATGGTTCAGGAAGACGGGGTCAAGTGACGACCGTACTCAAAGGACCTACGCCTTTAATTGCCGCAATAGACAACTTTTACGACCTCCACTTTGTACAATTACAAAAGTATGTTTTAAATTGAAATTATAGGCGTCCCTCGGAGCGGGACGCCTGTAAATTTATAGTTGTTTTAAAAACAAAACGCATGTTTACGATAGTTACGAATTATTTCATGATTTGAAACATTAAAAAGAACTAATAATGAATAATAATCAAAAATTTAAAAAAGGAACTTGATCTTGTGTAGTCTGGTGGACTGGCTCTATATATTATTCGCTTATGCGACATTTTTTTTAAATTTATGGTCATGTGTCTTGTTTTGTCAAACCGAGACATCTTTAAGTGTTTTGGCGGCAGCGCGCCATACGAAGCTTAAACGCGGGACTGTCCCATTCAAAGCGGGACATGGTCACGTAGTTATGATCATACCACATTTAGTACCTTAGTACTTTGACACTGACAGCAGCGGGTACGGGTAAGGCGCGTGTCGGGTCGGGAGCACGGCGGGTGTAATTCCGTGTATTCATATGGACGACAACACGTTAGACACGTCCACGCGTAAACCTATTAAAATAGGACGAGACATTCTACATCAATAACATTATTTAGAATGCAATTCTAAAATATATTTTTACAAAGCCACAGTAATGTAATGTGCATTTATAATAAGTAGGTACACAAACTGCGCACCTTTATTGTTTACATTTGAGTAAGTATACCTAACGTGTTTACCTTAATCATCCGAGCATGGCATTTTAAGATGAAATCAAGCGCGTCGCAAAAAATAAATAATGCCATTGTAAGCCCGTGCTTCTACCACAAAGACCATGTACCATACAAAAAGTTAGAAGCAGGGAACTCCCAAACTACAGAAATATGATCCACGTTCTGCGTTTCCATTTATAAGAACGGCTATGGAGTGAAATTCTTTGCCTGCAGACTTTATTCCTTGAACGCTAATACGATTAACTTGGGCCTTTTGAAGGCGAGAGTGAATTGGTTATTATTTTTATTGATATTATTTTAGGTGTGCATGCTCCATCGTCAACCTCGTCATCACTTTCCATCAGGTGAGATGGATGTCAAGAAATCGCACCCCTCATGGGATAATGGCCTAAGTGAAGTTGCGTCAAAAACATTTATTGCTCTATTAGGTACAAGAAAAAAACTCACATCCTCTCCAATTATTGTAATTCTATCTACAATATTAGTCGAACCATGAGAATTGCGATAAATGTGCACTTTGTCATTCAAAAATCTCAATAAAATAGTTGTTCTATCGTCAAAGTGTAACAAAGACACAAAAGTGATGTTTCACAAAAGACAAATTCTTCCATCGGAAACTTAGTGGAATTTGTCTGCCGTTATCAGCAACCTCACGGAAACAAAGACATTTCGAACAAAGGACATTTTTTGTACTATCCGCTTTTTCAATTAGTTCTCCATTCGCAGGTTGTCGCCGTGGATTAGAGTTCTTTTTCTCATGCAACATGAGTCATCACGCGAGCCCGGCGAGCAATCGACCGCACACCATGTTTTCTTTGGAACTTTTCCAATATTGTATGGACGCAACTTGCATTAATACTATTGATGTTTGACACTTAGTTTAAAAAAAATCTGCTTGCTTGCAACATTATTTTGGGCTAATGGATAACAGAGATTTAGAGTTTTGAAACTTAGGTTTCAGCGACAATTTCCTACTCTTAGGGTAAATCTATTGTCTGATATGTCAATAATATAGTAATAACAAAAAAAAATAGAGTATGTGTACATACGAGTAATAAAGTCGACGTCAAAACTCAAGAGGTTTATTTGAGTTCAAATCTAAAAATTTTCGTGCAAGGACTTTTGAACATTTTGACTCTTCCCACATAATCGGTAAGTCACATAAATAGGTGCATTTTTTCATAAATCACTTTATTTTTATCTAAGTTTGTTATACAAGCAGTGAAAAAAAGAAAGAAACATGATGAGTATGTCGTCGACGTTTTGTAGAAATGGCGAAAGCGCCATTTCGAAAGATTTTTTAGGGGTGTTATAAATTCAATTTTAATACTTAAACTTAAATAAAACCGAAATTTAATTTTAAAACAGGACGTAAATATTTTAAAACAGTCGTTAAAACCTAAAACATGCTCTCCTGAAAAAGTTTTCGAAATGGCGCTTTCGCCATTTTAGTCCTTTCAATACATTGAAAACCCCTGTAAAGTTGTGAGTTTGGGCTTACGATTCTTTACGTAGAAAGCAGGAGGGATCGAATTGTGAAAAATATTGTTCTTCACTTCACGTCAGCGCAGACGGGCTGGTTCCTTGTGTAGTTGAGTATTATGATGGTGAGATGGTGACAGGAAAATGATACCTATTTTCTAAACTTTAGCTGTCAAACTCATTATATCAATGACTTATATTCATACCTCAAAAAAAGTAGACTATACAAAAAACTCTCGAGGACGTTCGCTTTTGAAGGCTAAAAGAGATTATGACGAAAATATGAGATAGGCAACTACGATAGTTAGTGAAGAGGAAGACAATGCAATCGCCACTACAATGATTTGAAACCAATTTCATTTTAATAACTTTACCCCTTTAATTAGTTCTTGATTTATTAAGACATGAAACGGCGACGGCACGAACAAGTCCTGCGCCTGGTGGTAAGCGACACGCCTATCCATGACAATTGCAGTGCTACTCAGAGCTTTAAATCGCAAAGACCTGAGGGACATTGCCACTGCGCCCTAAGACATAAATTGCAAAGGCCTATGTACCTGTAATTTCACCAACACCTTACCCTTCAAAACCGGAACGCAATAATGCTTACATTACTGCTTGACGACAGAAATAGGTAAGGTGGCAGTATTTCCCTGGACGAAATCTTTCACAAGGACCTCTATTGCTACTAAAAAAAAGTCGCTATCCAGAGTAGAATGTTTGAAAGAGTCAACAATATTGGAAGGATTATTTCTTCACGGCAACAGCTTATGGTAAGCAATAAATTCTATTTCAACAGCAATTCATCAACAAATACTAAATGCTTGTATAAAAATCGTCAAATATAAATAGCCGTGTTTGTACAACAGTGGGGCCAGTATGTATAACTATACAGTATAGAGAATAAACAAGATATAGTTTGTAAATAATTCGATGTTATGACAAGAACAATGCGAAGGCTCTGGGCGCATGATGCTGCTGCCTGTCTGACTGACCTAAATCTTCAAGTTGAATGAATTAGAATGATTAACGGCCGACAAAACTACCAGTTTAAAAAATTCGATACCAACTCTTATTAGGACTTTGTGGCCTGACCTTCAAGGATTACTTTTTATACACATGGGCTTTACAATATCGAATTTATAAATAGGCGAAATCATGCTTAATTTTTACACGTAAACATATCTACGTCATCACCACTATCGACCCATTTATACGACCCACTGTTGGGCACGGGTAGATTGCTGTAAATGTGTTTTGGTTTGAAAGAGCACAATAAACAAATTATTTTTTAAAAACAGTAGAATATAAAACTCGAATATCAAAAAAACTATACCACCAGGTAGGTAGTCCAGGTGGCACCTGAGCGGCCATTGCTGTACTATGTCGATTCTTGTGAGATAAAAGCTATCTCAGATGAACAAACACTAAAGTCTACACTACAATGTAGCCCCAACACGGTGCCAAGGATGTGTAAATGTTTGTCCGAGCTATTGGTTATTGCGTCAATCGTTCGGATATCCGGCTAGAACAATTTCTTGGCACCGATTTTGTAAGCCTCGACCAGCGAATTTGTATAGCTTTAGCATCAATTTTGCGGTAACTGAATAAAATAACTTTACGTAACATTGGTTTGTGAGATTTTCCAGTAAAATTGATCAATAGAATCTTCATTCAATCAAGCCTGTTCTTTTTCGCGAGATTTCGCGCCAAAAAACTCACACTTGCCATAGTGCCATAAACAATCAACAGTACGTGAATTGAAATTGAGTAGACAAGTACTTGGAGAATTCATAACTTTTTCTCTATCTGCTTACGCTAATCAATAGTCGTAAAAATTAATTATGTAACTACGTTAGGCGTTTTCCAGGAAGTATTGAATATTATTAAGTATTATACCTCATTACACAATAGTGTGTAGTGTATAGGAAATGTGCTCCACGGTTGTGGCCTTGAATCTGTGCTAATTAATGATTCAATGTCAAAAATATAACGTCTGCCTGCACCTAACCGGATTTTGTGTTATACGGCGAATAACATTGGTGTAATCTAAATAAATAATAACAAATAAATGCGTCTTCCTTAATGTCATCTCTTTTAAACAGTTAAGATCAATTGGTATACTGTAGACATCGATTTCATGATAACTTTAGCAATTACGTTGCATAATGCAACGACGTGCGTCATTTATGCAACAGTGTATTGCAAATTATGTCTTTTATTACTCGTTCAATGTCGCCCATTTGTTTTATCGGCCATTTTCTAATGTAGGCGTTGGTCTTGGATCTTTATAATGGGGCCGTGTCTGCCATTATGGAGGTCCATCTATCGTTAAAAATGATAATAGATTATTTGAATAACAGTTTTAGGTGTATTAGTTACGTTGTCTTGATTGTTACTTTCCGACCTTTAAATTGGTCGTAGCTGTAGCAAAAATAGAAAGAACAGAAACAAGACACTGCACAAATTATTACTTTTGTTATCGTCCACCTTCATTTTTGTGCAATAATGAAAACATTTTCATATTGCAAACAAATTGGCTGATTACTTACTATTGCTATTAACTATGTAGGAGAACATGATAATTCTGCAATTCGCCCTGAATTTTGTGCACAATACATGTGTGTGTTGCGTCCTTAGTAACGAGATATCGTGGTTTTGTTTGTATTAACTGAATTTGGAAGCAGGCCAAGAGGTTTCCTCAGGGAAATAAAAGTGAATATTAAATGGTATAATATCTTCATAATTTATTTTCTCTTCATTCAATTTTTATCATACAATATGATTCAGTATAAAACAATATTCTTTGTTAAATTCATAGAAATATATTATTTAGTATAACTGTTCTTTTATAAACTTACAAATTATTGTTAACATTCTGACGAATTTTGTATAAAAATAATACAAATAGGCTCGGGTATCACGCTACCGCCGGTGGCCATGGCCCCATTTGCGGGGCGTGACCCCTCCCCGAATATAGTCTATAACAATTCAACTTGTTAATTGGTTTTATATTACTTACAGTAACCTACAGAAGACAATGGTACAATTTTTGTAGCATTAATGGTAACAAAAACAATAAAAACATAGGCTTTAGTTTACAAAGCGTAGGCACTCGAGATTGCTACTTCATCCTAAAGGTAAACATTCTCACTAATAAATACGTACGTCCCACTCACGCTTTCATCAACTCACATATTGCGAAACAATCTTTCATTCCTCCACCTTACAATCGGACGGCTTCGAGTTGCGTCCACTACAGTAAAGAGCACCGGGTCAGTTCTGAGAAAACATTTTCAATATCGGGGAAACTTGCGCAACACTCTCTCATGCCAACCGTACACTGCATTCAATCAAAGCACTCGCATTCTGTCAGTCTTCCACACAAGCATGAATTTGTAAAGCGTAGCGAACGAATTCCGTTTCATACAAGGCGTATAAACGCCATTGCCGTTGTCGTAAAAAGTTAACCTTGTGCAACATAACGTGAATCGGAACGTCCGACAACACATGGCCGCCATTCCGCGAGGGCGGCGCAGGCGGAATTTTAATTAGCAGAACATCCGCTCGTGACTTGGTTCGATGCCCCGTTGCCAGCTCTACCTTATTCGCGTCCCTTTCGCTCGCATTACGCTCGTTCGCTGACGCCTCTCTTTCTGTTTTCGACATAAATAAAAACCCGCAATGCTAATTGTTATCATATGGCTCCAGTCGAATATAAAAACAATGGTTTCACCAAAATGAACCATGGTAAGTCCAATTTTAAAGTTGCATCGTGGCAACATCATCGCTGAAACAGGAAATTCGCCCGTAAAACTGGCAACGTAGCGACAACCTCGGTCAGTCTGCACACGAACGACGTTGCACGATTATCCTTTCTAGTTTCTACACTATTCTAAGAGAACGCAATACTGATTTAAGGAAATTCTGCGACTTAAACAAGCTCAAGCTTGCGTTGTGACTAAACACGTCCCTCTTAAGTAGATCCATGAACATGGGATTCGAGCGGAGGTTCTGCACAATCACTGGCATTTCTCAAACTTAACGATAAGTCCACAGCTCACCTTACACTATATCCTAACTATATGTTACACAGTAAAATTAAGATCACAAATCGCTTTGTATGCTGCGTCCTGGCGGGCGCGACTAGCTTGGAATGTGGCGGCGCGGCGGCGGCGGCGCGATCAGTACTGCTCGATATGGCAGCCACTGTTAGCGTGCTCCAACACCTGCTGCTTCAGCCGGTGTACATGGTCCTTCAGCTTTACCACCATCTGCGCCAACTCCGCGTTCTCGCCTTTTAGCACCTTGACCTTATCCTCCAACTTGGAGATGCGTTCCAGCTTACGCCGTCTACATTTAGAGGCAGCCACCCTGTTCCTCTGTCTCTTGCGTTCGAGCTTGATGCGCTCTTGCGTGTCCATGTCGATGGGAGAGAGCGGCGGCGAGCTGGCAGCGCTGGGCACGGTCTGCGGCTCGTCTTTGACGACGGGCGTGGGGAAGCGGTCGAGCGGCCGGTCGAGGTCGGCATACACTCGCCGCGGGACGGGCTCGCCGCGCCCGTTGTGCAGCTTGTCGAGCGCCTGTACGAAAGGCAGCGCGTACATTTCTTGCTCCTCAGTGGGCGCCGCCGCAGGGAACAGCACAGGTGCGCTAGGAGTTGGGGTCGCCGTGGTGATCATGCCGTTCTGAATGATAAGCTTTTCCAGTTCAGGGGAACCCAGTTTGAGCAGCTGGAGATCAGGTGAGGAGAGCACCGGGGCGGCGAGTCGTGCTCGTTTCCCGCCGCGCTCGAAGTCCAAATCCAGGGTGAGGGATCGTTTCAAATTGTCCACTGGACCGCTGATGGGGTAGTGCTCGTCATAAAAAGTGGTCTCCATGCCGTGGCCGGAGTGACGCACCATGTGTCCGTCCCGAACGCTTCGGTATCACTAAACTCACTGCGTGAACTTCAAAACTTTCTCATGCAACACTGCACGTCCGTTCCGCTCGGCGTTCCACTTGTTTCTAAACATTGTTAAGATACAACCACTGCTTTTATGCCCATGACTCAGATAGGCTATTTTTAGATGTGGCGTGATACACAAGAGCGCCCATTGGTGGAAAATGACGTGATACTGAGTGAAAACTGCGCACTGATTGGTAGGCTAGTATCGTGGCGAAGCGCGAGGCCGCAGCCGGGCTGTTTACGACTTCGTGCGATTACCAAGAATCGGAGGATCCGTGTCCATTAGCACTCAAAAATTGTAGTCACGAACTTATTCGAAATTTCATGCCAATAAAATTAGGTACTTACTATTATTAATGAACTAGTTAAATCATGTTAACGTTATAATTATGTATAATGTAATTTTAAAAGATGTAGTAATTAATTACCTAGGCGCAACTGCCCCGGTTGACCCATAATTAGAAATTGACTTATGACTTTTATTGTGTAGTATTTTTAACATTATTATAAACGAGTTGCTAATCTGATAGTACTGTTTGGCATTATCTTTTGATCTCAAAATCAAACGCGTAGAATAGCTTAGCTGTAGTCAGAATAACTTCAGTTGTAATCGTTATTCCTGTGGAATATGACACTTTACAGAATAAATGGTGCTTTAGTCATGCCAAACAATATCTATGTTATAATACTCCAATTATTGATTAACACCAAGAATCCAAGATTGTTAATTTTTAGAAATAAGATTTTGAAATTGTAACTCGAATATTGTTTGTTTTAATTAGGAATTTTCACATAGTGCACTTGTTTGGAATAAATAATTTATAATAAAATAATATTAAATTATTATTTTTATTAGTGTACAATGGAAACGAAGAATCTCCATGGAGGCGGGGTAGCCGCGCCGATGCAAGAAAAATAAATGCGGGCGGCGTGCGGGAGGGGCATACGGCAAATGCACTAGAGGGAAAGAGACAATAGTAGTCATCTCACTCACACTACCGATAAAGTCCGGCTACAATAGAAGGAAAATGAAGTGCACCTAAAATTCTTTCGTTTATGAATACTTTAGCGTTTATTGTTTGGACAACTTTGTGGGAATGACTTCTATTCTATTCGATAAGAGCCACCATGTCTTGTGGTGCTAATTTATTGATTTTTCATTATTTTTTCAATAAATATAATCTACTTTGTTATTCAGCTAGCATAGCAGACTACTTTGTAAACACAGCAACCAAAACGCGTAGGTATGGATTTATACAGTAATTTATATATCTAATATAATTAGAATAGCGTATTTATAAATGCACAACAGAATAAAAGATCCTACTGCTCAGTACCGTTCCAATAATTGCATAAAGTTAATCTAATTACGTTTGGTTCATTAGTAAACGGTTCAATCAGGGCAACATTCGAAATGCCAACATAACATAATTATAGTAGCGCCACATTTCAACAAGTGACGAGTTTCGTGAACTTCTAAATTGCTAGTTCAGCTACTCGTCAAAAGATGGCGCTTGTAAACGTTTATAGTCCAACGGCGAAATAATGTTTAATAGATCCAATAAATTAACAGTAAAACTTTCTTTTTATTAATAATATAAGCCACGGAACCTAATTTGTCAGCCAGCAGCCCACATACACTCTACTTAAAACACTCTATACTAAATTACGTACTATATACTACAGAACAAATTATATTACATAAATAAAATAGCATTATATAATTATTGAAATCATTTATTTCAGTTCATCGCTTTTATAAATAAAGCAAAAAGCCCGACTTGGTAATTAACAGAGGCTCGAAATCAACTCACTACACATAACATACGATTATGTCTTACATTAAATTCCATTTGCTGGTTTCCAAGCACAGATTGAGTTCAGTCAGAACCTTAATTCTCATTTTAAAGACACCTGAGTGACTATCTAAATTGTAGTCAGTCACATGAGCTATATAGCGTTATTTAATTTTGTACACTTTACACAACACATAGGGACGAGTACTCAAACGCCTTTACGATTTTTCACGTAACAATACATAAACATGTCGCTGCTTTATTAGCGAGATTTGTTCTGAAAATGCTAAATTATATTGTGTATGAGATGCCGAAAACTAGGATATGTCAATTTTGCGCGGCAGACGCGTCTCAGTGATTTTTAAACAAACTTCATAAATTCCAGAAAGCCATCGATGCGTGAGAAATGTGCTTAACAAAAGCAAGGAGATATAAAATTTTATGTCAGAAATTTCTTACATAAAACTTTTCAATAAATACGTTTTATACGTCAGAAAGGGTGACATCAGAGCAAAAAAACGAGTATCACACCGTAAAGATTTTCTGTGATCACAATTTTTACATCGTTACAATACATTACATTTATAGTTACTTAATTTTTTGCTATAATTATAAGCTGACGACTTTCTACATATGGCTCAATTATATAAATAATAATAATAATATCATGGTCCGTCGAGTGAGAAGAAAAGATCTGGCAGTATGGTTTATGCCCTTACCCGACGAACGAAAAAATTTTACTACCGGTTGCGCGATGTGTCAAAGTGACGTTCAGTCATTTCGCTTTTTTTGGTACTGTTTTTTCGATAGGAAAAGGCAAAAGCACTAATATACACGCCATACAGCCAAGACTGTTTTTGATAATGTTTATGGCTAGTTACAAGACCTTTAGGCTTTCCCGCTTAGCTATGTTTGCACAGAGCAGAAAAAAGTTAATAATGTTGATTAACTTTTTTTTGCTCGTGACTGACTGACCGGAAAAAAATGGCGGGTTTTTGTAGTTACAGTTTTTCCACAAATTAATTTTTAGTGTAATTATTATTACGTTTTGAGTTACTTAATTGTTTGTTGCTTGTTTAAGCTGATGGGTCTATAGCCAATGCTCAACAAATAAATAATAATAATTAACTGACCGCCTTAGAATAATAACGCACAGAAACCTAGTCCGCACACGCTAAGTGAGGCTAATTGAAGCGCGCCAAAAGGGCCTACACGAGCGGGCGGGCCTTCAGTGCTCAAGGTCAACTTGCACCGCGAACAGATCAAGAATTTTAGCTAAAAATGACGTAATGTGCGGTAAATGAGTGTAAAAATACGTCAGACAAACATAAAATAGATACTAACATCACATTCCACAAGGAAGTAACGCGTTTCAACTTGTATTTTTATATAAATATTAACTAAACCCGAAAATTAACCTACTACTAAAACTAGCCTACATGAATTTGATTTTTGCCTCACTTGTGACAGTTCGTTTGATATGAAACTATCATTCTATGCGTTATTATTCTAAGCTGACCGCATTCCTCGAAACTGACACTGCCCAATTCAAGTGGCCGCCATTAAGAAAATAATAATTCAGTAATAATATACTGCGATATCAATGGGCGTACCACGAATATGTTTTATCTACTTATTAGCACCTACAAAGGTGGTCGCCGTCAATCCTTGACTGATATTAGCTGTCTACTTAGGCTCGATGCAAACGTGCTTTCATACAAAACACGCTTTCACAGGCTATGTAGTGAAGCGCACTGGCAAAGTCAGTTTCTTATTTAACGGTGATTGATATGACGCGCACGTCCTCGTAGGGTTTGTCGGTCTTGGGGTTGGTCTTGACGGCGCCGATGCTCTGAACCACCTCCATGCCGCGCACCACGCGCCCGAACACCGTGTGCTTGTTGTCCAGCCATGGCTGCAAATACAACACGACATATCGACATATGTAAGATTTACAGAAAATGAATTAATAGTAAAATAAGAAATTACTAACGAGGGAGGATTTCTCGAATTTTGTATTTTTATACCGTCCGTGATACGTACAATGTTTTTCATCACATATGCGAGGAAATAAATACAATATAAATATAAATACAACAATAATTATTTATTGTGTTTGGATTGAAAAAGTACGACCACATTTCCAAGTTTAGAGATGAGTTGAAGTTGTTGCCTATTTGTTTACGTAGAAATGCTCACATTTTATGCTTCCTCTATAAAATCCTGTTCCATCCCACTTCACCTAGCTATCTACGTGAGCGTTTTCAATACCGCCAGGCTATGGGTGACCGCCTGCGTTCTGGCACCAATTTGTCCCTCGTCCTTCCACAACACAGTTCCCAAAAATATTCGAACTCGTTCACGGTAAATGCTGCCCGTATGTGGAACCTTCTCCCGGTCGAGGTCAGACAGTCGCTCTCGATTCGGGTTTTCAAGGGTGCTCTTTTGAAGTTTTGGGATTGTTCAGACTCCACATGTTAGAGCTTTTGAAATATTTATTTACATTTGATATATTTATTTATAGTTTTATTATAGAGTTTGTATGTATTAATGTATCAATATTACTTAATATATATGTATTCGTATGTACATTTGATTTATTAAATTTATCTGTATATTTATTGAGTATAGTATATTCCATTTCTTTACTTATCTGTTTTTAGTGCCACCCCAAAAACCAACTTTCCTCTCAGATTTTTCAAAGGTTAGTTGGAAGAAATCTCTTTATGGGATAAGCTCGCCTTTGTACACAAATATTTAAATTGTTTCTGAAAATTTGTAAGTTACTTTGTGGTACAATAAAGTGTTTAAATAAATAAATAAATAAATTATGGGTTTGGCAAATGGCGGGTTTTTTGTTTTATAGTTCTTCCATAGATAATACAACTCGATCTAAAATGTGGTAAAAAGTAAAAAAATTGCTAAATTTTTAGACAAAGTATAATTAAAATTAATTATAAAAAAATCTTAATAATAAGTATTTAAGTGCTATGCGGCTGGATTGCAATTAAATTTCTGTTTAGATAACATTTTCAACGAAAGTTTTAATTTTGAACTTTGTAACATCCTTGCTTGAACTCAAGTTCAACCTGACCTATCTAGGGAAATATGTAGTGCCACAAATTAAAGCTCCTACCGACCACGGCTGTGATGGAAAGAAAAGGCCCGTGGGTTTTATTTGGGGCATTATAGTCAAATTAGGCACCATGCAATCATACCATTTACGAGCAAGTGTGATGAAAAAAATTTGTATTTAGGACTACAAAGCACATTTCAAGAGTTTCTTTATTATTATACTATTTCAATACGCATTACGCCCTCAATAATAACTGCCACCGTGGCCGAACGGTTACCATGCCGGACTGCCACGCAGAGGTCCCAGGTTCGATTCCCGGGCCGGGAGAAATGTTTGTATGGCTTACATTTATTTCTCTCGTGAGTTTGGGTGTAATTTGTGGTTGTCTATGTGTGTGTCCATGGCACCCGCGACACAGGGTTTCCCTAGTGCGGGGCTATGTCGAATGTGTGCGTTATAAAAAAAAAAAAAAAAAAAATAGAAAAATTATGGAATGCATAATGCGTCTTTGTTTTTCCGTATAAATTGCATTAAAAAAATTGTTTGGGATCAAAATTTTCTGTTGTTAAGTGTGTGCATTGATTTTTATTGAATATGATTATGTGTTACTGCCATGATATTCATTTATTTTTTGTAAAATTACTCCACTAGTTTTTTATTTAATTACATGTTCTAGTTTAGCATACAGATGCAAGTTCGAGTCCGGTCAAATAGAACGGTGTTTTTCTTGTATTCTTAATTATTATAGCATAATTAACAACATATATATTTTTGAAGTGCAACACTTTTAATTTTGTAAATAATGATAATGATGAAAAAAATAATGATGAATATAATAAAATATAATAATTTATGACATTTTATCACAATATTACAATTCAAAATATAATATCACGACATTATCATCATAAACAATAATTATTAATATAGGTAAAATAAAAAATGGAACACAGTATCAAAACATAACGATGTTTGAAATGAATGAATTTATAAACAAAATTAAAATTTTTTTAGAAAAACAGTCTTTATAAGATTCATTGTCAAATAAAAAGTGGAAGTTTCCATGTGTGCAACAACATCTTTCAGATTTAGTCGGGACACAGTCTCTCAATTTTTACCGAAACAATCACCAAATAAATGTATAAATAAAACAAAAAAATACAAAGAAAATGCAACTACCAACATCAATATTCTCATAAACATTCGTAGTTGAATTGAAATTAAATAAAGCGCAGACAAGAGAAAATAAGGCATGCAATATGACAATAAATCCTAATTACACAGGTGTGTACGTGTAAACAGCATGTCTGCGCCAAGCATGTGTATTTTAGCCTTTATTCAAAGTGGAGTAACAAGAAAAAAACAAGCTTGACTGTGAGTGCGGTCTCTCTTATATTGGACAAACAAAGTGAAGTATTTGTACCCGCGTCAAAGAACATATAGCTGATGTCAAACACCGTCGCGTAAAAAAGTCTGCAGTCTGCGAGCATGTCATGGATAAACCTACACATTCAATGAAGTTTGACAAACCCCAGGTCCTTGCAAAAGAAGTCCGTTATCTACCCAGGATGCTGCGAAAGGACATTGAAATTAAAAAACATCCTAATTTCAACAGGGAAGATGGTTTCTCCGTAACACCAGTTTGGGATCCAGTATTTCCTCTAATGAAAAATCCCAAACAGATATAAGACTGCAGTACTAATTAATATGTTTTAGTTTATTCTAATTTCTATTATTAACTAATAATACATTGAACTTAATAAAAATTCATTCAATAAAATAATTTGTAAAACTTAATGTAGCGTAAATTGGAATGTTTCTTTGTAAAATTAAAAATAAGGTATTTAATTAATAACTATTGTAACTATAGTGAAAAAGTAGGGTGGTTTGCATCAATATTAGACATAACTGGTTGAAGACTGTACCGCCTCAGTCAACCGTGACCATGGGACCTGTAAAGGGCGCGAAACGTCGGTTTGTTTGAAAAAACAAATATACGCGATTTAAATCCGGAAAAATAGTTTCATTTCCTAAGAAAAAAAACATGTCACAATGCTGGATTATGACTCAATAACATAAACAATGACCGATTTAGCGCATATCATCAGCGTTTTCGGGAGCTCGGAACACATAATAATAATGTGCAAGACAACCACATCAATTACTGGTTCTCAAAGAAGGTATAGTCTGTCTTTTTTAATCAGTACAGTGTACTAAAAAAACCGACCTTAAAAGTCATGCATCCCCTAGTTTGCCATCCATAGAGGTGGAATATTTTGGCCCACATCTGAGGTACTCTCATTCCAACAAAAAAGAGTCATGAAAATCGGTTCACAAATTATCCGGAGTTATCGCGTAACATACATAAAAACACAGTTGAATTGAGAACCTCCTCCTTTTTGAAATCGGTTAAAAATGGAATAAAATGGCAGTTCATTGCACAAAAGTGTTGCCCGCTTGGAAGTAGCTAGTGATTGCTGTCGATAAATATACTATCGACTATCGACTTAATGTTGGTCACGCTTATGCAATAAATACCCGAACTTGTTTCCATTATACGTTCAACTGGGCATAGGTTCATTGAATTATACACTGCATTCAGAACTGTCTATTGACAATACAAAGACGAGACATATTGTAAAGATTTTAATTTTAATTCACAATCACATTCTTATTAAAATGTTTGGAATAAAAAAATATTTCGATACTACTAAGCCAATTGTCAAAATAAGATTAAAGAAGGCAATAACGCAATTAGTAATTACTAGAACGTCTAAACGTTAATAATACAGACGTTTTTTGAAAAAAAAACCTATCACAATCTGTTCGATAAGATTGTCGGCAACAACTACATGACCATTTCAAATTTTATGAAAACTGGCAACCTTGTAAATTTCCTTTTATTCCGTCTCAAAAAAAGCAGACTACTATTCCTTGTACTATGTACAAGAACAACGAAAGTATCTAAAACACCCAGACCAAAACCCATTTGGAAAAGTTATCCGAAATAGGTCCTATCGTGATCATCTAGTGCCCCATATGTCGAGTGTGTTGCACACAACGGGTATAATCATAGAATCTTTTTTATGTATGAGACCAAGCAAAGCGACAAACAAATCGTACGCCTAATATTAAACCACAAATTACTGAATAGTTCCTACGTAACTAATACATCACTCTCAAACAAAATCGAAAATACCTAGAGTGTAATAGCGTACTAAATCTGACTAAAACACCAGGCGCTGACTATGAGGAAAAAAGGAATCTACAACGCGCTCAGAGAGGGCCCGCAGTCGTGCGGAACCGAATGCTGGGGTTGTACAAGGATTGTAATGTAAATTAAAGACTTGTCCTTGCACTGTCGACGATTAGTAGGCTACTCAGCGGTAGGCACCTGGAGTCCTCGTTAAATGATACGCAGTGGCACTTAGAGCTTTAAATGGCAAAGATCTGAAGGACACTGCCACTCCGCCTGTTGCCCAGAGAAATAAGTTGACAAGTCTCGTGTGCCTGTAACTTCACCAGCACTCTTACCCTCCAAAACTGGAACGCAGCAGTGCTAACATTACTGCTTGACGGCAGAAATAGATAAGGTAGTACTTCCCTAGAAGAACTCTTTCACAAGAAAAAAAAATTTGCAATTTAAAGTTCTGAGCGGCACTGTACATGTTTACAAGGGCAGGCGTGTCGTTTACCACCAGGCGCACGACTTGTTCGTCACGTCATTTAGTATTATAAAAAAAAGAAGATGCCCATTTCGTTTTCACTCGAACCGCCCGCCGAAACGCATAACGTCCTTTTCCTTCTTATTAAAACGGTCACCAAGTTTTATCTGGCCGGCTTATTGCGATTCCTTATCGATAAGTGTAGTGTCACCATAAAGTGAAAATGGTACGTACCGTAGGCGCCAAAGTGATGAAGAACTGGCTGCCATTGGTGTTGGGTCCGGCGTTGGCCATGCTGAGCGTGTAGGGCCGATCGTGCTTCAGCGCCGGACGGAACTCGTCCGCGAACTCGCCGCCCCAGATGCTTTCGCCGCCAGTGCCGGTGCCTGCAAGAACATTGAGTGCATTATGCCGCAGTTCAGTCGAGCTACGACGCTGATGATTCTGCCAGGTCCTAAGATGAGCCGGTAAAAAAGAAGATGGAAGTGTTATCAGCTCACTACTTATAAGGGTACTATCACTTAAAAAACTCACCAGTGGGATCGCCAGTCTGTATCATGAACCCTTTAATGACGCGGTGGAATATGTGCCCGTTGTAGTACCCGTTTCTTGCGTGCACGCAAAAGTTCTCGGCCGTCTTCGGTACGTCCTTGCCGAAGATGCGAATGTGGATGTCGCCTAACGATGTGTGGATTATCACTTGTTCGTATATTCTTTGGACTCCTGAAGAAATAAACGTTTGCACAATTAGTAAAAGTTAGTTGTTGAACGTCACAAAGTTTAGCCAAGGAAGAAATTCCTGAAGAAATAATAAACATTTGCACAATTAAAAAAAAACAAAGGTTAGTTAAGGAAGAAATAATAGATGTTTGCACATTTACTACAAGTTAATTGTTCAATGTCACAAAAGTGAGTTAAGGAAGAAATTCCTGAAGAAATAATAGACGTTTGCACTAGAGATGAAACGGATGGATATCCGGTAACTATCCGGTATCTGACCTATTTTTAATATCCGACCGGATACCGGATAGTAGAACATTATCCGACCGGATACTTAAAACTGACAAAAATCTATAATCAGTATGCCAAATAAGTTGATTTATTGATTAAAGATGGTAGTAATACGATAAACAGCAACTACAGGATCGTTGACAATCCGTTATCAATGTATTACTTGAAACTGAATATCAATTAAGGCAAATTATGGTGGATGAAGAGACCAGTTGTTCTGCATTAACTGGTAAAAGTTCGTACTATTTATTTTCATAAAAACGGGACCAGCTTCAGAGGACAGTTTTTCACTATAAACTCTTTCAACGTTTGTTAAATTTTAAGTACTACTTGTTATTGCTAGTCGATCAAATGAAAGGATCGCGATCACGATCGATTTCACCTGTCTTCAAATACAATGTGTACCTACAATAATAAACGTGTAAGTAGATGATTTTTTGTTTTGCAAATCTGGTATCTAGACTTAGAATTAGTTAGATCACAAACAAATTAATGAAATCAAATTGAAACAAAATAATAAGGGGTATATCAAGTGCTAGGCTTATATTTGTAACAACTAGAAATTTTAATATAGTCAAAGAATTATGTAATTGCTTTTTTCCTTCTCCGCCGCGTGAAATTTCATTCGGCACAACAACAAACAAACAGCACTGATGTTAAAATAATGCCCAATTTGCGATTTTTTTACTGTTAACATTTTTCTGTTTTGTATTTGTTTGTATTACCGAATAAATTAACCACCACCACACCACAACAAATCGTCAATGTGAAAGTGCAATCATTCACTAATCAATGCGCGCTGTAAACCGGTCGCGACATGTTTAAGGCAGGGGGCCCAGATATCCGGTGGCCGGATATCCGGCTATCCGGCCTAGGTGCCCGCCAAATCACTATCCGTTTCAGCTCTAGTTTGCACAATTAGTAAAAATAAATTGTTCAAAGTCACAAAGGTTGGTTAAGGAAGAAATTCCTTAAAGAATAATAAACGTTTGCACAATTACTAAAAGTTAATTGTTCAATGTCACAAAGGTTAGATAACGAAATTTAAGTGTTGCAAATATACCAAATTGCAGTAGTCGTTCAAATCCTTTTGTATATTACAATACTTCTTAGTGTAGCCGTAATATGATTTTTTATTATTCACTTTTAGTACATATTTTCTCAAGTTATTAGATCTAATTACTGTATTTAATTACTGTCAATTATGCACTTTTTGTTAATGAAATTTGATTATTGTACTCACATCAAATAGGGTACATTCTTCTTTAGAATTGTATCCAGTTTTGGGAACGAATAAAAAAATTAAATAAAAAATACTAAATAAAATAAAAATATTTAAATAACATAATACTTCTAAAATAAGTGAGTGAGATTAAGAACACAAACAGCGTATATTTTTTACATACGTGTAATGAAACCTACCCTGTCCCTCAGTAGCAGAAATGATGTCCTCTTTGCTGGGCTTCTCATTGAAGATGTCACGGTCGGCGTCCGGGCTCTTTATATCATCGGGACTGCGCTTGCTGAACATGTAGAACCGGTTTTTCTTGTACGCGGTGCAGAACAACGTAGGGTCGGTCTTGACATTTAGGAGGGTCGGATTTTCTGAGCCTTCCATTTCGAGTGTTGTCGCTACTTTTGATTGGTTGGTTCGACCCTGGAATTGTACAAGGAATGGCATAATTTAAGCCCAATTGTTCTTAGCGTGTCGACTCTGACTGTTATATTTGTGGCTATCAGCGCAAAGGAGGTGTAACCCCGTGCATTGCATATAGAAAATGAAGGTATGAGAATGAGGGATTTAAAATTACCCAAATTAATTGTATAGTAATGTAATTTTTATAATCTACTTATACATATATAACATAATAATAATATTTATACTATAAATTTAGTATCTTCGTTTTTCTTTTTCTTATAAGTAATCCATGCGTAGTAGTGGCACATTATATGTTGATTTCGAACAGCCTGTATGCGCGCGTATAGTGCTGAGAGTAGAACTGGTTTCCTTGCAACAGCGCGCGCTCTGTTGCGGCGGCAAATCAGTGGTTGTTAATATCTTTATAATATTTTTTTTTCAGTACATTGTTTAGGTTTAATAACATTGTTATTTTATATATTATGTTCGAGGAGTTGCAAAACTCATACAATTCTGTTTAGGTTTAAGAGTGTAAAGTAAAACCGTGTTAATGTTTTTGTAATAATTAAATAATAAAAAAAAGTAATCGTATATGACTGATATAATACCGTAATAACCCGCACTCGAAGTTAGTAAAATTTTTCCGCGCTCGGCTTCTGTCGGCACTGGCCGTACACCACACCGCCTCCTCGCCTCCCGCGCTTCGTACCACAAGATGGCGGAGACGCTAGGTCGCGTCGCTTTTTTATTATAAACTGATGTGTAACAGAACAATTATGTAATAATTTCAATGTTCAGCGATTAAAAATGTTCTTTGAACATTATTGGAGTTTTACACTAATATATTATAATTATGAAATTACATTAACACATGAAAATGGCATCCAAATATTATATAATAACAAAGTATAAAGTAATAGTGTAGAAAAAAAAAATTAAATATAGCTTAAACCATTTTTGCTCTGTTAGCCTCATTTGTGAGGACCAATACTTAGCGACTGACACAGCATTACTAGTTTTGAAAGTTAAAGAATATTAAATTAAAACATTAAGAATGGCGTACATTGAACAAATAAAGAAGAACATCAAAGTTAGCACCTATAAAGAGGTCAAAGAGCTGTCTATGTACCGTTAGTAGCGCAGGAGGCTACATCGACAAGAGCCTGGCTCTTAAATAGATTTTGTAGAAACTCCATGTAGATAGATGTTTTTAACTTTGTAACAATAATAATATCAAAGCTAAATAAATTAGGATGTTGTAGGCCAGCCGAGTTCCTTTGATTATCATATTTTTATCATCGATATCACTGATATATATAAGATTTGATCTTGTGTTGTTTGATAACGTATTTACATATAGCAATATTATGCGATATATCCATAATTGTAATCATTGTTCCCTGCGACGTCGTTCTGTCTTCAAGCATGGTAAGAACAATAAGCACATAATAAATAAACGAAGATTTGTGTAAAAAAAATCAACCACTAGTGCCATCAAGTAGCAAAACTTTCACATATCCCAAATTTGAATAAGTTTAACCATGTTTTCAGAGGAAATTAAGCTTAATAATAATGGGATTAGCGCTTTTGACGATAGCCGAGGCGTATAAAAATCCGTACTATGTTGCCGGCCACTCGGTGAACGTGCATCTCTTTGAATGGAAGTGGGATGATATTGCTGCCGAATGCGAGAGATTCCTAGGACCAAAAGGCTTTGGAGGGATACAGGTGACTGGAATTAATAGAACAATTTACTTAAATAGTATCACACAAGAAGTACTTCCTCTTAATTGTGCATACAAGTATTTACCTAAATACCATGAAAATATAAATGAATTTATATTACAACGAAATAAACAGTAGGATTTCGTAAGAACGCATAAGGTATAAATTCCAATGCTCTGATACCGAAGTCAAAGCACCGCGGTGCATTTCTCTTTGCGGCATTGAAGCGCACGCTAGAAGATACCGCGGCGGTATGCGATGGCATGTGACAGAATCCACCGGCATGCGCCGAGATCGACCGGTATGTGCCGGGGTTTGCTTGAATACGCCGGGGACTTTTCGACTGCGTAGCCGCTAGTGGAACGAAATCAAATCCGAGCCAGCAGTGGCATACCGGTGAATTCTGTGACATTCCAGCGGACTCAGCGTACGCCGGCGGACGCTGGCTGTATCATAGGGGGATATCCCTCATCAGTGTGCATTGGCGGGTATGAAAAACTCTTCGATAGTTTCCTTCGCCGTCCGCGTTTGCACTTGCCCTAAAAGGTCTTGTTTAATATCCAAGAATTATTGCAGATTTCCCCCCCTAACGAAAACGTGGTATTATGGGAGTATAACCGTCCGTGGTGGGAGCGCTACCAGCCGATGTCATACAAATTAGTGACTCGCTCAGGAGACGAACAACAGTTAGCTAATATGATTCGACGATGCAATAACGCTGGAGTAAGGTAATTGTAAGGATAATGTAGGTGGGAATGTACTATCAGGAAAGTTAACGCGTTACCACCTTAACAGATTACTTCGCCTTGCCATAGTCGGTTCGCTGTTTACACAGAGTCGACTGCCGCCTTGTCGCCAGCGAATTCTGCTCACGAACGCAGCGCTGTCGACGCACTGTGTACACCGAGTCGAGTGCCGCTTTCGCCGAAAACACCAAAACCGAAATCACGTGCTTGCAAATACAGTTTTATACATAGACACAACAAATCGTTCGAATTGTTCAACAAACAGATCGAATAAGTAGATATTCCCCGGTCCCCAACACGTGCACTGTTGTGGAATGCGGCCCTCCACATGATGAAACTTATTCGATCGATCGTCGCTTACTGAACAGTGACTAGTCGACTCGGTCGACTTCAGCAGAGCTAGCACGACAAAGCGCGACTTGAGAGCGACATAAAGCGCAAGATACTGCTAGTCGTACATAGAGATCTTGCGCTTTATGTATCTCTCACGCAAGTCGCATCCTGTCGTGCTAGCCCTACAGCAGCGAATAGGGTTGTCAAACGACACTGTGTAGGTTGCATGCGAAGGCGGCTTATCGACCTAGTGTAAATGTTCTTGTCAAAGAGGTGTTTTTTACACTGACATAAAGCGTTTTCTAACCAACTCAAGCCGATTGCGCGTTAATAACCCACAAGAAATACTGGATGAGAAGTTTGCGTGTTGGTCCACTGATGGATTGGCCAATCGTTACTTATTTTTTGACACTTCTCTGGTTTATTTAGACTCCATACATAAATATTTATTACGTAACACGACCACAGAATAATATCACTCCATGGAGAACACGACCACTCCCGAACGCAGCGAGGTGGCTGTGTGGATTGTTGCATTGTTTGGGATACGGACGGTGCAGCGTTATGTTGTTTTTAGTTTCGTTGTTGCACATACCTACATGTGTGTAATTGTATCGGTTTGCCTATTTTATTTTATCTCTTTGTTTTGTTGAGTAAGGAGTTATCATTACATCGCGATAGTCGTGCAATTTAAAGTGTCGTGGCGTGTATATTTAAATAAAGTCGTTATCATATAGTACAACATGATTAACTTTCGTTCACGACTTTCTTGACGTCACGACGACAGACTGTGACGACAATGGGAAGAACTAGAACGACAGTCGTCGGACAAAAAATAAAACATGACAATAAAAATATGACTACAGATAATAGTAGCATCAAACGATTATGTCGTGCAAACGACAAATCAGTTGTCGTGAATCGATAAATTGTGGTCACGGTCTAGTGGGAACAGGATAGACGCGACTGTCGTCCAACGATAAATAAAACGTTACGACATAATGGAAACGTGCACTAATCCGCGCAGGTAGGTGGGACATTGTAATAATTAGCATTATCTTTCAGAATATACGTGGATGCCGTAATAAACCACATGACGGGTGAGCCTCCATCGAATGTAGGTACCGCGGGTAGTACTGCGGTATTTAACCAGTGGTATTACCCAGCCGTGCCGTACTGGAGGGAGCACTTCAACTATCCTGTGTGCTCCATTGCCGACAGTGACTGGACTCAGAACGCTGCCAACGTAAATATGATTTCCTGGTGTCTTCATTTCAATTTATTTTTCAACTCATATACTTCACGCATTTTCCCATCGGGGTAGGCAGAGACAACAATCTTCCACTTGCTACGGTCCTGACACACATCTTTCGTCTTATCAACACGCATCCGTGCCTTCATACACGCTCGTCGGTTAACATGTTCGTCGGCGACTAGAATTTTCAAAAATGTTCAAAATATGACATTGGCTTATATGACTGTTTTTGGTCTCATTTGTATACGTATATTCATTTTTTCGCGATATTTCATTATTAGGCTCTAGTTTGGGATTCTATTTAGTGCCGGGCATTTTAACCCGGCGCGGCCTGAACGCAGTAATTATTACGTTTAGTCCGCGCCTGTCGCAATGCCGGGCAGAGTATGTACACGTAATGTTCGATCGATGTTTACCTAAAACTGATGTACGTCTTTCATTTGAGACTGACATTTCACATTAACCATTTTTTTGCTTATTTTGTAACTTTTGAATCCAATTTGAAATTAAAGTATTTTTTTTATTCGAAACATACATATACTTTTTCCTCTTAGTCTAGAAAAGTGTGTATGCCATCGAAAATTCTAAAACTCAAGTGGCAACAGAAATTCATCTGGGCCACGCCGGTCATGTTATATGTCTAAATACGTAGCGTTTGCCACCTGCGGCGTGAACGAGCATCGCAAAGTTAGATGCGCCCCGTGTCGGTCATTTTAACCCCCAAGGCCCCAATAGGTAGATGATATGCCGGTCATTTTGACCCACCAAGGCGATGAACGTGTTAAAGGTACTAATGACCTGGCCCTTCTTTAGGATGGCCCCAAATTGGTCATGGTAAGATCGCCTTGTCGGCCCGTACCAACTTGCCTGCTCACACTCGCCTTATAAATCTGTTTCGTTAATCTTCTTTCATTCATACTCTCTCCATGTCCGAACCATCTAAGCATCCCTTCCTCTATCTTTGCCACTACATCTTTTTCCACGCCGCAACGCTCTCTTGTCACTCTGTTCCGTAATTGATCCATCAGTCAGTCCATCCATACTTGTCAAAGCTCTCATTTTTACTGCGTTAATTCTGTTTTCGTGTATCATCTGCTAAACCCAACATTTACTACCATACATAAGTGTACTTCAACTTATCTGTTTAACTATTTATTGATTACCATGCTGGTCTGCCACGCAGAAGTTCTGGTTTCGATTCCCGGGCCGGGAGAAATATTTGTATGGCCTATATTTATTTCTCTCGTGAGTTTGGATGTAATTTGTGGTTGTCTATGCATGTGTCCATAGCATCCGCGATACAGGGTTTCATTAATGCGGGGCTATGAGTGTGTGCGAGTGTGAGCATTATTTATTAATTGGTTACTGATGATAAATATGCCAATTTGTTAAATATATCGAGCTCTTAAGTTTTTCGCGACTGCTGCACATTGAAAATGAGACTGCTTTCTCGGAAGTATAATAAGAATAAGAATAATTTGATATTTTAGGCAATGAGATGCGGGAATCTAAAATGGATATCCATAATAATAATACCGTGTTTTGTAGAAAGGGCGAAAGCGCCATTTCGACAAAATTATTCAGGGAAGCATGTGTCAGTTTTGCGTCCTGTTCTAAATTCAATTTCAAAACTGAAACTTAATTAAAAACCAAACTTATTCGGGCCAGAGGCGGACTGTCGCTTAACTCTTTCTTTATTTGATTAAAGTTAATTAAAATATATACGTATGTATATAAATATACTATATGGTTATATATTATTATTTACTAAATTTGCGCATTTGACTTCCATCTCACCTGATGGAAAGTGACGCACGAAGTCGACAATGGAGCATGCGCATCTAAATAATGCCTATTCGCTCTCGCCTAGAAAAGGTTAAAGGTATAACGTTCAGGGAACAAGTCTGCATACAGGGAATTCCGCTCCATAGCCGTTCGCCATATAAATGTGGAAGCGTAACGCTTCGTGCGAACTCTTGGAATATCCACAACACAGGGGTGGAACCCCAGCCTACACCTGGTCCTTCTACACAGAAAAAAAGGATTTCTACTAATAAGAAAGAGCAATTTCTCACAATATTTGCTAATTCTGAAAAAATATTTATTAAAAGTAATAAAATATTGTCATCACAAAAATACTGTATATCTTTTTCTAATACAATTTTACTCTTAACTTTATTCTAACTTTGAGACAAATACGTTCCCTTCAAAATTTTATTTCATCTTTAATCAATTCATTGGACATTACTTACATCAAGAAATTTTTACCTCTTACATCAAATTTAAATAATCTTAAATGAATTCAAAATTTCTTGGGTGTATTTTAAGAAAATATATTCTTAAACAAAAAAAGAAGAAGTTTTCTATTAAGATTAACATTCTAAATTCTAGAGTATATTCTTAAAGCAATATTTCGTTGCGTTTTCATAGTCAATGTTGTCGTGACGTGTCTAGATGGCATTAGTTGTACTCTGAAACGCGCTATCGTTTTGTTAACTTCAATAGTATAAAGTCATCTCATATATTTAGAATTGTTAATGCTTTCTGCCGATGTAGCATTTATACGGCACTGAATGGTCCTCAAGTATTTGAGAAGATTCCGTCCTATTTCTGCTACTTTAAGGTTTGACACTGAACTGTGTGCTTTCACGCTAGTGAGACATACTGTTGGGTCCATACCCTTTTTGAAATTAGAAAACACAAATCTTCAGTCAAATAATTAAGTAGGTACCTCTCAATTTTTCATTCTTTTTTTTTTTCGAATCGAAATCGGACATTTCTAATAACAAATAAATATTTTGTTGAATCTAGAGTGGCTTTGTGACTTGAAGTAAATTAATTTGCTCTTGGATTAAATATTTCTGTCTTGTAACTAAAATACACTTTTGAGACGTTTTTTTACTATTATCAAGTAATTATTCTCTAGCGTCTACAGGGAGAGGATCGTTTTGTTGGATTTAATAAATTTGTCTTCATAAAAAGAATTTTATCTTTTTCTAAGTAATCTGTTTTTACCGTGTATAATGGAAAAGGGAAGGCGGAATTAATACGTGCAATTCTCTCGCATACTCTCTCTATTTAATTTTGATAATAATATAATATAGGTTTTTACTAATGCATTTATAATTTTATCATTGGTACACTACGCCTCCCAATTGTTTAGTTTTCCCCTGTCTCAAAGGTTGCCTGGAAAAGATCACTCTTAGCGATAAGACGGAGTTTGCTCATAAATTCTAATTTAAGTTACTAGTTTATGTACTGTTCTTTCTCTTGTGTGTGAGCAATACAGCGTATATTTATCTATCTATCTCTCCTCTAAGAAGAGACCCGTGCCCAGCAGTGGCACGGTTATATGGTTGTGAGATGACTATTGTAAACTTTAATATAATTTAAAAAAAAACATATCCAAATATTACATCATATTAATATTATTATATTGTTTTAGATCCGCAATTGTGAATTTATAGGATTGAAAGATTTAAACCAGGCAAATGAACACGTGAGACAAATGATTGTCGACTTTATGAACAAACTCATTGATTTGGGAGTTGCTGGTTTCAGGTAACTTAGCCATATGATAATACCCTAGTAAAAACCAAGTAGTTTTAAAAAAAATAGTAGCAGATCTCCTTGTGAAAGAGTTCGTCCAGGAAATACTGCCACCTTACCTATTACTTCCGCCAAGCAGTAATGTAAGCATTACTGCGTTCCGGTATTAAAGAGTAAGGCTCAATTTATATTGCGGTGGAACGGAATGGAAGCGAATTTTTGTAACAATATACGAGCCAAAATCTTCCGCGGAACGCGCGAGCATTCTCGAATATGCGCGAGAATTTCGCAGAAGATTTTGGCTCGTATCTAGTTTGCACGTTACACAATTGACCGTAAAGTTCATTATGCTACGTACAATATCGTTAGAAAAATTCGCTTCCATTTCGTTCCGCCGCAATATAAATTGAATCTAAGTGTCGTATTCTAGAACTCTACTCAATGCTCAAGCAGGATTTGAGTATGGTTTAAAGCACTCGAAATCATACTCAAGTCCCTGCCATTAGGGTCGTATTTCCAGTGCTTGAAATCATACTCAGATCCTGACTTGAGCATTGAGTAGAGTTCTGGAATACGGCCCTAAGAATGCTGGTGAAATTACAGGCACATGGGACTTGTTAACTTGTCTCAGAGTGACGGGCGCAGTGGGAGTCCCCTTAAATCCTTGCGATTTAAAGGTCTGAGTGCCACTGCAACTGTTGTGGACAGCCGTGTCGCTTTCCACCAGACGTTGTTCGTCCCATCAAAAAGATTTTCTTTGATATTGTAATAAAATATTATTTCAATGATTTGACGGCCTCCGAGTTGCACACCGGTTTTCATGGTCTGAAGTCTCGGGTTCGAATCCCGGTTAGGTCAGTGTAGAAACTAACTTTCCTTTGTTTGTATTGTCTCGGGTTCCGATTTCCATAACACAAATCGACCCCTCATACGTAAAGGATCGTATGTCGAAATTACCCTGTTTACGGGGGAGCGTTTTAAAATTCTGAATTCACTCGTTACTCACATAGAGTTGTGAAGGTGTTGCTGGTGCTGGGGGCGTTCTGGTGTCAAAGTCAAAGTCAAAGATTATTTATTCCATAGGTAAAATAAATTTACACTTGAAAACGTCACATTTAAGCTACTGCTCGTTCACTACGCTGACATCCCTGAGAAGAACGAGCAAGAAACTCTAGGGATTGCTCTTTTCAAATAAACTTAAATGCTATGGAATACACTTTGAATCAAATTTGTGTGGATTCTGGAGCCATGTCGTCTTTCCATACATCTTTATCTAACACGTAGTCTTCAATTTTGTAATATGATTTTTCGATCAAAATATTTTTAATGTAGTTTTTAAACTTAGGAAATGATAAACTTAATATATGCTCCGGAATCTTATTATAAAAACGTATACAATTCCCCATAAAAGAGTTGTTTACCTTGGTTAAACGAAATCGTGGTAATATGAGTTTGGACTTAGCTCTAAGGTTAATATTATGGATATCTTCTTTCTTATTGAAATTATGTATATTTTTACGGGCATATAAAATATTCGAGTAAATGTACAGTCATGATACCAGTCTCCTTAAACTTTTCTCTGAGAGATACCCGAGAGCCTAGACGGTACACAGAGGTGGATTGTAATAGTGTGTAGCCTGGATAGCAGTAATAGCCTCCGCAGCCTCGCAGCCTCCAACATCTTATTTAGTAAATTTAGCAATTCAAACGTTGAAAGTCCAGTTATAGATATTTAATCGGTTTATTTAATCGGTTTTAACAAATATAATCTTTAAAATGTAAACTGTATAAATCTACCGCAGTCGCGCAGAGAGTGACGATGGAAAGAAACAAAAACAGAATGCGAGGTAAAATGGAACAATTTTAAATTTAAACATGAGTAGAAGAAGAAAAAACGATACGATACGAATGAAGAGAGGCGATACAAAAAGGTGGGATGACGGTATAAGGAGGTTACACCGTCACAAAGTATTCATCTAATAGATCATCTAACCGATATCTAGAATTTTATAATACTCTATGTGAGTAACGAGCTTTGCCGAATAAAACTGAGAAATGCTAAAGTCACGTATTATGCTTGATTCAGTGAATTCAGAAGTTTAAAACGCTCCCCTGTAAACTTGGCAATTTCGACATACGATTTACGTAGGAGGGGTCGAAATGCTTTAGCTACTTACTTTGGGATCAGAGCAACGTATTTGATGTTGTCTAATATTCATGATTTTGTGACATTTATCAACAAAAGAATCGACCTTCATGAAAACAATCAATCTACCTAGCTCGTTGTGGTTTTTTATCGAAGTTATATGTTAAAAACAACAGTTGCGCTGCTTTTTTCAGTTTACAGTCTGTTTCTGGAAGGTTTGTAAATTATTCCAGCTAGCCTTTTAGGTCATGTCAGGACACGAACATCCGCAATGAATATCAGCATAGATGAATGTGTCAACGTACATTACGTACATCAATGGTCAACGTAATTATTGTGCAACTGACAATGTGCAACGTCGCACCCTACATTGGGCAAATGTATAAATTATAATGTTCAGTACAATAAAGTCACTCCGTGGTATCGGTCGAGTATTATTTCTACAGCATCTTTGACATATCCTTGCACCATCTCGCTGATATCACGTGACATATTCTGACATATTACTGTACGAGACAAGCAGCTCGTATAACCACTATACCTACTGACCGACATGTCGACAGACCGAAACAGTAATCAACAGGTTTTTCGGCTTTTATAATGAGTTTAATTATTTTTAATAAATAGGATTGACGCAGCAACATTCATGTGGCCAGAAGACCTTCGTGTAATTTACAATCGTCTCCACAACTTGAACACCGACCACGGATTCCCCCCTAACGCTCGACCTTACATCTATCAAGAAGTAACTGACTATGGTGGTAACATCATAACTAGAGACGAATATACTCCAATAGCAGCAGTTACAGAGTTTTTAGCTGGAAGGGACTTGACTAACTGCTTCAGAGGGCGCGATCAGCTCAGGTGGCTACGCACTTGGGGACCTGAATGGGGTCTGATGGCACATGGTGACGCAATCATCTTCATTGACAATCACGATAATGAAAGAACTCTAGGCGGAGGAGGCGATATCTTGAACTATAAAGAACCCAGGCCGTATAGAGGTGCCATTGCATTTCTTCTCGCGCATCCTTACGGAGAACCACAGATTATGAGCAGTTTCGTTTTTTGGGATAGTGAAGTTGGGCCTCCAATGGACAGCAATGGTAATATCATATCCCCCGCTATCAATTCGGTGAGTTGCAAAATATAGAGCTACATGGTGAAATAATATAATGGAGTCTAAACATTGACTTACAATTATATGGACGTCGGGTCCGCGCTAAAAAGTGTCCGAACTTATAGGGCGTTAAAATCGTATACAGAGCGTCATTCACGCTTTAAAGGCCCATTTAGATGGAGAGAGTTTCTCGTCTCGAAGATGCGATTATCGAAAGAATATAAAAAAACTTTCCTCGTCTAAACATTCGCGATTTTACGACCGTCCCGTGAGCGATAATCTCCTCGCCTTTCAATATTGAACGTCTCCGTGTAAACAGAACTCGAAAGCAAAAATCGTATTACGAGTTTCTGTACCAGCCGTTTCTACCACGAGTGCAGTGCGCGAGGGTGTTTTGATTATCACTGCTTTTCTAAGAAAAGAATTAATCGAACGAGAGCGAAAAAAAAAATTTCAAATAACGGTGAGTGAGTGAGTGAGTGCCTCTGTGGTCGAATATAGCGTGGGCAATATAGTATTTAGGGTGCTCTCGTAACGAATATGGCACTCCTTTCTAAATCCAGGATGAAAAGTCGTGCCCGCACTTTTCAAATAATGGCAAGTTGGGTATCGTTTTTGAGGTATTTGGGGGTGCTCATTACGAACATAGCATTTATTTCTAAACCCAAGATGGCCGACACGACTTTTCAAGTAAATGTACTTTTCAATAAACACTCCTCACTAACTCCCCACTCACTCCCTACTCACTCACTCACTCAGTCACTCACCACTCACTCACTCACTCACTCCCTCCCCCACTCACTCACACTCACTCACTCAGCCACTCACTCACCACTCACTGACTCACTCACTCACTGACTCACTCACTCACTCACCACTCACTCACTCATCACTCACTCACTCACTCACGCACGCACGCACGCCCGCACTCACTCACTCACTCAGTAACTCACGCACTCACACACGCACTCACTCGCCCTATAAATTTATCATAATTGTCAGTTTTGTTTGTGTCAGTAGTTATATAATTTAAAAAAAAAAAGATAAATCAAAATTTTTTATAATTCAAATTATATTTCTATGCAGTGCAATGAACTTAATATTATCAGCGGTTTCAAATAATAATAATAATAATAATAACGCTCACACTCAACATAGCCCCGCACTAGGGAAACCCTGTGTCGCGGGTGCCATGGACACACACATAGACAACCACAAATTACACCCAAACTCACGAGAGAAACAAATGTAGGCCATACAAATATTTCTCCCAGCCCGGGAATCGAACCTGGGACCTCTGCGTGGCAGTCCGGCATGGTAACCGTTCGGCCACGGAGGCAGTTGTTTGAATGGTTTTTGCATCATTTTGATATATCCATAGTCATACCGCAGTAATCACTGAACTCGAATGGCAATTCTCGCACTCAAAACGGTTCGAACCGATTTGTACGATAATCGTATGAACTTGAAAAAATGTCATACGAGATCGTGTTTAGACAAGTCGAAAACTCGTAAGCAAGAATCTCCTTACTACATATTTCTCCGTGTAAACAGTCGAGGAGGCGATTAAGTTGCTTACGAGTCTCGTATGACATAATCGTAGGCGAGATTTTAGTTCTTGCCTGAATGTAAACATTATGATACGATAATCTTATGGCGATTATTGCTTACGAGAATCGCCTACGAGTTTTCGTCTCGAAGCGTGCGAGAAACTCTCCCCATCTAAATGGGCCTTTTAGTCTTCGTTTGTTCGACTGACAGCGAAGCAAGCAAAATTAGACAGTACTGCGATGACATTACAATTTAAATTCAACGTTTTAGCTTTTTCATATTCTTTTACATGTCACTACGTTTAAATAGGTTGACTTGGGACATTTTTTTCGTGGTTTTTGTATTAGACCCGTCGTCCATTTATTTGTAAGTCAATGAGTCTAAATAATAATCTGAACTTCGATAATCCAAATATCTCCGTAATCGCAATAAAACCACAGTGACTCTTCTTTGTAGGTGAAAAAATTCGTTAGCCAATGAGTGAACTTTGTGAAAAAACATTTAGTGTAATTTATATATTTGGTTTGAAAAGTCTGTTAAATTTATTGCTGAAGAGTTAACAATAATTTAAGTTTATTTTAAGAATAATTTCGCTTAATTCTATAATAAAAAATGGAAGTAAATAAAATTTGCTTCTTTGCGAACCCAGTGATAATTAAATAGTGCAAAATAGTAGCGATGAATGGCGAATCACGTGTCGGTTATATTTTTCGTGTTTGTGACTGTAGTTGTTCAGGTGTTATTATTTATTTTATTCAAATCAACTGCATGAATAAAATATTCAAAACAAGCGCACCTATTTTGCACAATTTAATCTTCACTAGGTTCATGGAGTAACAAATTAATTTATTTCCGTAAAATTTTAATTAATTCGTTAATCCGAAAACGGTCTGGTCGCAATAATTTCGGATTATCGAGATTCCACTGTAAAATGTTATTGTTGCCCTGTTATCTTTTAAGCACTTTCAACAAGTTCCTTTATTTAAGAAAAATATTTAACCATCAACATGTTTTTACCAGGAAATGTTTAAAAAATATATACATATAAGGCAAAATGGGATAAGCGACACTTTCGGTCATTATTGAATTATATATACCGTTGGAATCAGCTAATGTTTCTGATTCCAACGGTATATATAACTCAATATCACCAAAAAGTATCGCTTATCCCATTTTGCCTTTCAAGGGTCGAATGTATGTACATGTAGGTAGGTATTACACGCTACCATCTATTATTTTTGTTTTCAGTGTCATGATGAATACATATTCCAGTCTAACCAATATATTTATACCGCTTTGTAAATTTCAGGATGAAACTTGTGGTAACGGCTGGGTGTGCCAGCACCGCTGGCGTCAGATCTACCACATGGTAGGATTCAGGAACGTAGCGGGAGACGCAGGATTGAACGACTGGTGGGACAATAGTAGTAACCAGATTGCTTTTTGCCGAGGCAACCGCGCCTTCATCGCCATTAACAATGACATGTGGAATCTAAATGAGAACTTGCAGGTTTGTAATTTATGAATGGAATACAAATAAGCATTCTTAAATTTATATACATATATACGAGGTGACAATAAAAGAGCTTCTGTTATACGTAGTGATTTAAAATCCTAATCAAAAATTGCAATTTGTCTGCAAACAATTTTCTTAAGCTGCTAACATATTGACTGCATTTTTTGCAGCAAATGCATAAAGTCGTAATTATGCATTAACTGCATGCAGTCGAAACTCAACTGCATGCAGTTGAGACTTCATCTTCAAGCGTCGATCTAAACGATAGTCCGAGAATCAAAAGTAGTAATTGACATTGTCACGAGGGAATGTTATTATTTTTTGCGTATATTATTATTTTTGCTTTCAATATATCGACTTCTTAGGTTTTCGCGATTGTTAGACATTGGAAATGAAACTATTTTTCCGGATTCAAATTGAGTATATATGTTTTTTCAAACAAACCAACGTTTCGGGCTCTTTGCAGGTCTCATGGTCACGGTTGTCTCAACGGTTGAGTCAACTGTGACCATGGGACCTGTAAAGTGCTGTTTAAAAAAACCAATTATCCGCGATTTAAATCCGGAAAAATAGTTTCATTTCCTATTTAATATATAATTTAATTTAAATTCAAAAGTGGCAATCGACATTCTAAAGTAGTTGTGAAATTTGTTTTCATACCGTCTGAATTTCGCGTACTGTACATAAAAATCACCTTCTCTATAGCAACATAACAATAGTGGATCTATCCACGCTACACGCTTTCGTTTTTGACTTCGGCGTAACAATAGTTCTTCTGTTAAGAGTCCCGTCCGCGCTTCCATCTAGACGTCAACTCTTACACTGAGCTCCTGAGCTAGGCGCGCGGCGATAACTGCCTGCAATTAATGTCGACTGCATGCAGTCCGTTTCGTCTGCATGGAGTTATATTATACGTACTTCGCGCATGCACACTTTTAGTAGCAGTCTCATTAATACAACAGGCTTCAAAGAAACATTTTTTTTATTTATCTTCCAAAAGTAATAATGTCGGTTATCTTTCAGACATGTCTCCCAGCAGGTACATACTGCGATGTGATATCGGGCAACACGCTAGGCAATTCGTGTGTGGGCAAAACCGTCACAGTGGGCAACGACGGCAGAGCGCAGATCTATATTGGTGCGCTTGAGTACGATATGGCTCTGGCCATTCATATTGGACCAGAGGTAAGCCACTAGTATAAACTTAATTGCGTAATTACAAGAAAAAACTCTATTGCTCCGTGGCCGAACGGTTATCACACTTGTCTGCCATGCTGAGGTACCGGATTCGATTCCCGGGCCGGGAGAAATATTTGTTTACGATACCAAGTAACAAGGACGACCTAGTCGTGCACCTGGTGGTAAACCACTGCGCCCGTCACCCTGAGACATAAGTCGAGAAGTCCCATACGCCTGTAATAAACTGGTGCTGGTGGTTTGAAAAACCGAAACGCAGTAATGCGGACAATACCGCTTGGCGGCAGAAAGAGGTAAAGTGGCAGTACTTCCCTAAATGAACTCTTACACAAGGAGCTCTTCTGCCACTAAATTTCATTTATTTCTCACGTGCAATTTGTGGTTGTTTATGTGTGTGTCCATGGCACCTGCGATACAGGATTTTCCTAGTGTGGGGGCTATGAGTGTGTGTTATTTATTTAATTTTTTTTTGTTTTTAGTTTTAGTTTAGCTATCCCACTACCGCCTTATTTCAATGTTATCTATTTTTCAGAGTCGCCTGTAATCTTATTGAAGATAAGAAAGACGAACTTGAAAATAATTACATAAGCCGCAAGATATTGCAAGCAAAACAAACACTTACTTTTAAAAAATGAAAACAAAAACACCACCTTAACAAATTTATTTTATGCAATGCAGACTGCCTTAAGCAACTATGACCATTTCGCAGTTTTGTCCATTAATGGCGTTGACCAATTTTATATAAATATTTAATCGTGTTGTTAGTGTTCCTTCGAATAATGACTACTCCAACCAAATTTCGATTATGTGCATGTATTATAAACTTACTAGATATAGAAACCTTGTGGGAACGGCTACCCGGACCTATCTGATAACTGATTAATAATACTTTTTGTATCGCATATATGGTCCAAAGCTGGCACCTTGTGTTATCTTGAAATACATACATATGTAGATTATACAACCGATTCTGAAGTTTGACTGCATTTGGTCACGTTATAACAACGTCGGAGAACCCACTTATACCACTGTTTACTTCCATTTCCTATCACACGTTTTACGTACAGCCAAAGTACGTAAACCGATTAGCATTAAAATAAACACATGTAGACTTGCACGCAAGATATTCTGCCTTGGAGCCCATGTATATATCTTCGTACCGATCGATGTCGAAATGGCGCGGGGCCCTGGGGTTCAGAAGCTCAGAACTTATTTAAAGAGTTGGGCTGCCCGACGAGAGAGAGAGACAGGTATAGTTGGCGAAATATTATTTTCACCGATTCGTCTTCTAAGTTCATGTTTAGAATACAATAGGACAAAAGAGTGAGCCATCTCGGTAAACGTTCTGTCTGTATAGTGCCAACAACAAATTTAAACACTTTCACGCATTGGCACTTAATTCTAAACTTGATAATCTTTATGCAGAAGTAACTTTGTTCAATTAGTAAGAAAAGAGCCGGCTGTCAGTGTTTTACGAAGTACCTGCAGTTTAAAAACAACGATCTGATGAGTAGTGAAATAATTCAAAACTAGAGTTCAGAAAAAGCATTTAGCGGACTCATCACCCGTACGATGGATCAAGATCATTAAGTCCAAGTACGCTTCGAGTACACGGTAAAAACAGATTACTTAGAAAAAGACAAAATTCCTTTTATGAAGACAAATTTATTAAATCCAACAAAACGATCCTCTCCTTATAGACGCTAGAGAATAATTATTTGGTAATAGTAAAAAAACCGTCTCAGAAGTGTATTTTAGTTATAAGACAGAAATATTTAATCCAAGAGCAAATTAATTTACTTCAAGTCACAAAGTTACAAACGTTAAAAACGTTCAACAAAATATTTATTTGTTATTAGAAATGTTCGATTTTGATTTGAAAAAAAAAAGAATGAAAAATTAAGAGGTTCTTCATTATTTGACTGAAGATTTATGTTTTCTAATATGAAAAAGCGTAAATTTACAGGGTTATGTACCCGACAGTATGTCTCACTGGCGTGAAAGCACACAGTTCAGTGCCAAACCTTAAAGTAGCAGAAATAGAACGGAATCTTCTCAAATACTTGAGGACCATTCAGTGCCGGATAAATGCTACAGCGTCAGAAAGCATTAACAATTCCAAATATATGAGATGACTTTATACTATTGAAGTTAACAAAACGATAGCGCGTTTCAGAGTACAACTAATTGACTATGAAAACGCAACGAAATGTTACTTTAAGAATATACTCTAGAATTTAGAATATTAATCTGAATAGAAAACTACTTCTTTTTTTTGTTTAAGAATATATTTTCTTAAAATACACCTAAGAAATTTTGAATTCATTTAAGATTATTTAAATTTGATGTAAGAGGTAAAAATTTCTTGATGTAAGTAATGTCCAATTAATTGATTAGAAATGAAATAAAATCTTGAAGTGAACGTATTTGTCTCAAATTTCGAATAAAGTTAAGAGTAAAATTGTATTAGAAAAAGATAAGCAGTACTTTTGTAATGACAATATTTTATTACTTTTAATAAATATTTTTTCAGAATTAGCAAATGTTTTGAGAAATTGCTCTTTCTAATTAGCAGAAATCCTTTTTTTCTGTGTAAAAGAAGGTTTTATTATTATATTGTAATATAAAGTATAAGCCGTTCCAAGACAACATTCACTTTACAAATTTAAATAATTGTAATTTTTGTGAGCATCTGCAAATATTCTCTAGCGCCGCCATTACGGTGCGCGAGTCTTCGGGTATAAATGACAGCTGTCAATTGAGTGTAAGGGTTTAGAACATTCTATATTCAAACAAAATACAACGTACCTGAAACAGCGCGAGATTCAACGGCCGCAAGTTCTCCGGCTTGCCCAGCATAGTGACGCATTTATTAGTGACCAGGTTGACCACCTTCACGCCCAACATCGTCGCGTACAGTATGAAGTACCCACTCATGTCGAATATTATGTTTGCTAAGTGCACGTAGTCCGATTTCTCAAGATCTCGTTCTGTTGCCATCCTGTGACAGTCAAAGGGTGTCTTAGAGTGTCACCACTCTTTAAAAACTTTTAGGTCCATGTAATAGACCGACTATGCCCAAGAACGGTTTTCCTTTAAATCGCTTACACTTTGGAGAAAGATTCAGAGTCAGCATTCTGACCACTGGAGGTTTCAACGAGGTGAATTCAAAGCGCCTTAGCATTGAGCTTCCCCTGCGACCCCCAAGAACCCAGGGTATTTGTAAAGATCTTCCCTTGACCAGAATTAAGATTGTTGTTATAGATTGTAGGTGGCAAACATATTCAATTAAATCGTGAATGCACTAAAGCGTAAACTCACAAACATTTTATTGAATAATTTATGACTCTAGTAAAGCAGACTATTGGTTTACTCTGCTTCATGCAAGTGTTTGTTGTGGTTTTTATCGTGTTATTGGATGTTACACCACCATAATATTCAATTATTTTTTTGTTAAATTACTCCACTAGTTTCTTATAATTATTAATACAAAGATGTTCGAACTGCTTGGGTTCGAACCAACGTCTTCTAGCAAACCGAACCAGCGGACCTCACGAATGTTTCTCTGTGATTGTTTGTCGTATCTGGTTTTTAACGACTTTTTTAGTCGTAGCGCCATCTATGAAAAATCTATGAAAGTATTTCACCCAGTTAGGCTTTACAGCTACCAGACCTGGCTAGAGATGTCGCTATTCACCGTAGTTAAATGTTTTATTGAATGTCATACATTTTTTTTTTGTTTTTATCTAAAGGAGAGTGACATACATTCTCGTTACTTTTTTATTCCCTGCTTTGGTCAATTATGTACTGCATTTTTTTACATGGCACTATTAAGGCCGGCGCAGACTGACGTCGCGGCACGGCACGGCATGCCGCGGCATGTCGAAGCGCGTCGCGGCATGCCGAAGCGCGTTGCGGCATGCCGCGGCACATCGTGGCGTCCCGCAGCAAGGCCAGCCACTAATTTTCAACTAGTTTTGTCTCAAACCTTATTTCAATTAGTTTAATTGTCATAATTCTTTGACCGACGTGACTTGCGGGACGTATGTGGAATGAAACGGCATGCTACGATGTACCGCGGCATACCGCGGCGTCCTGCGGCATGCCACGACGTGCCGCGGTATAATTGTTTCGAAATAAAGTAATATGAATTCTAACCTCGATGAAATAAGGATAAAAATAACTTGATCAAAAATAAAATCCTTTGCCGTGCCATGCCATGCCATGCCGCGACGTCACTCTGCGCCGGCCTTTACAATTACTTTGAAATCCAACTTCGACTTCCTAGGTCAGTAGTTTCGTCCTACGATGCAGTAAAACCATTTCCGGAAAAAAGTAATTAAATAATATTTGGTAGTTTTAACGACTCTATGTCGCACCTTGTAGCTATATCTACATATACATGTATCTATTATATGTGGATCACCTTAATTCAAACATTGATAATAATATATTAGACAACATCATCATACGTTGCTCTGATCCCAAACTACATAAGTAAAGCACTTGTGTTATGGAAAACGGAAACAAAGACGGTACCACAAACACCCAGACTGTATAGAAGTGGCAATACAGAAAAGTTAGATTTTCTACATTGACGGGCCAGGGATCGAACCCGGGAAAAACGCAAGCCAGTCGACCACGGAGGCCGTCATGTTTTGAGTCGTGTTTTTTTATAAATTGTTTTGAAGCTATAGATTTTTTACGTACTCACGTAAGTCGAATTTTTGCTTGCGACATGTTTCCGTCGAGTCACCGCCGCGGAATCTCATGATTAAGGACTACGAATTGGTTCGAAACATGTCCAGCAAAAATTCGACTTAAATATGTCTCAGGGTGGTTTTCTATTTAAAATAAACAAATTATTGTTGAACGTGCAGAAAGTTACCTTCTGCCAAACTCCATGTTGGGCAGCTGCTGCGTCTGGTGCTGGAGCTCTTGGAAGCGCTGGAGGCTCTCGTCCAGCACTTTGCGCAGCTTGCCTGACACGAAATTGAACACACGCACCTATTATACCGACAAACACTACACGTTATATTAACACTGCATACATTTAACATAAAGTTATGACAAATTATGCAGCGGATGATTAAGCAGCCTGGAATGAACTGATGGACTTTCAAGACTCATCAACAGTTAAAAGTAATACCTTAATATAATAGGACTAAGTAGGGCAATTCGATAACGTCCTGGAGACGGGTAACCCTTGCCTGGTGAGAGGCGCGCGAGGCTTTTTAGTTTCTTGACACTTTTAAAGAATTATTTGGGAAGCAATAGAAAAATATCCGAAAAAGTCAAATAACCGGGTAACCGGAAATTAAAAACCGAAGAAATCGGTTTTCAAAATCACTCGGTTTTTGCATGCCCTAATGCTCAGGCCACGCAGGGTTCATATGAACTCGTACATTACAAAAATTACCGCGCCCGGAACGCTTCCGCGGCCGCCTCCGTGTGGCCTGAGCATAAGTGCACCGCGAGATTATGCGAATGTGTGCACAAGACGCGCACCGGGCGTGCACACACACAAGCCGCGCTGTTACATTTGTATGGAGTTATCCTACATGTCGTATTATACTATGGTATTACTGTGACAAAATACACACTTTAATTACAGCAGAAGATTAGAAGTGTACATGAAGAGGGTGATGCGAATGAAGGGAAGAGAAAGTGTTCAGGATGGAGCACGAAAGTCTCTGCCTAACCCGTGAAAGACGCCCGTGATATTATGTTTAATAACAATCAGATAACCACACTAATTACCTAATCTTAAAGTAATCTTTCTGTGGCATCCAGAACGCCCAGACCAGAGGGTTCACCGACCAAAATCCGTCCTTTCGGACCTATGATGCGAATGAAGCTTCATACTTGGCATTGTATTTTAACTTGGTCGAGTGTTACTTATTTGACAAGAGTTTTTTAGGACAGATGTCGGGCGGACAACGGCAGTAAACCCTGAATCAATTTAGAAAAGTTCATTTCGTCAATTGATCGAGAATCAAACCCGACACCTGGTATACGCCCACCAAACGTATGTAAGTAAGATTGAAAATAATACAAAAACAAGACAACGAGAGACAACATACCTTTCTATCCAAACTGATAGACGCCATCTTTTTTCCATCAGGCGAGAACGCCAGGGCCGTAGGGTAAGTTTTGTTCTTAACAAAATCAAAGAGATCTGTATCTAACTTTGACTCAAATGTCACGTTCTTGGGAAACTGGTACTCGTACTTTGGCCCGGTCCAGTATTCGACGATGCCAGCTTTATCGACAGAGACGGCCACGTCGAAAATAGGATTGTATTTGATTGTTGCCACTGTGCTTTGATGTAGGGTTTCGAATGTATGCAACGGAGTTCCTGATGCTTGTGTACCGTCAAATATGTGTATCTTGTTGCTGTCTTTTTCTGACCTGTAGAAAATTATTTATCATCATGATCACTGTCATCGGGTCTCTTATAAGGATAGGGTTTTGTTCCATAGTCTGTCACGATGCTCATTAGGGATTTTAGGTTTTCAACAAGCATGTTTCATTTCGGTTTTGTCCATCATCATTGAGGTGCATTGCTGCTTAACATTCATACGTAATTAAAACGTCACAAAAGTCATAGTTCAATGGTACTAAGAGTAAGGGGTATCAGCAAATAGATCCTGACGATAACGGACAGGATGAATACAGCAGTTTAACTGCCTCCGTGGCCGAACGGTTACCATGTCGGACTGCCACGCAGAAGTCCCAGGTTCGATTCCCGGGTCGGGAGAAATATTTGTATGTCCTACATTTATTTATCTCGTGAGTTTGGGTGTCATTTCTGGTTGTTTATGTGTGTGTCCATGGCACCCGCGACACAGGGTTTTCCTAGTGCGGGGCTATGTTTAGTGTATGCGTTATTATATTATTATTATAGTGTGTAAAACCTCAATCTGTGATTAACTTATCGAACAAAACATTAGATCAGTCTGCTCATTCTGTTTAGCAAAAGGGTTTGAATTTCGCTGTCTCCTCGTCGTGTTCCATACGAAGAAATTATTTGTAACGTTGAGGATTGTCTAGTTAAAAATAACATAAGAAAGGAAGATTTGGCGGCAATACGCCAAAACGTTTCGTCAATATTGCGTTCAAATAAAAGCCCAGACCGAATCTTACTCGAGATGAATATAACGCGCTGAAGACGTTCCGCGAAGATCCTGAAGTAGTCATCCTCCGTGCAGATAAAGGTAACGCGACGGTGGTCATGAATAAGTCAGATTATAACAGCAAAATAGCTGACTTACTATCGGATGAAAGCACGTATAAAAAGATGAAAAAATATCCTACCACCAAGATATTAAAAACAACAACTAACTAATATATGAGTAATAAATGTAAGTGAGTTTGTACCCTGCTGCGTAAAACCTCCAAAACTGTATGGGTTACCAAAAATACATAAGGCTGACACCCCATTCCGTTCCATAGTTGGCCAGATTGACACACCAACCTACAAACTGGCACAACACATGGCAAAGCTACTGTCACCATTGAGAGGAAACACATCTGAAAGATTCGTACCATTTCATCAGTGGAATCAAAGATCTACGGTTAACTGATGATGACACCATGGTCAGTTTTGATGTTCAGTCGCTGTGTTCACCAACCAGTAAAAGACTGCATTGAAATTGTACGTAGAAAGCTAAGGGAACATAATATGTCCATTGAATATGCAGAATTATTAGAACACTGCCTAACATCAGGCTATCTATTGTGGAATGATTATCACTAATATCAGGTTTCTTATCAACAACAACCAACAACCGTTCCGAAATATCGGGAAAATAAAAAGAAGTCATACCGTGGTAAGAAACCTGATATTAGTGATAATTATTTAGTGAATAACCACGAAAGTCTTAAAATCTATATATCTATTGTGGAGTAATGAATTCTACCTACAAATCGACGGCATAGCGATGGGCTCTCCGGTATCTCCCGTTGTTGCCGATATTTTCATGGAAGACTTCGAGGAGAGAGTTTTACCCATGGCCCCGGCTAGACCGAAGATTTTCAAACGGTACGTTGATGATACTTTCACAATATTACCTAAAGATAGCATACATTATCGAGTTCTTAGGTTTTCGCGATTGTTACACATAGGAAATGAAACTATTTTTCCGGCTTTAAATCGCGTATATTTGTTTTTACAAACAAACCGACGTTTCGGGCCCTTTACAGGTCCCATGGTCACGGTTACGGTACTATGAGTACAAGAACTTCGTAATTCACTCCAGGGCATTACCCAGCTGTAATGTAGGTATATGTAAAATCTTTTGTGCAAGGAGTCGGAATAAAACCTCTCAGCTGTGAACTTGTATTTGATTTGTTCCTGACTATCCTGGTAAGGGGTTCCTGAGGCAAGGATATTACAGTGGCGACGAGATAGATAATTATTTACGCGTGTGATAAAGTGAATTATAGAATGTCGATCGGTAAACTGAGTGAGTTTGACGTTAAAGCCGTCATGGTCATCTTACGTGGCTCGTCTCGACATGGACTTTAAGGTCAATACGGTCAAGAAGATGAAGCTGTTCATATTAATAGCGTCCATGGGTGATGAGGCGTATGAACTGTTGGTAAATTTAGCTAGCCCAAAGAAACCGTCCGAATTATCGTTCGAAACAGTCCACAAAATATTACGCAGTCATTTACAACCCCCACCTTCGGCGCTAGCGAAATGATACCATCCATTTAGAGAAAGGAGACAGTTAACAGGCGAAAATATTGCAAGATTCGTGACTGAACTAAAAAGGTTATCTAGAAATTGCAAATTCGGCGACAAATTGAACGAGAATTTGAGAGATCAATTTGTACGCGGACTAAGTAGTGACGTCACAAGACAACAGTTATTCGCGGAAAGTGATGAGGTTAGTTTTATGAAAGCAGTATCCGTATCAAGTTCATTAGAGGCGGCGGAGAGGGACTGGCAGTCGAGGGATCAGGAGCTGTCGCGAGTGGTGGCGAGTCGTGGCGAGTCGGGCGCAGTGCACCGGGACGAGTGGAGCGCAACGTGAAATGGCGGCGGCGGCGGCCCGAGCAGTGTAACAGCGGACTATCGCTCGGTGCACGGACGCACTAGCGGGGATTACGCATGTGGAGCTTGTGGCGCACATAATCATAGTGTGGCTAATTGTCGTTATCACGAGTTCGTATGCAGCAAGTGCCAACAAACAGGGCACTTACGGCGAGTGTGCCCGGGGTGGCGCGCACAGCCTTTGGCCCAGCCAGGGCAGAGAGGTCGGGAGCAGCGTCGCGGAGGGGTGAAAGCGGGACAGAGGCGCTTCCACTTTGGTGACGTCGGCTGCGAATCGGGCGAGGAGGACGACGGAAGTTTCGTGGAGGAACTCCACCACCTAAGCTACAAGGACTGCCTTGTGGCACACTTACTGAAGTGTGCCAATCTACATAGAAGATAAAATTATTAAAATGGAAATAGATTCAGGTACGGCCATTTCTTGTGTGAGCAAAACAATGCATGAAAGTAATTTTCAGCATTTACAGTTAGAAAGGGACACTACCGTTTTAAAATTTTATAATGGATCTAAAATTAAAACGTTAGGCATTATTAGGCCAACGGTTCATTACGGGGAGCATCAAAAGATTTTAGAATTGTTCATAATAGAACGTAGTACGACATCATTATTAGGCAGACAATAGCTAACCGAGTCACAGATAAAAATACCACAGTTTAGTGTTAATTTTATTAGTAATCAATCAATAGATAAAGAAATTTGTAAAATGCTCAACAGGTATGAAGAACTGTTCAACGGTGGGTGGGCCGGTACTCGGGCGGTAAAGCGACACTGCGGATATGCGATGTCGGAAGAAAGAGCCGGTGTTTCATCGCTAGAGGCCGCTGCCGTACGCGCTGCGGGAGCACGTTGACGCGGAGCTGGACGGCATGCTGCGCGCCGGCGTCATCGAGCCCGTCGACTGCTCCGACTGGGCCTCGCCACTCGTCCCCATCAACAAGCCAGACGGTACGCTTAGGATTTGCGCGGACTATAAGGCGACTATGAACCCGGTCTTACAATTCGATCGTTACCCGTTACGGAAGACAGAGGATGTATTAGTGGGGTTAAATGGCAACCGGTATTTTAGTAAGCTCGATTTATCCCAGGCTTATAATCAAATAGAACTGGATACTTCAAAAAAATACACAGTTATTAACACACATCGTGGCCTTTTCGGCTATAATAGGTTAATTTACGGTCTTGCTTCAAGCGTGGGTATTTTCCAACGTGTTATGACTAACTTATTAAGCAATATTCCCAATACGCAAGTATTTTTAGGCGATGTTATTGTAGGAGGGAAAACTGAGGGGGAGCATTTGCTAGCTTTAGAAGCTGTTTTGAAACGGTTGCTAGAAAACGGTTTAAAGTTAAAAAAAAATAAATGTGTTTTTCTCGCTGAAGAAATCGCATACCTAGGTTACGTAGTATCGAGAAAAGGTATCAAAGCGGTCGAAAATAGAAGCAATTTTAAAGATTCCGCGACCTCAGAATATCAGTGAATTACGTCCGTTTATAGGCATGGTCAATTTTTTCCCTAAATTTATTAAAAAATTTAGCCCAATGTTAGTGCCCCTGTATAGATTACTGCGCAAAGTAGTAGAGTGGTTTTGGAGTAGGGAGTGCGAACTAACATTCAACAAAGTAAAACGTCAGCTGACCGACACCGACGTGTTGGCACATTGGCACATTACGATCCAAACAAACCCTTGATAGTGACATGCGACGCAAGCGCACGGGGGGTCGGCGGGGTACTAGCGCAGCCGGACGCGCGCGGGGAGCGGCCCGTCGCTTATGCATCGCGAACTCTGAGTGAAAATACTCTCAGGGCCGTATTCTAGAACTCTACTCAATGCAAGTCAGGATTTGAGTATGGTTTAAAGCACTCGAAATCAGACTCAAGTCCCTGCCATTAGAGTCGTATTTCCAGTGCTTGTGTTGCCAGTGCAATCCTGGCTTGAGCATTGAATAGCGTTCTAGAATACGACTCTCAGACTCATCGCGAGGCTCTCGCTAATATTTTTTATATGAAAAAATTTGATCAGTATGTATATGGCCGCAACTTGTTTTAAGAACAGACAATAAGCCGTTGGTTTATATTTTTGGACCAAATACGATGACAGCTAGTCGTATGCAGCCCTGGGCAGTAATTTTATCAGCACGTTAAAACCAACGAAAATTGTGCTGATGGGTTATCTAGGTCACCAATGAAGTCTGAAACGGTGGCCAGGGACTCTATACCGGAACAGACATTTTTACAAGAGCCAAACATTAAAAGATTTATTGAGTAGGGTTCTGAGCTACATACGTGACGGTTGGCCTACGCAATGCGAATTTTCAGGGTTACAATCGTACTTTAATAGAAAGTTAGAACTGTATGAGGAATTACGTTGCATAATGTGGGGACAAAGGGTGGTGATTCCGGAAAGCTGTAGGGCTAAGGTGTTGGAAGTGATCCATGAACCTCACAAGAGTATCGTGAAGTCGAAAGCAACAGCGCGCAGCTATGAGTGGTGGGCCGGTATCGATGAGGCAGTGGAGGCACCGTGCCGCACGTGCGCCATATGCGCGGCGCACGCGGACCAGCCTTTGTTTGGCCGTAGCCACTGCGACCTTGGTCTAGGGTACATCTAGACTTTTTAGGGCCCATTCACTAGTTTAGAATTTCAAACATTCTTAAAGGAAGACGGGATTGAACATGTGTTTACGGCCCCCTATCACCCTTCGTCTAACGTGGCGGCTGAAAAGGCGATTAAGACGTTGAAAAAGGTAATAAAGAAAGCAACACCAGAAGGTGAAAGTGTAAATAGGTCCTTAGATACGTTTTTACTTTATTACCGCAATACCGAACATTCATCTACCGGAGAGAGTCCCGCTAGGTTGCTATTAGGCATCTACGCACGCGGCTGGATGCTTTGAAACCGGACAGGGAGGCCTAAGTACGACAGGCCCAGCGGCGCCAGACCGAGGCGGCAGGAGGTGCAGAGAGGAGTTTGGAGGTCGGGGAGGAGGTATGGTATCGTCAGTACCTAAAAGGGGAAAAGTGGTCACCAGGTACGGTTAGAGGTACGTTAGGACGAAGTAACTTTAAGGTGCTGGACGAAAATGGAAAGCAAATTCACAGGCACATTGATCAATTGAGGAATAGGTCACGAAATTCACTAATACATCCGCGGGAATCGGAGGAACAGCCTCCCGGTAGTGTAGAGGAGGTTTCAGTTTCAAAAGCTGGTGTGTGGAATGGGAGCCCGTCGGAGAGCCCGAGGGCTTCGGTGTCGCCGGCTGCAATGGCCGGAGGCGAGGTAGATAGACACTTTCGTGGCACCGCGATCCGATGACTCACCGATACAGCCCATGTACCGCCCCAGCGTCGCCCGGTTCGCAAGTGTCGTTTAAATGCGGAAATTAGATATAAGTTTTGATTATTAAAGTTTAATACTATCCGCTCATAATCTATCTAAGTGTTACCTAGTTACTAAGAATTTATCATAGTAATTTTGTATGTATAAGTTTGTCTTTCAGTCAGTCTTTTGTGCAAGGAGTCGGAATAAAACCTCTTAGCTGTGAACTTGTATTTGATTTGTTCCTGACTATCCTGGTAACGGGCTTCCTGAGGCAAGGATATTACACCAACTCACCCAGAATAGAACCAATATACAAAATTAACAAATCAATCTCAAGTACAGTATCTATATTATGATCAAACTAAATAATATTAAACGGAGTAAGAACTTACACTGCCAAAGCTGATATCGGATCTCCAGCAGAATGGACCCATTCAGTGCAATAAGGCTCAAACTCCAATGTTATCATGTTTATCATATCTGAAAATAATGTATTTAATATTTTACTGGTCAGGTTTATACTCCACCATCAATATGGAATTTAAGACAATTTGATATCTTTCTAAAATATTAGTAGATAGATAAAAAAATCTGAGATATATCAGGTGTGCAGAAATGACGAATCATACACCAATGCAATGTTATCTCATGATTCTTTTAATAAACGTCACTTAACACCTAAGGTACAATTTAATTTAGATCACTATTAAGTCTGAATTAATCTAGTGCAAGGTCTTTGTTAATTGGAGGTATCATTGAAGATGTCTGTGATAGAAGTCTATTGGTACAAGAGAGCTTGCGAAGCAGTTTGCTGATACCGTTGTAACATAAGCCTTAATGCATCAATTCAGCACCTATTTCCTTTACTTCTATGAAAAGAAAACACAGATTTGTATGAATTAAATTACACTAGTTTATATAGAAGATAAACTAAACTGAGCCAAAGTTATGAGAGTGTAACTTTGCACATGCAATAATAGGTGCAAGCGAGAAAGGTGGATTTTCTCGTCTTCTTTGTTAAGAGCATAAGTTGTGCTAATGATTTAAGATAAAAAACTAATAAAAAGTGAGTAGTGTGTATTCTATAATAAAAATGTAGTAAAATAAAAATGGCAGGCGATTGTTCATGAAATTAGCTTGCGTGAACAATCGCCTGTAATTGTTTTTTGGAAATTGTTTCAGTCATGGTCTGTGATTCCAGCGTTTTTGTTGCGTTATTTTTGTGATTAAGTTATTAGCGGAGTATTTAATACAACAATATGTCCTTAATTTAAACTACAGACTGTTTTCTTTTAAAATATTATATTTACCAAAATTGACAACATCAAAAACTTTGACAGCTTTCTCTGATGAGGCTGTGCATAGTAAGGTTCCTGTGCTGTTGGCAGCCATGTGGCAAATTGGTGCCAAGTGACAACGAAAATGCTTCACAAATTCAATGCCTTCTTCCTGAAAAGGGTCAAATATTATTTCAAATACTTATAATAATACTATAATACAAAAAGTTTGTAACTAAAAAAGTTTGCCACTGTTAATTTCAACAAACAGATTAGTGACAAAACTAAAACAGAGATTCACACCTGGAATTTCTACAGACTTCTTTAAAAGTATATGTAATTATATTTTTATGATTTCAAGTGACAGTATGAACTAGTTGTGCATCATATGGTAAGGGACATGTCTACCTATAATAGCTACCTACCTACTCAGAGCTTCAATTACAAAGACCTGAGGAGCACTGCCTGCCCCATGAACATGAGACGGGAAGTTGACAAACCTCATGTACTTGAAGTTTCACCAGCCCCTTAGCCTTCAAAACCAGAATGCAGAAGTGTCTTGGTGAAAGAAATACATACAGTGGCAATATTTCCCTGGATGGACTTTTTCACAAGGTGCTCTACTGCAAAGGTATGTATTAAGCTTTAGGTGTATGGTGTAACAAACTGGTGTCTGGGACTCCTACTAGCATACTCCACACGTAAAACAGTCGTTTTATATTATATTTATTAGTCGTTCTAGATAAAATCCATGTTTTTAATTGTGATTAGAAGCAAATGCTCGCTTGCAAGTATTTTGTGACCACCCACCTGTTTCTTCCAGAATTTTAAGTGCCCGTCTTGACTAGCAGTTATTACAAAATCTGTCTTTGTCATCACAACGAACGTGACCACATCTCGGTGCATATAGCTGCGTTCATACGTCTCTGACAAAGGCAGATTCTCCATGTATAAGGATTCGAACTCAAGAACTGAAAAACCATTACACAACATTCGAGTATAATAATGTAATGACTGGAACATTTACAATACTTAAAACAGCAATAAAATTATTAAATATTAAGAAAGCTAAACCGAAGGACTAATCGTTGTTATTGTCTCAGTTTAACAAGAAAATAACAACAAACCTTTCCGTTTCTTGGTTTTAGGTTTCGCCGCTTCTGAAGGCATAGGTCCAATCCAACCCTCTCCTTCATCCGCATCTTCGGTACTTTCTGTTTCGAAGGGCCTCTTATCGCTCGACATTTTAACTAACAACTTCCACTGTAGAATTAATAAATAAATTGTTCGAAAAATCATCAACAAAAAATAACCTCAAACTTGACCATACCATAAACATTACGCATATTTTTTTAACTGTTTATTTATCGGCTTTGATCTTAGGCAGTTGAAAAAAAAAAATACAGTCAAGACTTTTATCGTCATTGATCATGTCAGTCAGCCCACAGAATAATTGTGTCAGCCCCATAAAAACCAATGCCTCAAGAAAACACGAATGTAGTTTTCTTTTATTTAACTTGACAGACATTGCTACATAACAAAATGCAGCTCTACAATAATAATTTGCTATCAAGTTATAAAAAAAGTCATGTCGTTGGATAATTGATTGTAAATAGTCATCTCTGTCATACATATGTATGCTAAATATGTATGCTAGATAGAGATAGACAAATTGAAATCGACAGAGGCATGAAGTTCCACGGCTGACGACTGTCAAAAAGGAAACGCGCAGTTTTCTCATGTCACGAAAGTTTTTTGTTTGTCTATGATCAAAATGTCTTTTACGAATTCGTAGTGACGGTGGCTGGCTTCCCTGCGAACCAAGCGTCGTAAATTACAGCTAATTTGTAATAATCATCTAAATTTTGATCGGAAAACGATCAAAATAATAGTGACTTAAGTGCTCAACAACTTTCACTAGTAATCGGTAAGTGTAAAGTGAGATATCGATTGTGAAAACGCGCGCTACCGGTACTTCTACACGTGGTTTTGCTGGCTATACCGCGCACGTATGTTGTACTCTGTGTTTTCATATAATCGTTGGTAAATGTGGCCACGACGCATATTCCTCAAGTGTATTTCTGTGGATCCTTTGTAGTTTTCATTAACAGCTCTGTGTTTAGGTTGTTTATTGAACGTGGTCACTTTTGACAAACCAACTAGTTTGTTACTGACATACATAGCCCGAGGTAAATTATTGTGGAATGTCGCTTTCGAGTTTTCATTGTAAAATAAAGATCTTGTCAACATCTTACATATTCGATATTTTCGTTTGAATTTAGAAAATATTAGGTAATTTTAGGTATTTTACGTGTGGCATGTAGGTAACTTTTTCTTTTCCTGTCGTACTACCTACTTAACGTATGACGCATCTTCGTACGACGAACTTGCGTGGTACACTGTAGATACGTACATACTAATACTGTTGAGGAGAAACTGTTCAGATACCTACATAATGTGCTCCCAGTTCTGCATTGCTGTACTTGCTAACCTACAAAATTATTCATTAACACTAACAACAAAGATCTTAGGTCAATATATTACTTTTCCGCTGTTAAAGTTACGTATAGGAACTGAATAATCAGAATTATGACTAAGAAACAAGTAAAAACAGGGATTAATTACCTGTATAATCGATTTGATTGTTATAACATTCACCAATACTAGAAATTAAATTGCACAATTTACTCCAATAAGTTTCTTGTATACAAAAAACTCACATTGAATGTGTAATGTGCTATCTCAATAAGTAAGTGTTAATCCATCTAGAGCCATTTAAAACATATTATAAATGCTACTTGTTTTTCTTGTAAATTACAAATATTTTATTTTAATGATAAATTCACATAGTGGCAATCTGCATAAATCCAAAATATAAAATGTTTAATATTAAATTAAATCGTATTTGTGGGATTTAGATGAGTTTGCATTATAATAGTTCACCTGACTCATTACCTATACGGGTTAACCACTCAAAGATCAAGTACTTGTGTAAAATCCTTGTGTTTGTAAAACTCTTACGAACTTTAAACTCATAGAATGAATAATGAGAATTCATTAAATTTGCCCAAAATTCATTCAGAACAGATAGGTTTCTGAAATACACAGTAAGGCCTACGCCACCAAATCGAGAGACAAGTTATTTTTTGTTGTAACTAATGTTATTTTTAAATATTTTGGAAAAATAATAAAAGATATACAATTATTTTTAACTTTAATCTTCTCATAGTTAGTTTTTGATAGCGTATACATTGGTTCTCGAAATTAACGGTCCCAATATTAAGCATTTACAATGACATACAAAACAATTACCTTTACAGTTATTGCGTTACTTATTAATGTAAGGACGTGTTTTTCTGCACAACTCTTTCATCTTAACTATACAGAGACAGTTAAACTTCAATCTGATTGCCCTACTAACCCACAACCATCATTTCACTATTACATTTTAGAAAGTGCACTATAAATTTAAAAAAAAATGATGACAACAATGGCACGACCTGCTTGAATTTATCAAATTTTTGTATGATTGTTTTATAATAATAATTTTCAAGTATAAAATTTTCATAAAAAATATTTATTTATTATCACTATTATCAGTGTGATTTAATTGTATATTCTGTATATTATCTAAAGTATTTTGGTATGTATTTGTAGATTTTGTATTTGAAGTGTTATCTAAACAGTTTGCAACAAAATTCAGCCTTTAATTGCTGCTATAAAGCAATTGTGTTCACTTGGATGTTTATTAGCAGCATGTTTCCAGCTTAATCTTTTCAGCTCTCTTATTGCCTGTGAAATACATACCACAATTTTTCCACCACCGTTGATCTCTATTTATATAATGCACATATAAGATGTATGTAGTGAATACAATTTGTACAATGTTTAGCATTGATGAATTGTTTGTTGCCACATAACTTTCATCTTAACAATACCATTGTAGATGTGAAACAAAATTATATACATGCTCAATAAATTAAACTCGTAGCTAGACTTATTATTGAGAGGTTTGATTCTTTGTCCTGTCTAGGTTCAATTCTATTTATGACCTTTAATTATGAATGTTCAGTTACAATATGTATAACCAATGGTAAATGAATGTGTAAAATAACTGGACCCAACAGCGGGATGTAAACTTTTAGTCTTAGATACAATCATTCCATATAATAGTATAAACTTTTGTAATATTTATAAATTCATTCAACCACTATAAACTATTTTCACAGTCCCTTGTAATGAGTTAAGATTCAGTTTCTCATTGAATTATACTAATGGGAGTTGAACAGGACCTCAGTGATACTTCAATTGTTTTGCATCATTTGCCTCCCCTCTAAGATGCTTTTGTCATCTCTATTGTGTCGTGTGTCGCGAACCAATTGATAACAATCATTTGTAATTTGCAATGATCTTGGCGCACGCCTTATGGACGCCAGAGTCGTATCAGCGAAATTTTAAATGTACAGTAAATAAGAAAATTGTGGTTATTTTTGTTTCTGTTATCGGCTTATCACAGATAATTATTAGAGCAAAGGATGTGGTCACAGGGCAATGACCAGTAAATGATTTTTCATATGTAAATGTCAAGAGGCAAGGTCGGGATACTTGCTATGTTGCACAATAATTTTTCGTTAATTCTTAATGCTGTATATTATTTTAATCTTAATTGTAAATATTACTCATCGTAATCTCAATGACAGTATCTTAACGTGACCTTTTCACTTCTCTAACACACTAGTGCTACGATCCGTATATTGCTTGCTGTCACTATCAATTATGACAACAAGTTTCTGTTGACCAACAATAAGTTAAAGCTATGTTTTGTTGTTACAGCAATGAGTTCAAGCGTATGCTACAAGTGCAACCGTACCGGGCACTTCGCTCGCGAGTGCACGCAGGGAGGTGGCGCTGTCCGCGACTCTGGTTTCAACCGCCAACGCGAGAAGTGCTTCAAGTGCAACCGCACTGGCCACTTTGCGCGCGACTGCAAGGAGGAAGCTGACCGGTGCTACAGGTCTTCATTCTCACTTCAATGTCTTATTAATAAATGTATAACAAAACAAAACCAGAATACAGTCCGTTGTCGAACCATAGACCTCATTGTGATAACTTCGCCAGGGCGTCATAAGTTCAAAAACATGCATTAGTTTATTGTCGTAGATTTTTACCTTGACCTCAACGTCAGTTTCTAGATAGATAGATAGACTTGTACATAATTTGCCTTTAAAGATGTTTGTTATCTCACAATGGCAATCTGTTTTAGAACAAGTTATGTACAATTAATGCTAGGTACAAATTTAAAGTACTACCTCATACACTTTTGTACACCTGTAATGGTGGCTAATGAATCATTTTGCTATTCTTTTTAGGTCCTTGTAGATGTTTGACCCTGGCCAATATGAATTGATCAGTGCGTCGCGTCGACTTGTCGAACGAGTTGAACCATCTGCCGTCGTCAGTCACGTTTGGGTGAACTTGATCGTGACCCCTTTGCATGCGTTTGTGAAAAGTCACCGACCTCTCGTGCTAGATTAATAAGAACCATTTTCGACCATGACTGGTATAAATGTGGCGATCTTTTTTTTTTCACGCGTGATTTGTTCGCATTTTCAGATGTAACGGCACGGGACACATAGCGCGCGAGTGTGCGCAAAGCCCGGACGAGCCGTCTTGCTACAACTGCAACAAGACTGGGCACATCGCGCGAAACTGCCCCGAAGGCGGGCGCGACTCTAACCAGACCTGCTACAACTGCAACAAGGCCGGCCACATCTCACGCAACTGTCCCGACGGCACTAAGACCTGCTACGTGTGCGGGAAGCCCGGACACATCTCGCGCGACTGCGAGGAGTCGGAGCGGAACTAACACATACTGACCCGCACCACAACTATCAATAAACTATGTATATTATGATGCCACGCAAGGACGATAAGCAAAGGACGTGACACGCGACCCGATCGCACACGATGAAATTAATGCAACGGAATTTTAAACAGATGCAGCAACGGTATTCTTGTGACTGAAGAGTATGATTTTAAAATGTTGACTTGTATATAGGTCTACCGCCCGCAGGCGGCGGCGCTCGCAGAGATAGGTTAATGTTTGTTCTCACAAGTGAACGAGTTATTGTGTTTTTAAATCATTTAATAATCGTGATTGAACTATTGAGGAAGTAGCGTTACAGTTTTTAGCATTACAGAGTATATATTTAATATATTTTGTACAGATTTTTTTGTCAAAAGATAAATTGGATGCTGGCGTATGTACTTGAGTTTTCACTGAGAAGAAGAGGCCCCGGCCGGAGGAACCTAACCCCTAATGGACTCTCTTGTTATCTTGTTATACAGCTGAAGATTGAAGGCGGTAGTTATGTGATCCAATATTTTCACACCTGTACCCATTATTCTTGTGATTATTATTTGATCAATTCCTTTGTTTATGAGATCCTGCTAACTTGTGGAGAATTCAGTGGTTAATTAGAATATCATCAATCCAAATATTTTTTATTTTGTTATCCCTGACAATGTGCGTATTATACACGTAAATGTAAACTTATCAGCTTGCAGTGGGAGATAAATAAATAATCTTGCCTTATTCTTTTACGTTTTCATATTGCCCCATGAACAAAGAAAACGTGCAGACATTCAGTCTCCCAAATTTATTTCTCTTAATACCACCAAATCTCTCGTTCAACATTCTTGCAAAAAGAACAACAGGGTGAACCTTGAGGTCACGCATATTTTGTGTCCGTAACTTGCATCTTTAAAAATAATTGTCTAGACGCGTGGACTTGTACTGTGCCCTTTTGTTGTTTATGTAGAGAAAACAAACGTATGAACTTGAGCCTCTTTATTGATTAAAAAAAGAAAACAATTACACTACACTGATATTAGTTCGTATTTCGCGAGCAAGTATCAAAACGCACTAATTCGGTAAATTCAAACATAACCGCCAAAGGCGTCATCTTGTTTTTTTAACCGGAAGTCAAATTAAACTTTTTTTTTTGCCATTTCTTTCGCTCTAACGCACTGTTCATAGTACTTCTCTTTTTGACATTAACATATTTTCGTGTGGAACGCGCATAATCCTACGACCACAGATAATTAATATTCAGTTTACGGTTTTATGCTAGCCGGGCGTGGTGCGGCTGCGCCGAGCATTTGTATGAAGTGAGTAATGAGACTGTGTTAACGTATTGTTTATTTCATTGAATTATCTTTTTTTCAATGAATATCCACGATTAAATTAGTTTATTGTGATTATTTAATATAGCTTTAGTATTTAAGTGCAGTGTTAGTGCAAATGACAGCGTAATACTTGTAGTAAAATACAAAGCCAGTAGCTTCCATGGGCGTTAACTTCAGGTTAAGTAATTTGTTGTTTTATTAAATTAATAACAGGGCTAGTAAAGGATTGTGGTTATTCATTATCAATTTGATTTTACTTTCTTGCTCTTGACTTTAAATTTATTCAGTAATTTGGTGGTTGTGTATTCAATTTCGAGTTATTTTTATTGTTTACTACGATCGCCTTAGGTCATTCGAAATGAATGTAAAACCTTTGTTTTTTTTATTCAGCACGTAAATTGGCACGTTACATTAAACATTCGTTACTAACCAACAGCTTTCTTAAAAAAGAAAAAATACTAACATAAATTACAAACGGTTATCTCATACAACGTATCGAGTGTACCTCTATTTAACTGAGCACTTTTGTTACAGGAAGCTAACACTAGACTGAAACTATGAATCTCATATTGCCTATAAGTCTGGCAATACTGCATTTATGTACATCCCAGGAGTATGACACACCTACCTACAACCCTGACCAGCCTAGTCCAACAAATGATTACTACAACCCAAGTTCTAGCAATCCCAAATACGATAATCCTTACGACTCCAATAGAAGATACCAAAACCGCAATCAACTCAATCTACCAGATCAAAACCAATATGATCTGAATAGGAACTCATATGAGCCAAATAAAAACCCATATGATTCAAATAGAAACCCATATGTTCCCAACCAGGGTCAGTTTGAAAATCGAAATGATTTGAATTACAATCAGAATCAGTATAACAGTGATGTCACTCCAAAATCAAGTTGGGATAGTGGAAGGATTTTTGGAAATACCTACAATAATGCCCCAGTGGAGCATAACACTCTTATAATAAATGAAGCGTGAGTATTTTTATTTTGAAAACTTCATCTCTATTATTATAGGTCATTAACCCAATGGAACAGACAAAAAATGTAAAATGCTTTCTTAAGTGAATTCACTCAGAGAATGGTGGAACAGATTGATTCTATTTAATTTTCGTTCAGGGTGCTTAATGTACATGTTAGATGACATTCAGTCAAGAGATTAGTCCACCCATTTGGCACCACCGGCAGTGATGACTTAATAATTAATAATTCTTTTGCAAGCCACTCACTCACCTTGCCTAGACTTGGCCATTGACTCATTCAAAGAGCTTTATGAATATTATTATAGTGGTCACAATGCAAGGGGCCCAATTTGACAGCTAAGGAAGACAATAGTTTGTAACTTTGAATGCAGTCAATGATAACGGTACCTTGGAACACATTTTTTTCAATTGTCCTAATATTGCTGTTCTACTTTATAACTTACTTTCTCCAAAATTCCCCCGCCCCATTAACATAAACAACCTCTTAACTTTAGTGTTCTCCCCCCATATTGTTACTCTATGTAAATTTATCCACTTAAATAACATATATTTATAAATATTGTTTTGCTGTTTTGTTTTACATTCTCAACTGAGTACTCCCGTAGACCAACTTACCAACACCGGTTAATGTCCTATTAGAGCTTAGCGAAAATTTTTTTTTTGTTTCGTTTTTTTTCTTTCAACTGTGACATTGGCAAAATCATCAGTTCTCATATTGATTGAGTCATAAAAATAAAAAGTGAAGTGAAGTGAACAAATAAGTATTAACTTTTTGGGTTTTAAACAAAATATATTAATTGTAGTCAAGCACAATACAAATATGATGAAACATTTATTATTTCAAGTATTATTTTCACACAAATTTATTTGTTAGTCCAAAACGTCTTAAAAACAGTTACATCCACAATCAAATTTTTTTAAAGTATTGTAACCAATTAATTGCCAAATTTCACCAAGTCAATTTAATTTCACTTAAAAAAGATTGAAATTGTGATCTTGACAGAGATTTTATATGATACATTGATAATATGATTGTAAACCAAATAATTAAACATACTAGCTTAACTGATGCCTTTGACCAATGGCATGATCAGCGTTTAATAAACTCTAAAACATTTAAATCAAACTGTGTACTCATTTTCAATGGTTTTTTATACTTTAACTTGTACTTGTAAGTACTGTTCCTAAAAATAAGTTGAAGAAAAAATATCAACTCTTAATAGGATGTACCTATTCTGGAATGTAATTCAACCATATGAAAAGTAAAGAATATCCGTTTTTTCAAACCAACCAACGTTTCGGGCCCTTTACAGGTCCCATGGTGACGGCCCTTAACAGGTCACATGTCACCATCGGCCTGAAACGTTGGTATGTTTGAAAAAACAAACACACGCGATTTAGATACGAAAAAATAGTTTCATTTCCTATTAACAAAGATACTGATACTTCTTACATAATACGATGAAAACTTTGTGCGCCGCAAGGCGTATCACAGAGATTCAAAATTCATTCTTGTAACGCCTTTATAACCTGTATACCATAGAGAAATAAATGATTTGGTTTCACTTTAAACAATTTGATTCCATTAAAGTAAATTTTCGCCACGCCCGATTTTATTATATACCGGTCAAATTCGTCTGTGGCGGTGGCGGCCGCCGAACGATGATGAATTTTGTCACTACACAAAATAAGTTGGAAGCTTGATTCTGACCATAACTGGTAATAAAAAATGTGCCACACTGATGGTCTCAAACTAGGAATTTGGCTGTCTGGCAGGGCATATAATAGCCGTGGCCGCAAGCAGAGGCGGTGGATTCGAATCCGCGCTTGTACATCGAGTTTTTCGGAATTCATGTGCTAAATTTAAATTGGAATTTGACGATATTTATGGAGAAGGAAAACATCATTATGAAATCTGCACGTCGGAAAAGGTTCACAACCTTCGGAAAACGTGTGATGTCACCAACCCCCATTGAGCGAGCGTGGCGGACTATCGCCTAAACCCTCGTCAGAGAGGAGACCCGTGCCCAGCAGTGGGACGTATAAATGGGTTGATGATGATTATGCCAGGGCACTACTTAGAGCACCCAAATCAGAAACAATTTTAAAAAAGTTCATTTCCTAAATTGGTCCTACTGGGAATCGAATTCCGGACCTCCGTAACCAGCACCCGCAATGTGAGTTTTTGGGCCTTAGAGGTCGTGAAACAGTTATACCTTTAAACAACAGTTATTTTCGTAAAGAACTCTATAGTAATTGTTTATAAATTTTTCAGCACATATTTCATAGTAGCTTCGCGCATGGTACGCCCTGGCCAGATCTACAAAATATCAGCCAACATCCTGCGCGCGCGGCTGCAAATGACTATCCGCGCGTCCATCTCGTGCAATGGCGTTGAGATCGCCGACGTGATCGAGAGAGTCAAAGAGGGCGTTCCTGAGATTTTGAACATGAGGGTAATTTCACTATTGCTTAGTTATTTATTTATTTAGGTACTTTATAAAATATAAATCTTTTCTTAAAACCCCCACTTGCCAGCACACCAACGCTCTGCCAATCTTCGTATTATTCCTTCGTTCACGCTAACTCACACCCCTTCACAACACATTCAATCACCCGCATACATAATATTTATGCACGTATACACAAACATAATCCACTATCAGCACCAGCCTACTATAGTATAATTATCAAGAACACAAGACATTTATTTGCTGAAAAATGTAGTTAATGTTGCAGGTCATAAAGTATACTATATTACATCGTACAATTCACCATGATTTCACCATAAACTTGGCATTCGAATATTGTACACCATTCTTTTTTCATTTTTGATGTAGCATATATTAATGTTAAATTAATATAATAGCATAAACAAACAAGAACAATTGGAATTTAACCAGAAAATAGGAAATAAAAAAATATAAGTTACAATAATTAAATTTTATGTTTTTCTTCTTCTTTTGAATGCTATGGCTCCATCGAAACAAAGGATGATTTAATTTTATGTTATCAAGTAAAAAAGCATCAGTGCGTTTTGACGCATTATGTCAGAAACGCAAAATGCCAAACAGGCAGAATGTCAGATTCGCAGAATGCCAGATTCGCAGAATGCCAGATACGCAAAATGCCTGATGTCACAGCCAGGAACAAGCCTTCCTCCTGTGCTTCCCTCTGAATTTAGAACAAAAAATTTTTTTTAAAGTTGGGAGTTTTTTTGGTATTTTTTTATGTTATGTATGATAGATATGACAGATTAGATAATGAAATATTAGAAATATTGAATGGCTCCAAGATTGTTTTCTGGTGAGTATAAGGGAGTTAAAGGTAATAAACATTTTAAAACAGTCACACTGCAAAAAAAGTGGTTGTAATTTAAAAAAAAATGTTTTCTGTAAAAAAATGTGAGATTTTTCGGCCAAATGGAAACTTTCACCGAATTTCACGTGGCTGAAATTTAGAATAAATATGTTTCTGTTAATCTCTCACATCCTATTTTACAATTTAATACATTCTATAAGTTTCATAGTAATAATGTCTAAATGATAGAAGAAAATATCTCGTTTTTTTTTCAGAAGAAATATTTATTTTTTTGTTCGTTTTTTGAGTTCATGTTTAATGAGTACATTTATGTTTTTTTTATTTTCAATAAATTATATTTTATTCAAGTATTAATTTCACTTAATTGCTAATTAGTGCACTTACAAACATAGTCTCATTGTCCTACATACAGGACATAGTTAAAAATCTTGTTTTCCCGAACAAATATTTTTTTCAAATATTTTCCCATATTTTCTAAAATATTAACAACAATTCCTGAAAGTTTCTAAAACAAAATCTCTAAGTAGGCAGGTTTAAGTTAGTAATACCTAATTGCAGCTGTAAAGTTAACAAGTTTCTTTATGATATAAAGATCAGTTATTTGCTAGTTAGAGGAAACTACATTTTGTTTTTAACACATTATAAAAACTTCGAACTTCGAACCTCGCTTCATTATCATTATTTAGCCGAATGACGTCGACTACTGGACATGAGTTCGTGCGTTAGGAGGAGGAAGACCTGGCCATGATACCTGGCATTTTGCTAATCTGACATTCTGCCAATCTGGCATTTTACGAATCTGGCATTTTGCGAATCTGGCATTCTGTGAATCAGACATTCTGCCTGTTTGGTATTTTGCGTTTCTGGCATAATGCGTTAAAACGCAATATTGTAGTAGTATTGAGTAACAAACAAATAATACAATTTCATTTTATATTGTCTACAATTTAATTCTTTAACAGCATCCGATAATTTATTAAGTAATTTGGGCTCTAATAAGAGCATCGTTCTACTGTAAAATTCCAAGTTAGGGCGTTGTTTGGGCCGTATTTCTATTTTATTCCTTGTGTTTCTAGTTTTGACTATATTAAAGTTTCTTAGATTTTGTTTGACATAAACACGAGTCTCGTAAATATACATCGACGGTAGGGTTAGTATCTTCAGTTTCCTAAAGTTGTATCGTTGGTATGTATTGTTCATGATGTCATGTACTTCCTATATTATGGTAAGAAAATAAACAATATTATTATTGTTTTTACATGACCACTTTTGGACTACAGGTACCCGCGACTTCAGTCCCTGGCGACTACAAGCTGCGAGTGGAAGGACTGTACCTGGACGACCCGTTCGGCGGCCGCGCTTTCGTCAACGAGACACAGCTGTCATTCTCGCGACGCTTTATGACCATCTTCATTCAAATGGACAAACCTGTTTATATGCAGAGTCAAACTGGTAAGAATGATATCCCTTAGGCCCGGCGCCCTCTGTGGGGACGGAAGGCAAGGGATTTGTTGGTGACGAGTAGTAACATGCCTCGTAGTAAGTAGCAGTAGAGCTCCTTATGAAAGAGTTCGTGCAGGGAAGTACTGCCGCCTTACCTATTTCTGCCGCCAAGAAATAGTGTAAGCATTACTGCATTGCTGTTTTGAAGGGTACGAGTGCTGGTGAAATTACAGGCACATAATTTTTTTTTATTCAAACGTAAGTGCGCAATTGACCTTCATCTCACCTGATGGAAAGTGACGATGAGGTCGAAGATGGAGCATGCACACCTAAATAATTGAAAAGGTCCAAGTTATAACGTTCAGGGAACAAGTCTGCAGGCAGGGAATTCCACTCCATAGCCGTTCGCCTTATAAATGTGGAAGCGTAACGCTTTGTGCGAATCTTTGGAATATCCTCAACATACCCGTCCCGGAATCCAAGCCTACGTCTAGTCACACCTCGGACACTCCATACAACAGTCGAAAATTATTTACTTACTACTACTACATAAAGCAAGGCGCTATCTGCACACGCGCAAATGTGTGCGTGAAGTGGCAGGGTTGCCCATCACTTTCACTATTACGTTACGTGGTCAGAGCGGCAACATAGCAAAAATTCTAACGCGAATCTGTTATCTGTGATTCTATTAATAGAATCCTAATAATTATACAATTCACTAACTAGAGTAATATTGAACATTTATTTCAAAAATATATTATTAGCACTTAAAATGTTATATTTCGGACATGTACTTTTAAGTAAGGTAACCGAGGTATTTGAAATTGCTTGTCCAAGTTTAGTTAATAATTAGATATATTCATTACCTACGTAATATTTATCGGCAATACGAATAGAAAATTCGCGAAGTCATGGCGTCTCATTATATTGATATAATAAATCTGTATTTTTTATACATACATATCTAGGAGTAAATAAATGAAGAAAACAATAGCCGAATGAGTCTCAGACATAGGTTTTTTTAATTACTTCGTTTCATCTTTCGGAAAATGATGATAATCAGCCTTACACAGCATAATTCACGACCATTATATTAACGTTATTTTATATTAACGTAGAAGTTTCGTAATGAAGAAATGAAAACTATATTCAAGTATCAAGGGCGTCTTCGCGCGAAAACGGCTCGCCGGCAGCCTTGTTGTCGTTCAGTCAATGTGACCGGCAATGTGCAGGGCGTGGTGCGGTATCTAAAACTAGGGAGGGGCGGAGAGTGTCCGTTCTCTTTTTCTTTATTCTCTGGTCTAGTCCCCCGATGATGGGAAGGCGGAATTAAATTGCGTGTAATTACATCGCACTCTCCGTGATATATCCTGTAAAATACCGATAAGCGGGCAACTTTACGGCGGTGTTCAAGGCTCTGCAGCTTCGTCTCTACTAATTCCGAGTCGCCTCTTGTCAATTGAATCCAAGGTCTAATGGTATGTAGCAGAGCCATCCCAAAGGTGGCAGCAGTAATCCATACACGACCGGACTTGTGCTTGATACAGCTAAAGCAACTCATGATAAACAAATATAACTCATAAATCATCTATTGTTACAGTGCGTTTTCGTGTGATTCCTATCAACACGGAGTTGAAAGCGTTCGGTCGCGCCATCGACGTTTTCGTGTTGGACCCCAACCGGCGTATTATGAAGAGATGGCTCTCCAGACAGGTAAGTACATTCTGAAATCGTGCATTCTTTCATAAAACACTAAATTTTATTTCTAGCACTATTATTACTCAGCAATAAAATGATAAAGCATGATAGATATCGGGTATGTGACGTATTAATTGCAATACCCCAAGAATCGTAGTATTATGCTCATTTTTAGACCTTTCTTCAATCAGGTTTCTAAATTATCAAGGTATTCCTTTTCTTGCTTCCTTCTTCTTCTTCGTCTTTTAAATGCTATGGTTCCATCGAAATAAACGATGATTTCGCGAATGTCGTAAAATGACTATGTGCGGTAGTTTTGTAAAAATATTACTTTTACTTTATAATGTTAGAACCCCATCGATACCATATCGGTAAACCCGCCAATGCCAAGTTGAGGAACGCACGCGTTTGTAACTCAAAGATGAAATTTTTTGACTCGTTTTTTATAATGAGGAAACTTATAATACCGTAATAATGAAATTTGGAAATGGGTTTAGAAAGATGGAGAAAGAGTGAAAAAAGGATCAAGCGATATAAATAAACAGTTAATATAAATATAGGAGAAACATTATATATCTATGTAATGATAATAATAGTATCTAAGTAATAATATAATATTTTTTAAACTTAATTTATTTACACACTTCTTCTTTTAAATGTTATGATGATTTCACCAATGTCAAGTTGAGGAACAAACGTTTTAATAATTTACACACAAAATTTTTTATTAAAACAAACAAATTTAAATTAATGGCAAAAACTTAACAGCGACACAGTGATAGCTAGCAGATTCGCCGATCTCATTTTCGTCTTTGTTCTACAAAATAGTTACAACACAGTATAAATATACACACATCAAAAGTGTCTAGGGATCAAGTGAATATTTTTGAAATAAAAATTATTTAAGCAATATTTACCAAATCCAGTCTTCCAGGACGACTTCTTACTTTAATGCTTATGTTTTATTTAACCGCTTACCCCTATATTTAATTAAAATAAACTAAAATTGATGTTTTTGCAAATTGTGGGAAAAAACTCAAATTAACGGCGTCAATTAAATGACAAAAAAATGGCGAAAATGATGATTTTGCTCATTTTTATTGTAAAGATAAGAAAATTAATAATCTGTATTTCCACCATTAACACGAATCACACAATTACAGCGATTTGGCATGCTTAAGATGAGTTCATCAAAATCACTTTGAGGAATGGCCGCCTATGTGTTTTGTAACAAGTCAAAATATTGTTTGTAGAGTATGTACGGTATGCATACTCGGCACAGCTCTTCTTTCTTACCGGCCCATATCATTATTGTTCCCCCACCATATGGATGAACTTCCTGACAATATCTCAAACGTTCATGACGTCCAGATGTTCTCCAAACTCGAGTACGTCTTGTATCCGGTCTCATACCGAAGCGGGATTAATCCGAAAAGCACACATAGCGCCAGTCTTCTTCCTCCCAGTTTCTGTGTTTGCGAGCCCAACGTAAACGGGTCCTGCGATTGCAGGGTGCAATAGGTGGAACTCTGAGCGGCCTTCGGGATCGCAGACCCACTTCACGTAAACGATTTCGGATTGTTTGATCGCTTATTAGCAAGCCTGAGGAGCTGTGGAGCCTCGTAACCAACATCATGGCGGTCATGGTACGATTCCGTCGAGCAGTATTTTGGATATACCGGTCCTGTCTGCGAGTCGTGATGCGAGATCGTCCTCCATGTCGCTCGGCCACGCTGCCCGTCATGCGATAGCGCGTCCAGAGGCGACTTATGACGCTCTGTGTAGTGTTAAGAGTGAAAGCCACAGCACGTTGCCTGGAACCAGCTTCCAACATTCCGACGGCTCGCATCATCACTTCTCGGGTTAAATGATGTCGTCTCTCCATAATAATGTAAATTGTTTCGGTTCCGATGCAGATATTGTAATGATTTTTTCAAAACGCTATAACTCATTTTTATACAAAACCACATTGACAATCGATTTTCTTCTTATTATCGAATTTTAAACAATATTCCTTATGTAAATGTTAAAACTCACTAAAAAGTATCAATAGCGATACAAAAAAGTTAATATAATTAACCCTAATTGCAGCAATACTCTTAAACGTACTTGATCCCTAGACACTTTTGATGTGTGTAGTTATAATTTACAATGCAAATATAGGATAAATACTATATAATTCTCTAATTCCGTAGTTGTCAAGATTTTTATAGTTTTAAGTGGTCTACTTTACTCATGTAATATTACGCATACTGTTTTCATCTACATTCTTCATTATATTGCTAATATATTAAAAATTGTCATATTAATAATGCGTTACGTGAAATGTTGAAAACTTTGGTAATATTATCATTTACTTACTTCCTTGAAATTGAAAGTAAAAATACAGAAGGAAAACGTAGTATATAAACAAGTATATTGTACATTGATTTAAAGACTTATTTGTTTTGTAAAAACTTGTGTAGACGGTCTTGTAAACCTTCAGATCATCTTACATAACGACTTATTGTGTGCCTTGAGCTTTACGCCTATGTAACCAAACTCCGAAGGACAATCTTACACTCCATCCCAACAGCTCACAAAACAACTTTGTTATGTAACATGGTATTCTTTTGAAATGAGTATTTCTGTTAACGACTCGGGTTCTATAATTGCTTTTCTAATTTCAACTTTTGTTTGAGAACAAAATTAAAACACGGAAATGGCTTGCTCGTTTCGTTTCGGACGTTATTATGGGAATTGTATGCGAGAAAAAATCTTTCACAACCATTGACTTACAATTATATGGACGTCGGGTCCGCGCTAAAAAGTGTCCGAACTTATGGCGTTAAAATCGTATACAGAGCGTCATTCACGCTTTAGTCTTCGTTTGTTCGACTGACAGCGAAGCAAGCAAAATTAGACAGTACTGCGATGACATTACAATTTAAATTCAACGTTTAAGCTTTTTCCTATTCCTTTACATGTCACTACGTTTAAATAGGTTGACTTGGGACATTTTTTTCGTGGTTTTTGTATTAGACCCGTCGTCCATTTATTTGTAAGTCAATGTTCACAACGTTAAAAATCTTTAACAAGGTTTTAAGGGTCTATACAACTTCGAAGGGCTTTGTTTGATTCCGCAAAACAGTGAAAGTATTGAATCAATCTCTTTTAATATATATATATATTATTATATATATATATCAGTGGCGAGGCGTCTCCGTATAACTCGATTCCCACCGGCTTGCCTAAAATTTTCCATGTGTTACCAAAACTTTGGTACTAGGCAGCGTGTTTTTTAAGTGCTGGTACCCCACCACTTTTTTCAGTGGTGGTAAAAAACTTGTATTAAAAATATTCAATAATAAAGGCGTAATAACCTGTCCCGATGGATTTTATCCTGTCCCGATGGAATCACATCAACACAGCCGGCTTCAATTAAGCTGCACAATCAGCGTGCAGCTTAATTGAAGCCGGCGGGTCTGCGGCTTCTATTTCATTCATGAAATCTACGCACTCACTTCAAAACACACGCACACATTCGCAAAAATCATGGCGGCTGACAAGCCGAAATAAATCCGGTTATAGTCGAATAGCGTTCACGTACGTTTTCGGACGAAAGTTTAAGACGTTGGGGACCGTAGTATCGTAGTATCGTAGATCTTAGATCGAGTCGGGCAAGACACTTGGTTAGACGTGGTGATGACTGCTGAAGCAAGGCCTTGACGGTGTGGTGGCCAAGGGCTGGTCGAAGTAATCCGGACATTGACAGACCAATGCCCATTTTGGAATAGCAAATTTTTTAGTCGCGACCGGTTGAAAATTTATGTCCACCTAAATATGCGCTATAAGTTTCACTCATAAAACTGAAATAAATTATGAAACTTTTAAAAAACGTAAAAAGACACATAAGTATTTATTTTTGAACGTAAGACGACGTACATTTTATTTTAAGCCTTGTATACTTGTCATGATTTCTTAAACCTTGGGATAATTATGAACGAAAGTTACAATAATTGTGTCTTCCTTAACTTGACTCTCCACTTCAAAGTTAACAGAAAATTCAAGAAGAAAACAATTTCTTCTTGAATTTTCTGTTAACTTTTATTAATTTGGAATTAACATTTTCTGTTTACTGGCCCAAGCCAAGTGGTCGGCATTATGTTGTCATAATTAATATTGTCAGTTAATATTGATCAAAAACACTGAGAAATATTCGTAACTTAGAAGTTACAGATTCGATCCGTCGACTTGTTATACTCGAACCGACTCCTGTTGTCTCTCATGAGCTATATTATAATGTAATTAATTCATTTTCGTTTAAGTTATAAATGACGACCATTGCTGTACGGACGTTCCACCAGCCTCATTAGCATTCATGAACGCAAGTTTAATTTAAATTTTAATGGGAAAGTTGTTTACATTACTTTTTGGATTAGAATTTTATGCTCACTATTGTGATATAATTAATTAATTTTCGTCAAAATTCTATTCTATTTCCTTAATGGCGGCCACTAGGCTTGGGCCAGTGTCAGTTTCGATTAATGTTGTCAGTTAATATTGTTCAATAACGTCAACGTTTCGGTAGCAGCAAGGTATTTATTTTTAGATGAATCTTTTCGACGGAATGCTGTTGTGGAGATCATACCTAGGGTAAAAAAAAAAACAATCATGGACAAACAACGGACTAAAGCATTATACCCAGTGAAACCATGGTTTTTCTAAGTATCGCGAAGCTAGTAAGGCAACCATTTCAACGATCTGTAGACTGAGACTAGGCCACACTTGTTCCCCTGCGTTCCTCAATAAAATCCGTGTCAGAGACAACTTTTGTTCCCCTGTGGTCTGGACGAGGGAACCCTTGATCACATTTTCTTTGAATGTCCTAAATTGACTTCCTCCTAGTATGACCTCCTTCCTTCGTCAGAATTGTGACTTACGCCTATATTATTGTAAAGAACGTGACTTTATTTATTATTTATTTATTAAAAAAGATTTTACAAAAAGAATACTTATTCCAATCTAAACCTGGCGGTACAACAAAAACCTAGGCTTAATCCGTAGGTTTATGCGTGCACCGTAAAACTCCCTTCGATATTGCAAAGCACATTCCATTGTTCTCTTTAGGAGGAATCGATGTAACTTACAATTATGATGAAAAAAGTTCTATTTAGAATTTCAAGGTCATGTTCCGATGGAAATAATTCTTCAAATTGTCGTAAAATTTTTATATTTATAATTAATGGTATGTGGTCTTATATTTAAAAGCATCCAACCTTTGGGATCACCTAGTAACAGAGACAAATAAAATAAAACAGGTTGATCATTTCTAGGCAATTAGAAAAAAATATTGTTTCATGATGGGTTTAAATAAGTGCCGGTTGCACACGTCGGCTTTAAGCAGCGATACCACAGACCACATAAATACTAGTTTTTTTCCGTGAGCGATACAAACGCGACACTGCATCGCTTATGTTATATCGTTAAAAACGCGCACAGCATTTGAATCGTGTTTGCATCGCGATTGTATCACTGCTTAAGTCGCGCGTGTGTAAAGAGAGACGAAGACGAAAGCTACTGAATCCCTGCAGACTCGCTGCTAAAAACCGCTCTAGGCTGCTAACAGATTGACTGCATGTTTGCAGTTAATATGTGAAGTCGATCTCGAATGTCGTTTTCGACTTCATGCAGTCAATCATAGCTTAACATAAAATAACATATATGAATTGTGTGCAGAGCAACTACGGCACAGTGAGTCTGCAGTATCAGATGTCAGACCAGCCGCTGTTTGGCGAGTGGCATATCCGCGTCGAGGCTTTGGGCCAGGTCGAAGAGGCGCAATTCCTCGTCGAAGAGTACTACCAGACCAGGTTCGAGGTAAGATACTACAGGGTTCCAGTATATTGATTATTTAGAAGAATCATGATAATTGATAACTATTGGTCGGAAACTTTTTTACCGATGCCATCGCATCATCGTTTAAATTTGACATTTCTAGCTGTTGACAGTACAGATCCATTAGTCATATTCCTGGTCGTCCAATAGTGAGCCAATTTGCTTCCGAACAATTATTGAACTTTGAAGGAGATGGTGTTCAACATTTTAGAAGATACATAAAATTTGCATCTTCAAATTTTCTACCCTAAAGGTATCTCAAAGGAATTGCTGCTTAGCTATAAGGCTGTTGTATAATCGCTTATTCTAACGTATTAATGAGATCAGTGTCAAGTATGATTAGGTAGTGTTGTAAAAAACTGAGTCTAGCAGTCGACATTTTAGGACTCGACTGCAATTGACAACACTCACCTCATAAAGACGGAGAATCACTGGTCGATGTATTACGTGCCTATAGAGTTACCAAATAGACTCGAATTCGTCATTAGTGCTCGAGTCTATTTACTAACGACTCGCGCTTGAGTTCGAGTCTATTTATGTAACGAGTCAAGCGCGAGTCAGGTAAGTGTAACAGGTACAAGCTACTGAGGGGTGTTGTGGTGTGTTTAACTATAGTATAATTACTGTGGTAGTATTAATATCTTCTTTCTTTTCTAAATCACTATATTGGGTTTTGTCTTTTATTTAATTCGTGGGCAATAGTAGTTGTTCAGTAAAATTGAGACCTGCTTGTCGTACTCGAGACTTCGTAGTATAGAAGTCGCTTCGAGTCGAGTTTTCGAACTCGCGTTTTGTTGAAACTTGAGTTAGGTTGACGATTCGAGTCTTTTTAGACTCGAGTACGTGCTCCGATGACTCGCTAGACTCAGCTCGGACTCGCGAGTGTTTTAGGCCACCGAGCCATGCAAAATTGAGTCGAGTTCATAAATGTAGACTTCTGGACTCGAGTTTTTTACAACACTATGATTAGGTCATACGTCTCGACAGCAAAGTGTTGGTATGCGTAGGTGAACGTGACTATGCCAGCTTTCTTCTTCAACACGGAGCCGTTTATCCATGGCCGCATAATGGCGAACTACACGTCCGGAGCGCCCGTGCACGGTAACCTTACGCTCAAGGCAACAGTTCGACCCATCCCGCAGTATCGGCCGCGGTACTATGCGCAGGGCCAGTTCAACAACCGGGGGCAATTCGGACCGCCCTTGGGATACGGCAACTCGCAATACACCAGAGGTTAGTTTACATAGCTTATGTTTCTTTCAGATTTATTTAGATCTTCTGTATCTTGCTCTCCTTCTGATTCTGTAGTTTTGTAGCGAAGCCAATAAATAAACTACATAAACATACTTCAGAATTAGAATATATAAAATTAATTTAGTGAAATTATAACCACATCGGAAATGTTAAGTTTTTTTTCTGTACTTCAAGTTTATGCAAAATACATTCAGATTTTTTGAGGATAAAAATTCTTTACTTAATCTTGACAGAAGTTGAAGTAGAGAGTGTGTGAGAAGCACAGTGCAATTAAATTAAAAAATAAATCCATTATTGCCATAGGGCGCGGTAATGTAATGAAACAACCCGTGGGCGTAATTTAGGACATTACGGTCAACTATGATGAAAAAATATATCTGTTATTATTTGAAAGAATGTTTTTGTTCTAGTGCGTCCAAACTACAACCCATACATCTACAACGAGACGAGCTACCAGGAGTACGGCCCGCTGGACGAGTTCGGGCGCCCCATCAATACCGGCCAACGCTACATTCCTGGTCAGCCGAACCAGGTCGACCAGCCCGATTGGTGGTACGACCCGCAGAAGGTTTACACGAGGATGTTTAACTTTGTAAGTTACACACTGCTAACTTATACAAAAATATGTGGCGTAACTTTGCACGTTGACGACTTCGACCCAATAATAAATAATAAAATACCGGTAAGAATTTAGTAGCATTCGAGCCATCTTACCTGTTTCTACCGCCAAGTAGTAATGTAAGCATAACTGCGTTCCGGTTTGGAAGGCTAAGGGTTCAGGTGAAATTACAGGCACATGGGACTTGTTAACTTGTATCAAGACGACGGGCGCAGTAAATTCAAAAAAATTCAAATTCAAAAAGTTTATTTCAGACATAGTCCATATTAGTGTTAGTTACAAAAAAATTCTTACAACCTATGTTAGTACTAAATTTGCGAAATATTACAGTAACTTATAAATTAAACCCCTGGAACCCATGTGGACTGAGTTCCAGTGCTTCCACAATTCACTGACAGGGTTCTCCCAGATCAAACGAACTAGGCTATTGGAACTGCCACGCACGCGACGCATCAGGGAGGCAGTTCTCTTCCGAATAATTGCGCTGAAGCTATCAATACGCGCGTCCGCGAACATACCTGATGCGCTGCAAAATCGTGGCAGCCCCAATAGCATCGTAAAACCATTATTGTATTGGACACGCAGGGCATTGACCGTCGCTTTAGTGTAATTTGTCCACAGAAGAAAGATCTTACTTTGCGATTCAAAGCTCTGAGTGGCACTGCAACTGTTATGGACAGGCGTGTCGCTTACCATCAGACGCACGACTTGTTCGTCCCGTCAATTAGTATCATAAAAAAAAATTTAAAAAAAATTCTTAGTTTATGTATGCTCTAGGCGACAACGGCTTTGGTACTTTGGTACCATTTCCACTGGATCGTTTATTCCACAGAAGAGAGGGTGATTTGGTTAAGAGTGCTTAGGAATGCACATACGCGCATGTCACGCACGCGGTGCGCTGACAACGTACCAGTAGGCGCGAAGTATCGCGCGCAATTACACTCCTCAACGACTTCTTCACCCAGTATCAGAATATAGATATATTCTTTGACAAATATACTTCGGATATACTTCTGTTCGTAAACTACTTTTCGAGCATTGGTGTCATGTGGAGTGGGTACCATACATTGCGCAGTCTTTTTCAATTTCATTTTGTAATATAATTTTTCTGTTAACCTATCACAAACTCGATTTTTTTTTCCGAAATAATTTTGTTCGAATTTACATTACACCGAAAACCGAATTGTAACGAAACCGTTGTTCTTTCAGGATATGTTGGATGTTTATCGCAAAGACACGATTAGGTTCGGTTAGGTTAGTAGTTAAGTTAGGTTTAAAAGAAAAAAAACGCTTTCCTCTTAAATTTACTTTCGAGGTTATGAAAATTCGAGCAAACGCTATTTCTGGAAAGTGTAATTTCGGACTACTGATAGGTAACCCATTTTTCTTCATTTTATTTAATCAGATTGACTTGTAAGCGTTTTGATTATGTAAATACTGTAAGCTGTCAAGTGTTTTCAATAAATAAATAAATACAGTACTGAATGTCATTTGTTCGCAGGACGAAAAGTACCCGTTCTGGATGGTGAAGCCCGACGCGACGCAGTATGCAATCCAGCAGCAGCAAGGCTACTTAAACAACCAGAACTACCCCACGTACACCACCTCAAACACATACAACTATTATAACAACCCTTATTACGATCAACTGCCATATTTGAGATTCGTAAGTACCTTTTCCGTACACACACTAAGTATACGACGTCTGTTGGAGAATGTTTAATCTATAGCCCGCCTCGCTGGTCCAATGCTGATTTTGTGGACCTTTTCGATGTGCAGGTTTTATCACGGTCAGAGTTGCAACGAATATTCGGTTACTATTTCGTATTCGGCTTATTCGGCCTGTTTTTTGATATTCGGCCGAATACCGAATCCCTAAAAAACAGGAGGTAGAAAGAAGAAAAAACGTAGCATATTATCGTTTATTTTTTTTAGAATTTAATTTTTAACTTTATTGAATGTCACGATGTGAGACCACCATGACATTAAATTATTTTTGTGAAATTACTCCACTTGTTATAATTATTGATACAAAGATCGAAAGCTTAGAAAAAATTCCTTCGATCTGTGGGTCGATTTAGAACTTTACGATACCACAGTTGTCGACCGATTTCTTTTCATTTTTATTCACAACACCCGAATCGAACGTTAAATTGTCGTATTTCGAAACCGAACCGAAATGACGTCACACCCGTACGTCTCGACCGGCACAGGGGGTCTACTCTCGATCTCCGTCCGACATCCGTCCGTGTAACGTTGTGGTTGTCTATGTGTGTGTCCATGGCACCCGCGATACAGGGTTTCCCTAGTGCGGGGCTATGAGTTTGTGCGTTATTTAATATAATCTCATCTCATATCTTTATATAAATTCCTGCCGACTTAACCAAGGTTTGTAGACTCCGGTGCTGGGGGTCTACTCTCGATCTCCGTCTGACATCCGTCCGAAACAATTACTCCCAAATAAGCAATACTTGACCAAATGAAAAGACGCGTGATGCGAATGAAGCTCTTGATACTTGTCTTTTAATTTTGTCGAATATTACTTATTTGACAGTAATTGTTTCGGACGGATGTCGAGCGGAGATCGAGAGAAGATCCCCAGGCTACAAACGTTAAACAGAACACAGTTATCGAACGAAAGTTAGCGAACGTCCTATTGTTTAAAAAGCAAGAATTCTGGATTTTGTTCAATTTTATTAATTTACTTTAATGCGAGACTAATACATACCTATACTTTAGGCCTTTAAAGTCTTAAAAATGTCGACCCCTCCTACGTAAAGTATCGTATGTCGAAATTGCCAAGTTTACAGGGAAGCGTTTTAAAGTTGTCCGTTTTATTCGGCAAAGCGTTACTCAAATAGAGTGATCATCTAACACATCCTCTAACCGATATCTAGGATTTTATAATACTCTATGTGAGTAGCGAGCTTTGTCGAATAAAACTGAGAAATGCTAAAGTCACGTGTCGTGCTTATTTCAGTGAATTCAGAATATTTAAAAGGCTCCTCTGTAAACTTGGCAATTTCGACATACGATACTTTACGTCGGAGGGATCGATGTATATAAAAGGATTTTCATTTTTCTTATAATCTATTTCAGCAACTGACTCTGTAAACGCTGTTGAATAACGATATCGTATACGAATTGAACGTTTAACTCGGAATGTGTTCTGAATAACTCGGAAAGCGCTTTTCGATTCGAGAACGATATCCAATTCGGTTAAAATATTGAAGAATTCTGAATCGGGGTCCTAGCTGGATAGAACGAACTAGCGGACCTTACTAATTTCAAATTTACGAATCACTCAGCTGAGTAAAGAAATAGATTTCTCACAGATGGCGGTAAAAATCATACCATAATAATCAACGGTAAAAAAAAGTCGTTAAAAACCACAAACAAATATCTGCAATATGGAAAAATTCGTAAGGTCCGCAAGTTTGTTCCGTGGCTTAGTTGGGATAGCGTCTGGCACGATTTGCTGGAAGATGTTGGTTCGTATCCAGCCGAATTGAAGGAAGTTTTAGGAAATGGTCACGGTTGAGTCAATCGTGACCATGGGACCTGTAAAGGGCCCGAAACGTCGGTTTGTTTGAAAAAACAAATATACGCGATTTAAATCCGGAAAAATAGTTTCATTTCCTATGTGTAACAATCGCGAAAACCTAAGAACTCGATATGAAGGAAGTTTTTCTAAGTGATCTTTGTATTAATAATTATAATCAATGAATTTAACTACCGTTACTTCAAAATATTTTATTTATTTATCTTCACCAACATGTTACTTTGTCCAGTTCAACGGCACGTACGACTTCAAGTACCCGATGTCTGAGCTAGCGCAACTGGTTCCCGACTTGGACGGGGTGGAGGTGATCATCACGGCTTCCGTGGGGGACCCTTTCCTCGACGAGATCATCGAGGGGTACAGCATCGCGAGGATATTTAATTCGTCATTAGCTGTTAAGTTCTTGGGGGGTTCGCCGCAGGTTTTTAAACCCGCTATGCCTTTTGATGTCTATGTAAGTACAAGTTTTATTTTAAATAAATATTAGATAACATCACATACGTTGCTCTGATCTGCCTCCGTGGCCGAACGGTTACCATGCCGGACTGCCACGCAGAGGTCCCAGGTTCGATTCCCGGGCCGGGAGAAATAGTTGTATGGCCTACAGTTATTTCTCTCGTGAGTTTGGGTGTAAGTTGTGGTTGTCTATGTGTGTGTCCATGGCACCCGCGACACAGGGTTTCCCTAGTGCGGGGCTATGTTGAGTGTGTGCGTTACGTTGAGTGTGAGAGTGATCTCAAAGTAAGTAGTTAAAGGACTTGTGTTATGGAAATGGGAAACAACGACGGTACCACAAACACCCAGACACCGAGTATACTTTTCTACATTGTCTCGGGTCTACACTGACCCGGCCCTTACTTAAACGTACCTCGATAATTAAACCAATTATCTACTCTCAAATTAAGGAATTTACTTTATTATGAATACTGGAGTGCGAAACTAACTCCAAGCCTCCAAGAACACCCAGACAAGAACCAATTTAGGAAAAATCGTTTCATGAATTAGTCGTACCAGTATCGAACCTAGGACCTTCTTGTTTACAAAAAATGTAATTGTGGTTTTAACTGCAATATAACCCAGACTGAGCTAGTATCTTTTCTTTAACTTATTTTTTTTATTATTTATATTTTTTACTCGTTTCCTGTATATTTTTGACGGAGGCAAGGACGGTTTCCATACCTCTGAATCTAGCATGATGTTCAGATGTTGTTTTTCACTAGCAGACGAGCTCCTTGTGAAAGTGTTCGTCCAGGGAAGTACTGCCATTTTACCTATTTCTGTTCAATAATATCTGCATTACTGCGTTCCGGTTTTGAAGGGCAAGGGTGCTAGTGAAATTACAGGCATATGGGATTTATAAACTTATGTCCCAGGGTGACGGGCGTAGTGGCAGTGCCTCGTAGATCTTTGAGACTTAAAGCTCCGAGTGCCACTGCAATTGTTATAGACAGGCGTGTAGCTTACCTGGAGGCGCACGACTTGTTCGTCCCGTCACTTGATATACCCACGAATAGTAGATGGGTAGTGCTGGTTAACCAGACAGTGCGGGTACGCAGATGGTGGTGTCGTACCACGACGGCGCGCCGCTGCCGCGCTGGCAGGCGGCCGGCGTGTCGCTGGTGGTGCAGCTGCAGGTGGAGGGCCGCGGCGGCGCCGTCGACGCGCAGTACCCCACGCTCGTGCCGGGCCACGACGCCGTCTGGCACCTCAAGCTCGACCTCTACAAGCTGCTCAGTGAGTCTTGCCAATAAGAGAACTTGCCCGTGGGGATCTGGCTTACACGTCTGCTTAACTGGCATTAAGCAGTTTTTCAGTGCTACGTATTTTTGGGTGATTTCAATCCGTTTTATTGAAGCCAACATTATTTTGATATATCCTATCTGGATTTTATTAAGTGTTTTCTTTTCTACCGTTTTTATAATGGGGCCGACATGTTCAATAATGATCAAAGCCCCTAAATAAATAAAGAGTTAACAAAAGCCTATTGGGTATAGCACTTTACATTTTAACTTTTATTACCATGAGTTACATTCATATATAAATTTGCTCTTAGTTATAACAAAAATATATTCTGTTATGGTAATTAGTGAAGAACGTTGATAATGTGTCTTGTTTTTCTTTGTGTTCAGCTAATTTCACACTGTCATTTGTGTCGTCCCCGTTTTCACTAACTGCAATTAATTCAATCTTATTTAACTTTCATTAGTGAATTGGTGTGAAACAAAATTTCCCGGTAATTGTCATACGCCCACATAATATTACAAATTACTTTTCGGTTAATATTGTACTAGATTCTAAGAGAACGACACAATCATTTGACGGTTCTCACCCTGTACAAGTTTTACAATGAAACGCAGGCGCGAGCACGGATAGTGCGCGGTGCGGGACGCTAAGCTGCCTGCAAATGTAGACTATGTCCTGCATGTCTTGTGACGTCACATCTTAATATTTTATTACTATGTGCTGTTGGGTAATTTTTCGAAAAATTTCAGATACTTAGTGAAAATTTTTCGGAAAAAATTGGAAAAATTATTCGAAGGTTCATATTATGTTCTTCGTTTAGAAATATCTTTTGAAGTTTTATGTAGCGTGAATTATAAAATTTCTAAAGTTAAAGGCAAAGTTAGCTAAAGGCAAATATGACAAAAACGATATTTAAAATGATTGAACAACAGCGAAAAAAAACTTTTATAAGTCTCCATCGTTTTCGTTCAGTAACTTCAACTTTTGGTAAGTCAAATGTGAAATAGGTAAAATATGATTCTTTTAAAATGGAAATTTTTCTATGACTCAAAGAAAAAACTCGTGTTACCGAAGATCATAATTTGTACGGTGAGCAAAAAGTCATCCGTGTAACGCGGGTTGCGGTCCCGCAGGGCTGCAGAACGAGCCGAACTACCGCGAGGTGCTAAGCGGCGTGACGGGCGTGCGGCTGAGCGCGCAGCTGGCCGACGCCGTGGGCGGCCACGCCGGCGCCGAGCTGCGCTTCGTGGCGCACCACTCGCCCGGCCACAAGCACATCCGCATCCGCACCAGCACCACAGACGCCCGGGTCGGTGCCAGCTGCTTCCGCCACTCGCTCGAGGGAAATTTATCTTAGAAACGATATATCGGGGGATATTTGTGTGAATTTTCGTGAAATATGTCCTCTAAAGCCTAGCTCGGGCTATCTTAGTCGTTTAGTGGAGTAGAAAGTAATTTAGTAACTTAAAGTCTACCAGCTCACCAAAAAGCGTTCGCACTACAGTCCTGTGCTGTACATTAGCGAGCAGTGTATTGCGAGATGAACAGACAATGCAAAAAAATAAATAAGCTAGTAAAGCTTTTTGCAATGGCTACTTTAGAAGTTGTGAAAGTGAATTCAGAGACATGATGAACAAAGAGCTACTAATTCTCTTCTCGAGGAAATGACATTAGAAAATCTTAAAGAGTACTTTGGAACTTTGAGAGTGACTGAACATTGCGACAGTTAATGAACTCAACAAAAATCGACAGGTTTGCATTTGTTCAGTTAAAAAAAATGGATCTGCTCGACTATATTACTTATTAAAGTACTCGACTAAAAGTTAGTTGCACTCGCTACTCGATTAAATTACTAAGATAGTCCGAACTAGGCACCTCATTATAGTGTACTCTTCGCGTACATGAAGAAATATAACTAAATCGTTTTGTGTAACATTCAGAAGTCTTCTTATTGGATTCCACTATAGAAACGAGCATGAAAGTACACACAGTGACGTGCATTCGGCACTGTATGTTATTTTATTTAAATCGATTTTATCAGTTTCCTAAAAAGTTATTATTCTAGTTGTGTCACTGTAATGTGGACTATGGTTTCCAACCTCCTTTGAACAGATGCCGTGACCACCCGTGGTACCTTTATAATATACAAAATATTATGATAAATAAACGTTCACAATTTTATTTAGGCCCATCTAGATTTTAACTATTTCCTCGTAATGCAACTATTACGCGCAACTATTTCCTCGTTTATATGTTTAGTATCAAAGAATCAAGAAAAATCTAACAGATATTCTTGTCGCTAGGTGGGCGAATACATAGTATTCCACGTGCAGAGCAACTTCTACATGGAGACATTCAACTACCTCGTCATGTCTAAGGGCATCATCCTTACCAGCGCGCAGGAAATTATGACCGTAAGTATAGTTGTGAACAAAAAAATCAATGTAGGTTTGTTGGTAAATCTGTACACTGCCTCGACGACATGATTGAAAAACGTTTTCGGGGTTGAGGGAGTTTTATGTATCGAATTATTGTTCTCCCTACGCTTAATAGAAAGTGCTCAATCAACGAATTGACCGACTTGCATTCCAAAACGCCATCTATTGGCATATTGTTGATCATTTTTAGGCGATACTTGACGATGTCCCATTCGTTAGCGGCAAACCCAACGACTTTCTGTTATCTATTGTTAAGAGTTTAAAAAAATCTCATTTGTTTGTATGATATCCAGGACGGAGTGCGTACTTTTGCGGTGACCGTGTCAGCTGAGATGGCACCAGTGGCCACGATAGTAGCGTGGTCGGCAGAGCGACACGGTGCTGTTCTCGCAGATTCGCTCACCTTCCCTGTCAACGGCATCTCTAGGAACAATGTGAGAGCATTATATATTTTGTCTTGGTGTATTTGAGGAAACAATTTTTTCTTCTATTTTGTTCACTACGTCCAAATGACTAACTCATACACAAACTCATAAAATATTTTGCAACGCCATCTATTGCCACGATGTTGAACGACCTGGTTAAAAACTGTCTTAACAGTCAAAAACTTAATTCTTATTATTTTTCTAATAACTCAATGGTCTACGTGACTCGTGTGGTACGCAAGACGCAACCCACTGATGGACACTTCGGTTTTGTGAACTTGTCCCTTACGTTAACCGCATCTAGATGTGTAAACAAAACATATAAGAGAAATATAGTTCAATGTGAGTTATCTTTGACAGTTCACGGTGTACATAAACAACCGCAAGCACCGCACGGGTGAACGCGTGGAGGTGGCCATCTTCGGCGAGCCCGGCGCCTACGTCGGCCTTTCGGGGCTCGACGACGCCTTTTACACCATGCAGGCCGGAAACGAGCTCACATACGCTAAGGTAACAAACACTTCACTTTATCAAAGGTGTCGTAACACGCGACTATATTCCAGCTGGTTCTCTTCAATCATGATAACAAACTAGTTTAGGATTTTTCTTGAAACGTACGTAAACTTAAAACGCACGTGATCAATGAGATTCTATGATACTCTTCATTAAAGAGATTTCGGTTCTCGTAGAAGTCTTCGCTGACAGGCTGCCAGCTACTTCCGCCAAAGATTAAGCTCAGTTATCGCAAAGGGAAACAACAACGCAAATTACTACAAACACACGGCGCGGCCCTTGTTAATGATAGTAGCCACATTGAGACAACAGACACTGGTTCTATTCCAGCCGGATCGTAGGAATTTTTCTTTGTATTTGTTCGATCTTTGTATGAATAATAAATGATAGAGGAATTAAAAGTATAAGAAGTATTGTTTTAAATGTCCATATTAAACATATTTAGTGTATTATTTCTTCCATATAAATTACTCAATAAATATACATTAAATAGGCGAACACAATGTTATTTCTAAAGTTTGTTATCATTAGTACAATCACATTTTATAGATAAACCCTATACATGCCATTGTACAAGGAATATCCAAATTTACAACTGAGGAACTAGCGCAAGAGTAAAATGTAAATATTTAACTGAGGTACAGGTCCTTCTAGACTAAAAATGACATACTGGGGAACTTCTACATTAATGGTCACAAACCGACTTTAGTATTTATTTCTGAAGGCTCAAGAGAATGAACCTCTGCCAACAATTTCTTCGCAGGTGATATCTAAGATGGCGCACTTCGACGAATCCACAAACGGCACGTTCGCGTATACGTGGCGCTCGCACTTCGGCGACGCCGACGACCTCGTCTACTTCCCTTCCTCCACGTTCGGCATCGACGCAAACCGGACCTTCGAGTGAGTACCATTTACGAGCAGTAGAGCTCCTTGTATAAGAGTTTACCCAGGGTAATACTGCCACCTTACCTATTTCTGCCGCCAAGCAGTAATGTCAACATTACTGTGTTCCAGTGTTGAAGGACTTGTCAAGTTATATCTAAGGACGATGAGCGCAGTGGCAGTGCCCCTCAAATATTTGCGATTTAAAGCTCTGACTGGCACTACAGCTGTTATGGACAGGCGTGTCGCTTACCATCGGGCGCACGACTTCGTCCCGTCACTTGGTATTATAAAAAAACGATACGAGCCAAAAAAAAGGTCACGCGTCTTCTGGTGAATTTCCAAACAGTTTCGGAAATTCCCGCAGTCGCCATGTTGTCTCTAGTTTATACGTTACACAATTGAGATAAAGTTCATTATTCTATATACAATTTCGTTACAAAAATTGGCTTCCGTTACGTTCTGCAGCAATGTTAATTGAACCTAAGTTTTGAGTGACTTTTTTTATAAAAAAAATTTTATTAGTATACCCATAGTTGATACGTCGATAATAATAATAATGTTTATTTATAAATGATAACTAACAAATTGGTTACAATATTTTTTTATAAGTCGAAGTTATACAATAGCAAGATTGTCTTGCCTCCTAAACTGTGTATGTATGAACGTTGTCCAAAGAGGTGTGGGGTGGGAGAAGGCTTGCTTCTCAATTGAATGGGTTTTATTTGTATAGTCAAGTTAGCCAAGCAAGACACGTTTATTAAACACGCCTTGTGTTTTGTTTACATAAAATTGAATATCTCGTCAGGTTCGTGGGTCTGGTGGTGTTCAGCGATGTGGCGCTCCCTCGACGGTACAGCAACTGCAACGCCACTTTGGGCTTCGGGGAGTGCCTCGAGAGCGGTTGCTACCCGCTCAGTAAACGGTGCGACGGCGTCCCCGACTGCGCCGACTACACCGACGAATCTAACTGTAAGTTCCACTATGATATATTTAATTCAAAGGAAACTAACGCTACTAAAATTACATTCATATCAACCTAAGTCCTTCGGTCCACTTGTTTTTCTCGATTGGTCTATTTCCCATTTCGTCTACTTTCCAGATCGGTCTACTTCCTTTTTTATATGTAAAAGGAAAGTAGACGAGTACACGTTTTATTCGCTGTCGTGCGAACCCTGCAGGTTGCATATTTTGAACTAAAACCGTCCACCGACGGATGTCTAGGCGAGCACGAGCAGCGCAGCAACTTCGAGCTGGCGCACTTCCGCAAGTTCCGCTTCAACCGCGTGCTGCGCCAGTACGAGAACGCGTGGCTGTGGCGCGACGTGAACGTGGGCCCGCACGGCCGCTACGTCTTCTCGCTGGACGTGCCGCGCGCGCCCGCGCACTGGACCGTGTCCGCCTTCTCCATGTCGCCCACGCTGGGGCTGGGCATGCTCACCGAGCCCATCCACGTCAGTGCTCGCCTTTATTATCCATCACTTACAGTTCGACCCCTCCGACGTAAAGTATCGTATGTCGAAATTGCCAAGTTTCCAGGGAAGCGTTTTAAAGTTCTGAATTCACTGAAACGAACATAACACGTGATTTTAGCATTTCTCAGTTTTATTCGGCAAAGCTCATTACTCACATAGAGTATTATAAAATCCTAGATATCGGTTAGATGATCTATGGTGATCACTCTTTCAGTGAATTCAGAACTTTAAAACGCTCCCCTGTAAACTTGGCAATTTCGACATACGATACTTTACGTAGGAGGGGTCGAGTTTATCATTTCGTTCCTGCCTTTGCATTCGTAGCTATTATTATAAATGTCAACGTCGATCTATTTGCTCTGTGTTGTGCGTAGTACGTGGGTATCCTGCCCTTCTTCATCCAAGTAGAGGGCCCGGACCGCTGCCGACAAGGTGAGCAGGTGGGACTGCGTGTGGTCGTATTCAACTACCAGCCGCAGGCCATCGAGGCCGTTGTGGTTCTTCACGCCTCTCCAGACTACAAGTTCGTGCACGTAGAGGAGAATGGCATCGTAAGTTATCGTCACAATTTCGATCGACTATCATTAATGCACTGCCACTGCGCCTGTCACCCTGAGACAAAACTTGACTAGTTCCATGTGCCTGGAATTCAAAACCGGAACTCAGTAATGCTCACATTACTGCACGGCGGCAGAAATAGGTAAGGTGGTAGTACTTGCCTGGACAAACTCTTCACAGGGAGGTCTACTGCTGGTAAAATAGTAGTATTTATTAAAGTAAGTATTTGATTATTAATCAAACAATGAAAAGAAATTGTGCCAACTGCTCGTTTCACGCACATGGTCGAACTATCTACTATTCAAATATGAAATTGATGAGAGCCAATTTGCATAACGTACCAACACTCCAAACTTAAGTACAAGGAAACATTTAAAAAAAATTCAATACACGCCTAATCACCTCGCTTACACTACACGTGATTACACGTTTTTAGTTTTGTATTATTTTTATGTTATATTTGTATTGGGATTGGTTTATGGCTTTTAATTTTTTAAATTTTATTTCATTTTAAATTTTTTGAACTTTATTTTTTAATTTTACCTTTTACATGGACGAGGCGCTATCTTTCTTTTTCTCCATTTATGGCTCCACTGAAAACCAGCGTAATGAGGCGTCCTCCAACGTCCTCCAAAGCTGAGTGGTGACCATTTTGGTAACATGTTATAATTATGTAATTGTGTCTGTTTTACGTTAAGTCCTTTCTATAATTTACTTAGTGTTTTATTTTGCCATTTTGTAATTTTCTACTTTGTTACCAAATAAATTATTTTTCTTTCTTTCTTTCGTTCTTTCTTCATACTATTTGATCTGTATTGCGACTCTAGGTGGTGTCGTACAACCCGCGTACGTCGTTCGGCGAGCACCAGTTCTTCGTGTACATCCTGGCGGGCGACGCTGCTACCGTCTACATTCCTGTCGTGCCCACGAGACTCGGGGATATCCACGTGCACGTGCACGCGTCCACTCTGCAGGGGCAGCACCATTACACCAAGAAGATCTCTGTTGAGGTAAGCGTACCACGTCCTTGGTTCTTCTGTGATAGCTCGGAAACCTATCTTCCACTATAGTCTTGTTCATATTTATATTTGTACAAACTGAAAATGCATTTGTAAGCTTTTGGAAGGAAATAAATAAATTTCCACTGTATCTGTCACTTGACCACGTCCACTTGACATTTGGACTTCTCAGTCCGAGATGACCAAAGAGAAGAAACTTAAACAATGTTTACATTTTTGTTTTACGACTTCAATAACTTTGTTGCGAAAATGAACGGGCCTTTATTAACCTCATGATTTGTAATTACGGCGTGGAGAATACAGAGAGTTAATGTCTGTTAAAGGTAAAAATAAATAATTGTTTGATTGGGATCGTGATGAAGCGTTAATCAATTTGTGTACTCAAGAATTAATAATTAATGTTACTTAGGATTCAAGTCAAGACGATTCCCGTTCATATGGAGAAGAATCCGATGATTCATTATAAAACAATAAGATTTTATAATAATTATTTATAATTTATTTAATTTCATTATAATTCCAAAATTTATCAACTTGAATAATCCTCGTTACATAATCGGTAGACTCGATAAATATTGGAGCTAAGAGCACGTCGTTTCACTGAAATAAAAAAAAAGAGTTCAGGAAGTATTGCATTTTTTTGTCTGTGGTAGTATGTCAATAATTTAGGAACTTCGGAGGCATGCATATTTAAAAAGTTAAATTGGACAGAGTATAAAGTAATAATAACATTATTGTTGTGCCTTGGTAATTAATTAAACACTGCTCAATTATATTAATGCGGGATTTATTTCGGCAAACACGTTACTGTACTTACAATACCATACGAGGGAGGGAGAGGGGCGAGAGGGAGAGAGAGAAAGTGAGTGTGCGAGCGGTACAACATATAATACGATTCGGATACACCACAATTATTATGTTCATTTTTCCACAGGCTGACGGACTACCGCAACACAGACACCAATCTGTCCTCCTGGACTTATCCAACCGCGCCTACGTGTTCCAATACATGCACGTTAACATAACCGAGACTCCCATCATCTCGTACAAAGGCGACCGCTATTACGTATACGGGTCCAATAAGGCTCGGGTCTCGATTGTGGGTGACGTGGTAGGGCCTCTGTTCCCTACCATGCCGGTAAATGCTACTAGTCTTCTTGATTTGCCTATGGTTAGTATTGACGTCATCTTTATTTACTAACACATCGCATTATCAATAATGTAGTGAAAGTTTTTGGGATATTGAAAATTATTATTTTTTTAATAACGCGGGAAAATAGTGTTTGATAACCTTCCTTTTCATATAAAAAATGTTATATTTACGTATTCTGGACATGGAAAAATTGTGTTTTTTTTTTTAATATACAAGATGGAAAGTGAAAACCGGTTAGCAAGGACAGCTCCTTGCGAGAAACAGGATCGAATGGTACGAAAACAAGTTTCGTGAAAATTGTATTTTATCTTACTAATTGTACCACTTTTTCAAAACCTTTGAATGCCTAACGAAATATCTTCAAAATTCATTGTAGTACCGTCTTACACTATTATTTCCCTGTAGTCTATGACTGTTAAGGAGCTGCCCTTGCTGACCCGTGTCAAATTCCCATAAATGTTACTTTAATGACGTCACTTTATTATTATTATTGTTATTTTTTATAATACCAAGTGACAGGACTAACAAGTCGTGCGCCGGGTGGTATGCGCCACGCCTGTCCATAACAGTTGCAATGCCACTCAGAGTTTTAAAACGCAAAGATCTTAGGGGCACTGCCACTGCAGTTGACAAGTCCCATGTGCCTGTAATTTCACCACTCACACATGACTATATTATTCAATATGCGATATCTACTTAACAAATAAAACGTAATCTTGAATTAAAACGGGCAAGGCAAAAGAAACCAAAAAGATTGAAATTTTCAAAGACATTCGGTCAAGTAACATAACAAATGTCTGTAGGACTCAGCGGAGCAGAACATGTTCAGCTTCGCTGCCAACATGTACCTGACGCTGTACATGCGCCTGATCAACCAGCGCAACCGCACCTTGGAGCACGACGCCTTCTACCACATGAACATCCTCTACCAAAGGCAGCTCTCCTTCATGAAGCCTGACGGATCTTTCAGCCTCTTCCGGAGCGACTGGTGAGTTGAAAAGAAGTACATCGGAACTTCGTTCTCTATTCTTTGGACTTTTTGACTTTTCACAATAACCCATATAACACATGCAAAAGTTTAGTTACATTTACAAACAAAGACACTTATCAAAGAATATAAACATTTTTTTTAAACATCTTTTAAATGTTATGGTCCCATCGAAGTAATCGAGGATTTCGCTAATTTCGAGTTGAGGAACGCACGCGTTTTAACTTAAAAATTTACTGGTGAATTTCGACAGAATTCACTGAGAGGAGAATCGACAAATCTACAACGACATAGAACCTACACAGACTATTACAGAAATTTTTTTAAATATAAATTTACACAGCACATGTACAACGGGAGAATGGACTAAAATTAGGAGGAAGTTGATATTAACGGGACGGGGGATTTTAGGAGGGAGGATATCGTACAGAGGAGTGACTATACGATTACAGTCAAAAAACAGGTGCTCGAGGGAACCTTCTGCCAAACCACACTCAAACACGGATCTTGGCGAAGAATGGAGTACATATATGAGCTAAGCGAAGGCGAATAATTGCGGAGGTAATATTTTTCGGAATCGATTTCCTACTGAAGAACCAAGGTAGAAGAACTACTGTAGATATAGAATTGTTCACATCGTCGTAGGAACATTGGTGCCTTTTAACTTTAAATAATAAGGAAGTATCATCAGCAAACAATACTATCTCATGTTTTATACCCTCACGTGAGACTAGGTTTAGAGGGTAGATCAGGCTGGATTTTGCCATTTGAAAACATCAGTGTTATGATTTTACAAAAATATCAAGAGATAATTCCTACCCTTCGTAATAAACCGACGATGCTCTGGGGCCCAGATTGTAAATTGCCCTAACTGCACGTTTCTGCAGGACAAAGATTCTATTGATATCGGCGGCATTACCCCGAAGCAAAATGCCGTATGTCATTAGACTGTGAAAGTAGCTGAATAAAACCAATCTAGCGGTCTCGACGTCTGACGGTTTCCGTATTTTTTTAATCGCGTACACTGCAGAGCCGAGCCGTTTTGATAACTTACTTATATGGGGACCGCATTGCAACTTAGCATCTAACGTTATACCTAGAAAGACAAGATTCAATTTTTCGTTTAACTACAATGTTTGTAACCGTCTCTCTGACATTGTGTAATGTAAATTTCACACAATTTGTTTTTTTCTCGTTAAGGAGTAGGTTCAACTACTGTAGATATAGAATTGTTCACATCGTCGTAGGAACATTGGTGCCTTTTAACTTTAAATAATAAGGAAGTATCATCAGCAAACAATACTATCTCATGTTTTATACCCTCACATGAGACTAGGTAAGTCATTTATATAAACTAAAAACAAATGGGCCTAGAATTGAACCTTGAGGGACACCCATGCTAATTGCAGACCTTGATGATCTCTATACCCCACCACGCAAATACGATTTAAGAAGGTCGAGGTCACGTCCCGCCACACCATAATGGCGAAGTTTCCTGACCAGTGTATCATGGTGCACACAATCAAAAGCCTTGGAAAGGTCACAGAATACACCAATAGCATCATGTGAGACTTCCCATGCATCAAATATATGATTAATCAACTCGACACCAGCGTCGGTTGTAGAGCGACCCCGAGTGAAACCAAATTGTTTAGGAGACATTAAGTTATTACTATAAAAATGTGCACACATCTGACTTAGAATAATTTTTTCAAATATTTTACTGAGAGTTGGTAGTATTGATATAGGTCTGAAATTGGTGGGGTCTGAAATACTACCAGATTGGAAAAGTGGAATAACTTTACTTTGCTTCACAACGTCAGGAAAGACACTATCATCAACACATTTATTAAAGACACAGGCTAAGTAAAGCGCAATATAATCAGCTATAAAACTAATTACTCTGACTGAAAGACCATCAAGATCAGTAGTATTTTTTAAGTTTATAAACTTAAAGGCTTCAACAATGTCGTTTTAGAAATACATGACGGAACCTTAAATTAGTGATACTAACTGCATTATTTTCTTTTAGTAAGGATTCAGCGACGGTGGGAGATGAATTTAACGACTTAGTAGTCAAAATTAGATTGTCAGCAAAAAAAAATTCAAATATTTTAGCAATTCTGCGTCTGTGTTTACAATTTTGTCATTAAATCTTAGTTGAAAATCTAAGTTACGAGGTTGAGCCTTCCCGTTTCGCTGTTTATAATATTCCAAGTCGTTTTTCTACATTCGCGCTGCTTTTAATTTCATTATTTAAAAACATTGCTTTGGCTGCAGCACAAACACGTTTAAACATTTTCGAATATTTCCTAACAAAATCATTAAAGCTGTTACTAGTGTTATAGGTCCTTTCATCGTAAAGGTCATATAGCCTTTGTCTACTTTTGTGAATTCCCACAGTCGCCCAATCACTAAATTTCAATGAATTATTAATGGTTATGATTTTGGACTTAAAAATATTATCACGTTCACTTTTCACTATGTTGAAAACTGAATTATACAATTTATTGAGATCGTTAACGTACGGAATGTCAGTTAGTTTAAGCGTTACGTTATTTCTATAAGCTTTAAGTCGACCATTATTTATGGGAACACATGTGATATCCTTTTTTGGCATTTTGTCAACAGTTATGTTAAAAGTGGCCAATTGGCCGCAGTGATCAGAAGTTAATTTATTTATAATAGATTTATTACTAAGTACGGCATTAGTATAAATATTGTCTAAACAAGTGGCTGTAGTAGAAGTTATTCTAGTAGGCACCAAGAAAAGTTTCACAAGATTATAACATTGGAAAAATGATATGAGCCTACTGCTAGCACTGGAATCTTCTAATAAGTTAACCTTGAAGTCACCACAAACAGCAATATATTTATTTGGATTAAGTAATTTGCCTAAAACTTCTTCTAATCTTTTTTAAATAGTTCGTAAGATGAATGAGGGGGTACTGTACACGCTTAATACAACAAGCCATTCAAGCTCTATGCGGGATATCTCTATAGTCCGCTCAATACATAGGCTCACAATATCTGTACTTTGAATTTTAAATTATTTTTAAAAAGAATTTTAGAGCCTCCATGAATAGCTTTTTCTCTTCTGAACAAACTAGCCACCTGGTGATTGTTGAAGCTTAACATGAACTGATGTTTAGGTAAAAAGTGGTGCTCAGTAATACAAAGAATATCAACATTATTACAATTAATAAATAATTCTATTTCTAACTCTGCCTTTCATGCCTTGAACATTTTGGTGCGCCAGGTTTAATATACAATTTATTTTATTTCTGTGTGTTTTAGGTTGGTTGTTTACTGTCACTGTGTTGCAAGAGTATCTCTCCGTTGTCTTATTAATTAATTTAAATAATTGGAATTAGAATTATTTTAAACAGATTGATTATTGTCAGTAAACTGACCTATGTCAATGGACTGCTCAATAGAAGCAGCCGGTCTGGTACGAAAACGATTTGGCTGAATTATTAATATAATATGATAGCAACTCTGCTATCTGTCTCCTAAAATAACTAGTAAGAGAATACTTATCTTTAGTCAAATTAAGATATTTACTAGTAAAATTATTAGTGTCCATAAAATGAATTTTACTATAATGAAATGTCAAGCTGTGTAATGTTCTATTTAAGTTATGTCTCAAATTATTTTCACTTGTTGTGAGGCTATTGCTGAAGGGAAAAGCTAACAAAATAATTTCTTTTATATTAATTAAATTATTTAATTGTGAAAAATATTGTATTGAATCTTTTTTGTTACATTTTCCTCTTCTGCCAATTAAAATGATTAATGTAGTGTCTTGGTCAAATTTAGTTGACAAAATACTATATAATATTTTACAGTATGTTGCACCTGGCATGCATATATTTGATAATTTTATTCCTAGGTGGCTAAGTTACAAACCTATATTTTTACCCATTTCATCACTATATATAACAATATTTTTTTGAATTTCATTTATATTTCATTATATTAATAAAAAAAATACAAAATTGTATAAAATAGATAAAAAATTCCTCTACACTGTACAATTCATTCTCTAATAAAGGGATGCATTGTATTAAACATTTCTTCGTTCGCATTGGTTGGTTAAAACTATACCACATTGTCAAATGTGGTATTCTTTGGTCTTAATTATCACGTTAACGTAAAACCAAAAATCTTCAAAACACTCAGTTTCAATTTTCTATCTCCTTTTCAGGAACCAATCATCGTCGAGTGTGTGGCTGACGTCATTTTGCGCCAAAATATTCCAAGATGCGTCGTTCAACGAGTGGGAGAACTTTATCTATATCGACCCAGATGTAAGTTTCATTGCCATAAAGAACTCGGAAGATTAAAATCAATATCTAGAGAAGTTTATCTATCGATATTTGAAATAGTAACTGATAATGTTGTAAATAACTTATATTTACGGCTTTATAGAGTTTAGTTCACTTACATGTCGTCTGTCTCCTCACTAATTGTTATTTTACACCCTGACATTTTAACATGAGGTAACTCAATTGACATAACCGAACTTTGACCTTCGACTAAGCAAAGATGGCGAGCGAAGCAGTTTTTTGTATTTATAAAACGAATTTTGCCTAAGTTTAAACAAGAAATAAAATTAAACTTAAATAATATTAATAATAGACCAAATTTGGTCCACGTCGTCCATGAGACTTTGCCTTCCTATGTCTGTTCTATCGCCTGTACAATGGCCAATTTTCTGAAGTACTATGTCAACAGCAACATTTTCGCGCTCGTGACGCCTCTGGTGTTGCAGGCGGGCCATATGCTTGTTTGCTGCCAACTTAATATAAAAAAAGAAATAAATGTATGTGGATAAAACTCATTGGTAGAACGAGTTTGACACGAGCTACAGCTGGCTGTTCTGTGCTACTGCCGGGCAAAGACCTCCTCCCTCTATTTCCATTGATTCCGGTTTGGGCAACATCTGGCCAGTCCTTTAAAAAGGAGTATGTTAAAGAGCTGGTCTATCGCGTCTACTACCCGCCCGGTATGCCGCAGGCGTGACCAGCCCGGTCCCATTTCAACTTGACCGCCTTCTGAGCTAACCTAACAGATATTACAAATTGATCAGGACTTGAGATATTTAAACCAACCTTAACTCCGATCACGACAGTTGTCGGGAGAGCGATGTTATAGCTTGTAGCAAGCGACAGAATGTACACTGAAGACGCACGCAGGTGATATCGATGGCGGTATCGTGGGTGCTGGAGCACCAGACGGCGCCTGGCGCCTTCTACGAGGTGACGTGGCTGCCCGACCGCAACTGCAACAGCACCATCGCCGTGCCCAAGGACAGCGCGCTGTACCGCGAGGTGACGCAGCAGGTGCTGGCCACGCAGCGCGGCTGGCAGGACTCCGGCGCCCGGGAGGTGAGCTCCGCCTTCTACTCACGAACAGCTCCTAGCTGTGGTGCACACG
>NW_020653852.1:2327550-2344835 GCF_003589595.1 Hyposmocoma kahamanoa | reverse complement strand
GAATGGCAAGACAAATGAAAATGTTACTGCTGATAAAATATGGTAAATTCTTATTACTCAGTAGAGGTTAATGTAAAATTAATTGTAAAGTATTTACTTTATATGTATTAACTTTGCTCTACAAGTCTTTTTAAGAACATTTTTAGGATTTCCTAAAAATGTTCTTAAAAAGACTTGTAGAGCAAAGTTATAGTCTGTCTTTTTTGAAGATGGAGTAAAATGTGTTTTGCGGGTTTGCCAGTTTTCGTAAAATTTTAAATAGTCATGTAATTGTTGTCGATAGTTTTATCGATAGTTTATAATTTTGCCAAAAAAGTCAGAATTGAAACTGTTACGACGTTCTAATATTAGTCATTACGTTATTGTATTCTTTATTCTTATTTTTTTTGACAATTAGTCTATTGGTATCGATACCAATTTTTAGTCATACACATTTTAATAACGAGAGGCGGATTTGATATGTCTATTAAATTCAAATGAAAATATCTAAAATATGTCTCCTATTTGTATTTTATATACACAAACGATGAAAATTAACGATTCAAAATTAACCTGTGCCCAGCTGTTGGACTAATAATGGGCCAATGATGATTAAAATTAAACAAATTCAGCTATTTATTTTATAAATGTAACCAACATTCAGTCGATAGTCCATGTAATATTTATCGATTGTAATCACTAGCTGTTTGCAAGCGAGCAACACTTTTACGCAGTAATTTTACTCCATCGTCAAAAAAGACAGACTATAGAAGAATAAGAGTGCGTGTTTGGAAGTATTGATGAATGTAAGTGAAGCAAGAGAAGTTTTCCAGGATCGCTCAGTGACGATGTCTTTGTCTTTGCCTAGCTCAATTAGAATCTAAAGGCATGACTGTATTGTCTGTATGTAAATGTTACCACCAAATCAATTCCTCAACGTATAACGAACTTGTGCGCGTTTAGATCCCGGAGGCGTGGGGCACGGTGAAGGTGACAGCACGCGGCGCTGGTTACGCCGTGCTGCAGATGTCCGTGCAGTACAACGTGGACATCGCCGCCTTCCAGACGGAACCGCCGCTGCGCTGCTTCTCGCTGCTCACGCACGCGCACTTCTTCGGGCGGAATCAATCGCACATCGAGTACCAGACTTGCGCCAGGTATTGAAACAACTGCAATAAAATAATAATAAGGTTTTTTTCAGCCATCCTCGGTAACAACTTGAGGTGGTTGGATTATTAGTGCGTGTCGCTTGCGCAACTGCAGAAAGCGGTCTGACTCGATACATGTATCATTCCTGCGTTCTTAAACCCGAATCCCTGATCGCTGTTGACTGTACCATAGCGCAGGAATACCGCACGTCTCATTTAAAAGTTCATAATTTAGCTTGTAATAAAAGAAAACAGGATCTGAAATAAATAATAATAAATCAAATTTATTTAAACTAAAATTTTCTGAAAACTTTGTATTAGTAAAACAGCTCTAGAAATTGGTGAACCATAGACCACATGAAAATGAAGGAATCATAGAACATCCCTTTTTTCAAATTGGTTAAAAATGTCATGCCATCATTTTCATACTCGTTTATATAAATCAATATTGAAAACCATTGCTATGCTGCTGACAGCTGGACGTTGCTGGAAGAGTCTCCCCGGTCGGGCATGGCGGTACTGGAGGTGGGCATACCCACGGGGTACATGATCCAGCAGCAGAAGCTGGACGCGTATGTGCTGTCCCGGCGTGTGCCCACATTGCAGCGTGCCAAGTTCCTGCCGGCCAAGATGCTCTTCTACTTCGACTATGTGCGTATACATTCTAGTTTTTTATACATCAAGTGACGGGACGAACAAATCGTGCGCCTGATGGCAAGCTACACGCCTGTCTATAACAGTTGCAGTGCTCTCAGAGCTTTAAATCGCAAAGATCTGAGGGGCACTGCCACTGCGCCCGTCACCCTGAGACATAAGCTGACAAGTCCCATGTGCCTGTAATTTCACCAGCACCCTTGCCCTTGAAAACCGGAACACAGTATTGCTGACATTACTGCTTGGCAACAGAAATAGGTAAGGTGGCAGTATTTCCCTGGACGAACTCTTTCACAAGGAGCTCTACTGCTTGCAATGTCATTGATACGGGAACAGGGTTACCGTCGGTCCGGATGTCTCCGGACATGTCTGGATTTTTTTTGTATCCGGATTTATCGGCTGAATAAAAAGTAAAATATTCCACTAAAGTAAAATACACACACAATTCTGTAGTAAAACTCGATTTACGACAAAAAACTGTGTTACCCGAACGCTTGTCCTGCGTGAGAGATTTTCGATTTTATTTTGTTACTGATAAAGGCTGAATGTGATTTGTCACTATGTATTTCCTATAGCGATTTTAAGTGTTCGATACCAGGTGACCTACATCATCGTTATTTACAACACTCAGTGGACGTAATTTTAAAATTGTTTTCATCACAACACGGAACAGAATTTCGGAATCAAAGTCCGTTCATGGTGAAGTCCATTCACAACATGGTTCTAGGGGAGATCGCGAGAAAGCGTTCTAGTTGTGGTTAGGACTCTTCTTGATGTCACAGTATTTTTTTATAACATCAAGTGACGGAAAGAACAAGTCGTGCGCCTGATGGTAAGCTACACGCCTGTCTATAACAGTTGCAGTGCCACTGAGCTTTAAATCGCAAAGATGAGAGAAAGAAAGAGGGGCACTGCCACTGCGCCTGTCACCCTGAGACGTAAGTTGACGGGGTGATATTAGATGCCAAGCTACATTTTAATATTCACATTGATAATATAATTGGTAGAGCTTATAAGCAACTTGGTATGATTCTTCGCCTTACTAGACCATTTAATAAAGCATTTACCTATAAACTTTTATATTATTCTTTCGTTCGATCACTTTTAGAATTTGCATGTGTCGTATGGAGCCCCCAATACACCGTTCATATTGCACGCATTGAAAAAGTTCAAAACAAATTTCTAAAATCATTAGACTACCGAACAGGGAATTTCTTTGTTGACTATGAAACTGCCGGTAAAAGGTATAATATAGATTCCCTAGGTAACAGACGTGTCTTCTTGGATGAAATTTTCCTATATAAAATAGTTAATGGTAATATAGACTCTGCTTCCTTACTACAATTGATTAATTTCTATGTTCCAAGAATCTCCTCACGTTCCAAAAAATCTTTTTATTGTTATCCATGTTCTACCAATTACGCCAGAAACTCATTTATTAGACGCTCGTGTAGGTATTATAACGACAACTTGATAGACGTCGATATGTTCTCTTTATCACTGGTAAAGTATAAGCGAAAAGTGGGAGATATTATATTTCACAGAGCACCTAATGCATAACCTTATATTGTTTAATTTCTTTTTTTTTTGTTGGATGTCATCTATACTGTTGTCCGTTGTACAAATTTTCTTATATTCGTAATTATTTAATGGAACAATCTGGTCTGTTTGTAATTTTAATGTTTTTTTATATGTAACATTTGTATAAGACTGTATGTTTTTCCTAAATAAAAAAAAAAAAAAAAAAAAAACAAGTCCCATGTGATTGTAATTTCGACAACACCCTTACCCTTCAAAACCGGAACACAGTGGAGCCGACACTACTGCTTGGCGGCAGAAATTGATAAGGTGGCAGTACTACCCTGGACGTACCCTTTCATAGGAAGCTCTACTGCTACTAAGTTATATATGAACTCATGTATGCGACAAACGCTATGACGACCAAAAATTAACAAAGTCGTAATTTGCAGTTGGACCAAGAACAAACGTGCGTAAACTTCACGATCGAGAGATGGTACCCCGTTGCCAACATGTCAAGGTACCTCGCGGTACGCGTCTACGACTATTATGCGCCTGGTAAGTTGTTTTACGTTGCCTAATGATATATTGCTTTCAATAGAAGTACTGTTGGAAGCGAACAAAGCTTTCAGTGTCCTCGCCACGCTGCCCCGATGACAGTTTTGGGTCTTCACACATTTTCCAAGGGTTAGAACACCCTTTCCTAGTAAAATCAAAAGCTGTGAGCACCGATTTTTATTATCTCCTCATTTAAGTCCCGTATATTGGCGAACTAGGGGATGAATCCGGGTTTGCTTTCCGGTAACCGATTTCAGTAAAACTTTGCAAATACAGGATGATGAAAAAAATCACTGACCATTTGTTTTCTTGTGCATAAGATTCAGTAATAGAACATATTAGTGAAAAACTGAGTCGTGTCATAACTTATTTATTTGTTAAGTATTTGAAATAAAAAACGAACCTGTATTTTTTTATTTGCATTACACAGTATGCTCCTTTAAAATCGTAGCCGTCGTTTTTTTATCACCCTGTACATGTACTTCCACGAACTTTTGAGGTCGGTTTTTTTTAGTACTCTGTACTGAGATTATGTCTATAAAAAACTTTAATAAATATATGTTATTCGTAATAGAGCGGTACAACGAGACAATATTCGACGCCCTGCCAACGTTCCTGCTGAACATCTGCGAGGTGTGCGGCTCGTCACAATGCCCCTACTGCGCAATCTACAACGCGGCGTTGCGATGCTCCGTCGCTTTACCCTTGCTTCTGGTAACGCTCGTTGTAACTCTAACACGGTTCTGGCGGCCATCATTACCTTTCTTCGTGATAACGTAGTATTGAAACAGGTTACGTTGTCTGCGTTCATTTGGTCTTTCATGTACGAATTTAACACTTATTTTATTACGGACAAATGATTGGTTATTTAGCATATCAGAATTCAACCTTTACGTACAAATTTAGTGCCTTCCAGGACGTATTCAGAATGCTAGACCTGTTCTAGTTTTAAGGCGTGCACGCATTATATGATTGCACAAGTGTGTACGTAACATTATTCAAAATGTGAACAGAGACACACTTGTTCGATTTTCGAGTTCAATAATGTGTGCATGGCTTTCAAATCAAACGCGGACAACGATTGTTCAATAAATGTTCAAAAATATCATTAATATCTTCTGTACCTTATTGTTTTTATTTTATTTTAATACACCTGTGTGTATATAATAGATGTTTTATATGTTTACGTTGAGCCCTATCTTCTCTCTCTCTATCTTTTTTATTAGCTCTAGTGATATTTTTGAATATTTATATTCAAAGTGATGTAATTGCTAGATAATATTGTAATATCATTGTGTGTGACAAAGACATATTTTGGTAATAAGTGTTGTGAATCACTTTTCTATTTAAGAATACATTAGGTAGTAATCGGCAAATATCAAAACGCAATTCACGTTGTAATTATTTCTTTTATTATTTGTTATTAACCACCGTTAGGTACTATTTTGCATTTGATGTTTCTCACTTAGGTTAAAATTGAATTAGTTTGATACCTCTGGAAGGATTATGAATTTTATAGCCACAGAACGAAAGCTGTATCACGTGTTGCCGTCCACATGACAATACTGAAATTTCAATTTAAAAAAAATGCATTCTGAACAAGATTAAGGACTATCCACACACATCGAGACCGTGCCCGGGACGTGGACGGGGCGTGCTAGCTTGTATGAACTGCGGGCTCGTCCCGGTGTCGGCCCGGATACGGCCATGTGTGAACGAGTTCATTCAAAATTTACGCAAGGATATTTTTTTAAGCCCCTGACGGAGCACGGCCCGGGCACGTCCCGGATATGCGTGGATAGACCTTTATCCTGCCTAGATTTGTTTTTATAAATAATGAACAATATGCAGTTTTCTAGCGCCTACCTTTTATTTACGTATTCTCAAACGGTGTAGCAAAAAAGAAATATTTGTCTAGATCAAAAGCTGTCTCCAGTAAAAGATCTAGAATCTTGTCGCCATATACACACTAAATCAAAGGCCATTTTATAAGCTTAAATGAATTGAATACTACAAAATAAAAACTAAATAATTTGTGAAGACTGCTTTCGAGTCATATAATTAAACAAGAGTTATTAATATCTGAACGTTTTCCAAAATGAATTTTCCACTTCTGTATTTCTTTTTCCATTCCAGTTAGTTGTAGTTTAAATATTGTGTTCTCTAGTGTAATAGACAACATCCAGTGTCCTTTATGTAAAGAATCATTTAATATGACGTTTATATACTATATAAAATCTGTATTATCTTTCTTTATTTTGTCGGTGCTTTCGTGGTCATGTTTTAATTTCACAACTAATTTAGTATATCGAATAATTTCAAACTATAGAAGAAACAATAGAAAATTAAACTAAGCATGAAATGCATCACTTGCCTTATTGTTGTAGACTTTAGTGGCAAAATGCATTGATATTTAGGTATTAGTGTAAATAACTCCTTTTTACTTGAGTACTGCTATGACGTGGACGATTTTCTATTATAATAAATAAAATCAAATTCTAAATCATGCAATAACAAAATGTACTTGGAATGCCTTATTTAGTAACAATATGAAATTTTATATAATAAAGAAATATATATCACATCTATTTGAGAAAATTTTATATACAATAAATGTGTATATTGGATTTTATTTAGATAGTATATAAGATTTTTTTTATACAAACACCACTATAAATCTTTATTTAATTTAATGCCACATTTTGTTTCTTTTATGTATGTAGTACAAAACGTTTCTACCGTCCTTGTGAAACTTAATGGACAGACCCTTGTATTTTTCAGGTTTATAGAAACAGTGAATCTCATTTGTAATTACATTATAAGCATATGTTACTTAAGTAGTTCTCCGTCCAAATTTACCAAATGACTGATTTTTTAACTTTTTTTTGTATTCGTGTGTATTCAATTACACAAAGCTTTTATATGTGTAAAGGAAGAGTGGTGAAATCTGGTTGACTCTTCATAGATTTATTTCCAAATAAAACCCTTGAAATTTTATATTACTTTTATTTAAACTTTTACACATCAGTGGCATTCTACGATAGCAAAATATCTCTATCGCGCCTTCTGAAGAAAACTGTTCTCATACAAGCCCAGTGTTGTTGGCACATAATATGAGCTCCGACACTAACACAGGTATTATATAACCTTGATATAATAAACTCGTTGTATCTTCTAAAATTTCGCGATTAGAACCTACTAATTCACGTTTTCTGGGTGCAATCAGATCCAAGCCGGGTGTTGTAGTTCTCGAGATCCCAAAACGGTGCCGCCGCGTCGGAATAAGCTTAATCCAGCGTGGACAGTAAAACACTCTAATAGCTAAAAACTGCGTAACGACTAAATTTATTTTTTTACGACTACACCCGACTAAATCATGACTTTAGTCTAATCAGATCCAAGGTATTGTTCTCCAGATTCAATAATGGTGCCGCCAGAATAAACTTATTCCAGCGTGGACAATGGATAAACAACTCTTAAAACTTTTGAACGGCGGACCGATTAAATCTAGTTTTTTACGAGTAGAACAGACTAAATCATGACTTTTTTAGTGTAATCAGATCCAAGGTAGGTGTTGTGGTTCTCGAGATTAAAAAATGGTGCTGCCGGAATAAGCTTATTCCAGCGTGGACATTAAAACACCCTTATAACTTCTGAACGGCGGACTGACTAATTCTAGGTTTTTGTGACTGGAATTGACTAAATCACGATTTTTTTTCGTGCAATCAGATCTCAGCTAGGTGCTGTGGTTCAGAAGTTTGCGAAATGGTGCCGCTGGAACAAGCTTATTCCAGAGTGGACAATAACATATCCTTTATAACTTCTGAACGGCGGACCGACTAAATCAATATAGCAATTTTGCGACCAGGACCGACCACATGGCGACTTTTTATCTGAATATTCAAATTTTAAAAATTCAACCATAGTCACGCTGAGTAAGATTGGTATGGGTAGACTATTTCTTTAAACATAAAGTAATGTGCGTTGAGCATACCCTCTCTTTCATATCCGGAAATGATTAAAATTAAAAGCAAAAAATCAAAACAAAATAGTTATATTTTTATTTCAATTAAGTACATAATTTTACTTGTAAATACCCAAGTAAAATAACTATTGGTTACACATTAAAAATAACAACAAAATAAAAATTCAACAATTTTAATTACTTCCGTGAAGTTTAAGTAAAGTTATTTATTTTGCATAAGCCTATTGTGTTCCACTGCTGAGCAAGGGCCACCAGATCCAATGGAGAAGGAAGGGTCTTTGTCCATTGGTTCTGGTTTTGTGCTGCATCTAGCCAGTCCTTTAAAATTGAATCCAAATCATGCCACCATTGCTGACGAGCTCTGCCATGTCTCCGTTTTGAGCTGTAGGATTTCCACTCCATGGTTATCCCCACAACTCACCCAGTATATAGCAAATGTGTCCAGCCCAGTTCCATTTCAACTTGGCAGCCTTCCAGTGTGTTGTTTCAAAAACATTGCATTCACTTCATAGTTTGCACCTAGTATGCTGCACTCCATAGACCACTGGCAAGCCCCGAGTTTGAATTTCTAGGTTTTTGTCACAGACCAGATAAATGTATGATATCTACCCTGATCTACATTAACATGATAAATAATTAACTATTTTGGTTTAGGTCACTATTATTGAATAGCAGTGACTTGTCTAACTTCAAGCTAAGTGAGAGACGATACTGTAGTCAGACATGAAGCATTTGAGATGTCTGCACTTCGTAAGCCAATGTTCCATTCTGATAAGTATATAGTACCAATTTCAAGGCAAACATATGCCCTAGACAGGTTTGGAAACTAAGAAAACTATCTCTTTTTATTCGATGTCATTCTGGTATAACAGAAAAAAATGCAGTAGACTAACCATTTCCTACAAGGATACAATTAAAATTAGGAAAGAGATATATGTAGTAGAACAATTTATTGTTAAGACAACTATACCTATACAGTAATTGATTATAAATAATTAGTCAATACTATCTAATTTCATATCACAACACTACTTCTTTTTGATTTGTTTTGTCTTGGATGATGATGGTTTAGCGGCGGCGCCCCCACTAAACAGATTGGTGATCATTTCTGACATCTCCGGCATCTCTCCCATTCGAGTCAAATTGTGTATTTGTTTCAAGTCTTCTTTGGTCTCTGGGTCATTCATCATCTTTGGCAAAATCATGATAAGCAACAAAGGCAACACCATCATAATCACCATAGGGTTAAACAAGAAGTCAGTCAGCCTCCATTGTTCACGAATTTGGAAATATCGGAACTTGGACAGTGGTTTCATTCGCAGAGGATAAGGTACCTGAATAATCTGTGAGGTCTGTATATAGTTGACTTTTCTAGCTCTAAATTTTCCTTTAGAGTTAATTTCCACTCTCACAGGCTCGTACATGTAGTCTGGATGTACTATCTCGACTACGTATGAACCCGAAGGAACATTGTGAACGACAAATGTGTCGTCATTCCTAATAAAAGCCACATATTCCCCGCCGTTAACGTGGACCCTTGTCTCGGCTTGCCACTGGGTCTCTACCAGTTCCTCGGGAGGAAAAACGCGGCCCTCAATCGTGTATCTTCCATTCCCAACATCTTCCTCAACAGGATTTACTGACCAAACTGTGTTACCAAAAAGACTTAAGGAGACGATAAAAACAAGATTTACTATGTTCAACATTATGTCTATATTCTCACTGTAGTAATTTGCGATATCTCAATGCGAATTATTTTTTATTTTATTAAATTTTAATACCAACAATACAATCAACTATTCCGTCTAGAATTACTTTGACAATGACAGTCATGGCGTTTTTTTTTAGTCAAATTTATCATAGACAAATAATAAAATTAAAGGCTACATTCACGATTATGAACAGACATTTTGACATAAAATGTCGGTATTTTGAGTTGATAAGTCGGCTCGGCTCGTTATTTTATTATTTACTTAAAATGCGTATCATTGTGCATTGGTTATAGGTTAGCGTTCTGGACAATAAATAAATAATAAAGAATTAAGGAACTCAAAACGTAATGTACGTAGTTCTTCTTCATAATAATTTAGCTTGTGTATAGTCCCACTGCTGACCACGGGCATCCTCTCATGATAAGAGGTCTTGGGCTGTTGTTCCCACGCGGGCCCAATGCGGATTGAGAACTTTACACACTGATTTGCAAGTGTGTGCCGATTTCTTCACTTTGTTTTTAAAGGTATTTATGTACGTACGTACAAGAGCACGTCAAGCTTAACACTTTGAACTTTGGACCGTTCTTATCGTACGCGGCATAGAGTTGGATTTAAATCTAAAATGTTAAGGTTGACGTGTTCTTGACCCTGTACAAGCCCAAATTCGAGCCCAGGACTCTTGAGATGCGGGAGGTTATTAATTGCAACCAAGTTGCAAGCAACCAATAAACTAGTTTTTCTTTTGTCCCGGCCTAGTGTTCATACGTATAGCCAGTATTCAACGGCCGGTATATTGTATTCATTATAACATCTCAAGTCGTTTTTTCCATCCTTGCTTAAAGGTGACCAAATTGATTTTGGCGAAAGGAAAATATTATTTATTGCGTGACAAATTCAAGCTATAATATCTATTTTCATGAGATTTTCCTAATATTTTGCACTTTTCGGCGCTATAGAGAACTATCTATTTTTATGATTATTATTCATAGTAAATTAAATACACACATCAACACTGTTTAAGGATATTTCACGTTTATTAGAATAACTGAGGGTCGTATTCTAGAACTCTACATAATGCTCAAGTCAGGATTGCACTGGAAACACAAGCACTGGAAATACGACCCTAATGCCAGGGACTTGAGTATGATTTCGAGTGATTTAAACCATACTCAAATCCTGACTTGAGCATTGAGTAGAGTTCTATAATACGACCTCAGAGTCGTGTTCCAGAACTCTTCTCAATACTCAAGTCAGGACTTGAGTATTGCAGTGAGCACTGAAAATCATACTCAAGTCCTTGCCATTAGAGTCGTATTTCAAGCACTGGAAATACGACCCTAATGGCAAGAACTTCGAGTATGATTTCTAGTGCTTTGAATCATACTCAAGTCCCGACTTGAGCATTGAGTAGAGTTCTAAAATACGAGCCTAAAAGTACTGATGATCATATCAAAAAGATTTAAACGTTAATTTGTTCCTGGCACATTTTTTCTGTATTCTAAATTCAAATTCAAAACAAAAGAACGACTGATGCGATTGTATTTTGTGAATTTTGTTACGATAGTTTGTTTTCCTCTGTGTGTCTAAAAGATGAAATATTTTTTTTCACAAATTTATTAACTGCATTATTACTGGTGGTTGTTTCTATACTGTGGAACGCCGACATTTAAGTAAAGAAGAGATGTTGAGAGCCGTAGGCATGCTAGAATGCGGCGTGATCCAGTGCAATGTTGCTGATACCATTGGCACCAGTCAAAGCGTCATGTCAAGATTATGGTCTCGCTACCGAGACACTGGCGATGCGGTTGTGCCGCACACAGGGAATAGTCGGGTGACTACCACAAGACAAGACCGATTTCTACAAGTTATAGCAAAGACACAACGTAAATTACGGCTAGGCAATTGGTTTTAAAGCTTCAATCGGAACACCAGGTCCTAGTGAGCGACCAAACTGTGAGGAGGAGACTGCACGAAGTCAACCTACATGCTTGTAGACCACTTCGGGTTCCAGCACTACGACGAGGCAATCGCGGTCGAAGATTACTATGGGCAAATGAACATTTGGCTTGGAACAATCGACAATGGTCTAGGGTGTTATTCTCGGATGTATCTCGGTTCGACTTTCATCCAGATACACGAAGAATACGCGTTTGGCGAACACTTGGACGTATTACGAGTCGCCTGCAAAATCCCCAAGAAGTCCATCCATATCAAGGTGGAACAATTATGGTATGGGCAGGAATACGCCTAGGAGAGAGAACTGACCTCATTTGCGGGCAGGGCAATTTAACTGCCGCAAAATGTCGTAATGAGGTGCTAGAACTTGTAGTCCGACCACATCGGTTGCAAATGGATCAGGACTTTATGCCTATGCATGATAATGCTCGCCCTCACACAGCTCGAATATTATGTCAATGGCTGCAGCAACATAATGTTAAGACATTGGACTGGCCCGCCCAGCCCCAGGATTTAAATCCGAATGAGCACGCGTGTGACGTGCTTCAATGAAGGGATTTACAAAATCAACATTTTATGCATCTTCGTCAAACCTGGGACCTTATCTCACAAGGAGATATTGATAGCCTCATTTTGGGTATGCACAATTGTTGCAGACGCGTTATAAACATCCGAGGTGCTTTTCAGATTATTAAATTTTATTTCGTAACACATTAATTGTTTCAAATAATATTGTTTTTCTCTGTAATAACCAAAAAGAGCAGTTTTTATTTTAGGACAAAGTTAACTTTTTCTATTTTTACCATAAACGTCATTAAAAATAAATGTAAAAAGGTTTTTTTATTAAATTTTCTGTCAGATTATAAAATACTGCGCATTTTGATATAAGAACGTTTTAAGAACTTTTTGTAGTTTCTTTGCAATCCGTGAAAAACTAAAATATCCCTAGACAGTTTTGACGTGTGTATTAACACGTTTGCACAGATATTTTGTCTGGCAACCGGTGTCTCAGCATAATAAAATTTCACACTGGAAGATGTCTGTGCAATTAGTGTAATAAAATTACATGCAGCAACCTGGTTAATTAAATTTTACGCTAATTAAACGTTTTTAATTATATCCGTTAATCCCATTACAAAATTAATTAAATTACATAAATATTAATTATTCATAAGTAATAAACATTTACAATAAAAATACTTCTAGATTTTTCTCAAGAAAAAGTCCCATATTTGTTACTTAAGTGTTGTTGAGCACTATGATACGTTGGTACTACTTTTGTGGGCTTCTAAGTTTGGTATGGTGCCACGTGAAGCATCATTCGAAAGGAGAGGTTTGGCCCAAACCTCGTTATACTTTGAAGAAAGCAACTTTCTTTACATTTTCTCCGAGTGAATTTCAATTCTCGGTAAGAAATTTCTTGAATCGATTCAAATTTGGGTTTGCATGTTCTGAAATTTGACTACATACACAAAAATAAAACTGCAAGTTCCAATTTTCTTTATCGTAGTCACGTATGTAATAAAATTATTAAAAAGTTCCTTTTCAATTTATGCTTTATATTTAACTTTTTAATTTAAATTTAACTGCCTCAGTGGCCGAACGATTACCCGGTCGATTCCCGAGTCAGGAGAAATATTTATATTGCCTACATTTATTTATCTCGTGAGTTTCGGTTTAACGTTGTGGTTGTCTATGTGTGTGTCCATGGCACCCGCGATACAGGGTTTCCCCAGTGCGGGGCTATGAGTTTGTGCGTTATTTAATATAATCTCATCTCATATCTTTATACAAATACCTGCCGATTAACTAAGGTTTGTAGACTCCGGTGCTGGGGGTCTACTCTAGATCTCCGTCCGAAACAATTACTGCCAAATAAGCAATACTTGACCAAATGAAAAGACGCGTGATGCGAATGAAGCTTCCTACTTGATACTTGTCTTTTAATTTTGTCGAATTTACTTATTTGACAGTAATTGTTTCGGACGGATGTCGGACGGAAATCGTGAGTACACCACCTACACCGCTTCCTGGGGCTAAAAACCTGTTGGTTTGTAACCTGGTATCCATTCGTAAGAACATTAGACGCACATTTTGGTTGTTTCCGTGTGATTGAGCTTGCTAGATCATCGTCATATCGTCATGATCATTTTAGAAAGAAATATATATACTTCCTAGCTTGATCACAATTTGAATGGCGAAAACTTGGTAATGAACCTCAGACAGTTTTTTCACTGTTCTGTCTGACCACAATACATGAAAATTACTTGTACGCACAATTTTAATTGTGACTTTATGCCACAGAGCCAATGTGTCCGGACCGAAAGTATCACAATTTTTATACTTTTTTTTTATTGGATAAGGTACAGCAACAGATTACAGATCATAATTTACAACAGACAAAAACTATTCTACATGAATGGTTATAAACCTGCAACCCAATTATAGCTATACACAACACTTTAGTATATATAATAAACAGTAGCACCTAAGAATTAACTAAATATATATATATATAACAAATAAACAGCACCATTAAGAGATATTACAAAAAAGAATGAAAAAGTTACGTAACAAAATTAAGGTGGTACATTGGAATGTAGAGACTTTCTAAAAACTATGTAACCACTACTATAAAGATCATTATTAGCACAGATGTCATTATAATATCTACACATTCTGTATATCGGATTATTACTCGAGACTTTATTAACAGAGTGTGGAATACGGAATAATTGGGGTATACGCACAGAACGAGTTGGCACCTTCATATATATATCATCTGGAGTAAGGTAGCATCTGCACAACCGTTAGCAATCTTGTGAAACATGCATAAATCAGATATTTGTCGTCTTTTTTCAAGACTAATCATGCCAAATTTAGTCAGACGATCGCTGTAGGTTGGTATTTTCTACTTTACTACTATATTTTCTATTTTACTTGAAAAAATAGATTAGAGAAACATCATACATACTTTAGGATTTTTAAAAGATCCTTACTCTTGATATTGCAGATAATAAACCGAAATTGCTTAATTCTTGAGAATGCTGTAACCAGATACAAGGCGGTTCTGAACGATTTTTACAAGATATCCCAAAGGGAACTAAAGAAACGCGAGAGTTGGAGTCAGAAGAAAGACATTAAGTTCATGTTTCGACGGTACCGTGTTGAGAAAGTTGCCAGAGAGGAGAATCGCAAACGCTACCAAGGCATTATACAGGGACTAAAAATAAATTTAACTCAACCATGCGATGAATATCCCAACTTCGGCATGAACGAAAATTGTATGGAACATTAATTTTAAACATACCTATTTATGCTACTCATAATCGTATACTACATTAAGCTATTCTTTCCGCCAGATACTCTTTCAGTCTCAAAAACGGCTATTCTATATAGTGACTCGTTGTGGGGAATTGTTAGAGGAATGGAAACTTTCTCACAGCTCTTTTACTTGTCGACAAATTTTGAGGTGAGTAGATTTCTCCTACCAACACATAAATGTGAATAATTATAATTATTGTAATTTAATAAATAATGTGGAAGCGCTGCGCTTCCACGCTACTCCGTGTGCGTGCAGCAACACCAATTTGAACACAGTCGCACTCAGGTATGTGCCCAGTAATTGAACATTGGCTGGGTCAACATAAACATTAAATTAAATTAAAATGGATTACTAACACTAGTTACATAAGAAATTATGATTGTATACCATTGACTTACAATTATATGGACGTCGGGTCCGCGCTAAAAAGTGTCCGAACTTATAGGGCGTTAAAATCGTATACAGAGCGTCATTCGCGCTTTAGTCTTCGTTTGTTCGACTGACAGCGAAACAAGCAAAATTAGACAGTACTGCGATGACATTACAATTTAAATTCAACGTTTTAGCTTTTTCATATTCCTTTACATGTCACTACGTTTAAATAGGTTGACTTAGGACATATTTTTTCGTGGTTTTTGTATTAGACCCGTCGTCCATTTATTTGTAAGTCAATGTTGTATACTGACTAAATATGGATTATTTTTATCCGATATAAATTATATTATTATTATTATACATTCTACAGGAAGTCCGAATAAACACGACGGAGATAGAAGATTACCCACGTTATGCACACCGAGGCTTGATGTTGGATACGGCGCGACATTTTATTTCGGTCGACAATATTTTAAAGACTCTAGATGCAATGGCTATGAACAAAATGAATGTCTTCCACTGGCACATCGTTGACGACGAAAGCTTTCCGTTCGAGAGCCAAAGAATTCCTGAACTTAGGTTTTGTATTTAATGTTATTTCCGACTAGTTTATTTTTTTTAATTAGGCAGACGAATGGTGTACCCAAAAATTAATGGGTATAAAAAAGTCAGTTACAAAGTAGGTATACCTAGAAACACACGAGCGTTTGAGAAAATATGGTTGCAAAAGAGAGCAAAATAGGTAAGTATGTTAGGATCGCAAGACGAGGTCTCTATTATGTTACCCCACTGGGAAACAAGGTAAAGTTATGCGTGGTATATACGAAGAGAATTAGTGCTTTTTCGGTTGAGAATATCTGTAATTACTAAACCTAGAACTTTCTGTGTTGTATGTACTGTCTCGATAACTTATTAAGACAGATATAAAATTATTAAGACAGGACAGACATTACCTTTTTTACAAAAAAAAAATTATAATTTTCCCCATACCGACGCCACTATAGTGTAAGATAATTATTACGGTATTAAGAGACTCCCCACACTAGCGTCTTTCGAGCGTCAGCGTCTAGCCAATGCACGCACAGCGTCGACACGACTTCCGCGCGGCGGCGATGCGACGTAGTATCCCTAACTAATTTGTTGACGCAACGCCAGCACTGAGCGATATACGCTCGGATATAATATGCTGTGCTGGCATCGAGTCGCGGCCGCGCGGACGTCCGTCGTGTCGACGCTGTGCGACAGTTGGTAAGACGCTGCTGCTCGAAAGACGCTAGTGTGGGGGGTCTCTTAGACTTGTTGTTATTTAACTCGAGTACCCACACTTAGTGGATGCGTCAAAAAGTTTCGGGACAGACAAACATGACTACATTATTTTTTGCAGTGAACTCGGTGCTTTTCATAATTCTATGGTGTACACCAAATTCGATATCATGAACGTTATCGAATACGCAAGGCAGCGAGGAATTCGGGTCATCCCTGAATTCGATGTTCCAGGTACATAGTTTATGATATAAGCGTCTTGTATTGTTACTGAGAGGTTAGGATCTAGTTTAACGAACACTGCTGAAGTCGTGTTACCTACTTAGGCAGTTGCATGAAAACACATTACTTACTGCAGGTTATTACATCAGATGTTATTATTCGTTTGGTCTGTAGTGCTGAATGTACAGTAATAATTTGAAACAGGACACACAACTTCGTGGGGAGTGGCGTATCCATATGTGCTTACAAAATGTTACGGAATTTTCTTGGGCCCCATGAATCCGATTAAAAACAATACCTACAAATTAATAAACAACTTATTCCAAGAAGTTCAGGAATGGTTCCCCGAAAAATATTTCCACATCGGAGGTAACGGAGTCGACTTAAAATGTTGGTAAGTTCTCAAGTTCAGCCATAATTGTAAATACATAAAAGTTACAAAATTGAAATGACCGACTTCTATAATACATATTAAAAGATGTTGAGTTTCTTTTCAAACAAGTGTAATTTTAATTAAATTTTTATTGAATTGATATTCAATTATTTTTTGTGAAACTACTCCACTAGTTTGTTATAATTATTAATACAAA
>NW_020653852.1:2326901-2327540 GCF_003589595.1 Hyposmocoma kahamanoa | reverse complement strand
TGTGAAACTACTCCACTAGTTTGTTATAATTATTAATACAAAGATCGAACACTCAGAAAAAATTCCTTCGATCCGGTCGGATTCGAACCGACGTCTTCTTGCATACCGTGCCAGACGCTATACCAACTAAGCCACGGAACGAACCAACGGACCTCACGAATTTTTCTATGTGCTTGCGTCGTGTCTTTTGTATTTGGTTTTTCAACGACTTTTTAGTCGTAGCGCCATCTATGAGAAATCTATGACAGATTTATCACCCACCAAGTGTAATTTTGTTTGTTTTACTTGACTTTGTTGTATTTACAAGCAGTAGTTGTACTACTTTATTTTATATTTATTATTATTATTTGCGTTAGTGATGATCATATTATCTCTTGACATTGTATTTTGAAATAAACTATTCTATTCTATTCTGTTTGATTTTAGGTTATCCAATCTAGAAATTCAGCAGTACATGACAAAGAATAACATCACAAATCCAAAAAAACTTCTTGGACTTTTCATGTTGAAAATTATTCAGGACTTCAATAAAGATACGTCGCCGATTCTCTGGCAGGTTAAGAATTTTTAATTTTATATAATATTTTAACAAAAAAGAAGTATCCCCATAACAATATTTATTTATTATAATTAAGGCGT
>NW_020653852.1:2290014-2321901 GCF_003589595.1 Hyposmocoma kahamanoa | reverse complement strand
AGTATTCTCACCAAATAACAACCAATCCCAGACCAAGTATAAATAAAACAAAACATGGTGAAAACTACCCTAAACTAACTAAAACTACAATACTTTAGATAAAAACACTTACAACCATAGAGTTTTGAAAGTTACTGTTGATAATTTTTGCACAAGGCCTTGTGAGTATAGTGTTCTGTGAATGAATATAAGCGAGCGTACGGGGAAAACCGGTATTCTTTATCGATTGAAGTTAAACTCTATACTATTTTTTGTCTATGAATTTTTGTAAACAAACGTGTTTGTAGTGGAGAGTTGAGCCTCGTGTTTTTATTTAGTATTTTCATATAACGAGTGGTAAAATATGATAATTACCGTGTAAATGTTCCCTCAGAATGTCTGGGTACTTGGAGGTGAAGTACCCTTTGAAGTCAAACCTCGGATTGAATCCATTTAAGGTGAGTAAGTGATGTTGACAACGGTTGCACAATCTGTGTGATCATAACAGTGGTAGAATAACATTGTTTATTTTGATTACTTATAGTCTTGGAAGAGGCAATGGTGCATATTGAGGCCGAGCCCGACGAGCTCGGGGGGATGTCTGGCAGTATATTGCAGCGAGGCGGGTGCAGCGGCCGGAGCGGTGGAGTTGCCCGCGGGCTGCGTGGTGCGCCGCGCCAAGTCTCGCACCAGGCCCTACGCTTTCGCCGTATTCGGCACCGAAGACAACAAACCGCGTGTACTGCTTGCAGCGTCCACCCTACACGACGCCAACTTGTGGATGGACAAAATTAGAACTTTGCTCTTTGAAGATAAATCGCTTGGTGAGTATCTACCTTCAACTTTGTTTATATTTTATTCTGCATAAATATGACGGTGCTGTTCTGAGCGACGCGACAGATGGCAGACAGCAGATACCTACCAACACTATGGACTTCAGTGCAATTGTTTTCAAGCAACTCTGGTGTTAGATCACAAAAATGTAATAACAGAGTGAGGTCTAAATATCTATGCAACTGAGTTCTAGGTGCAACAATTGTTACAACTTATTGTTATACATTCTGTTTAATTAAAAGTATGTATGTACTTATTGACAGTCTAGTGTAACTTAAATGCCTACAATTTCCTCTAAGTGGTATTATGGACTCACATACAGCCACAGATTTGAGTATACATAAAAAAAGAATTTTGCAAAACTTATTCAGACTAACGAAACTAGGCAAAGGAACCTAACTTGTACTGAGATTGCACATTATGTGTAGTAGCAGCACAGAATGCATACGACAGCAGCCCAGTGGTCTACTGTCTATTATTTGCATACCTTGGAATATGGCAAAGATTGCCATAATTTTTATAATATTCTTATAATACTGACACTGGCACAAGCCTTGTGACTGCCGTAAAGGAAATAATAATACCTCGGAATACTAAGTTTTACTTAAGTACCTCCTAGTTGCCATTAAAATACCAGTAATACTTAGTAAGAACCTTACTGAACCTTTTATGTATGTTTACCAACAAATTAAATGTGTTATTGTTGATTAAATCGTATTGTGGTTTTGGGTATATTGGATTTTAAATAGTTTTTGTTTGTTAGGGATGTATTAAAAATTTTCAGTGGCCAATAAAAAAATTATGTTACGCATGAGTTCATTGGCAGGCATAAAATTCAAATATGCGTTGACCCATTGGCGTCACCATATTCTATGCAAATACATGTGCTACTGAATTGTTATTCATTATACATTCACATTTCAAACCATACTATCGAGGATGGACTCAATATTTTGTTACATGAACCAAAAATCATTTCATTATTCTCACTCATTGTACACCAGTTACCCTCAATGTTTTTGTTATGTGCAGTGCTTGGAGAAAGGAAGGGAATATAGTGATTGTACCGTTATTGAGGAATGTAACAATTGTTATTCAATGGCTACGCCATCCATTTGCACATAATAATTGACATTTCACATGCATCATTATCATCTCATGCATTGCATTATGCTAAACACGTGGGCACTTTTATTGCGTGAATTTGCGACATAATAAGCTGTCGCAAATGTTGTGTCAGAAATGAAGATTAAAAAGAAGTGCCTTCGTGCATCATGCTTGGTCCCATCCATTGCAGAGTCGGAATCAGTTTTGAAAGACTGTTACTCGGTGAGCGTGGCCCCGACGGAGTTGTCGCGCAAGTGCGGCGTGCACGGCGACGGGGTGGCCTCGCTGAGCGCCCGCGGCGTGCGCCTGCAGCCGCGCGCCCTGCGCCCCGCCGCGCTGCTGCCCTGGCGGCACATCGCCGCCGTCGCCCTGCGCACTGACCCGGCCGACAACCACAAAACTTGTGTGCTCACTATCGATAGGTTTGTTCCCTCCCACCCCTGTATCCCACACGAAACGCGTCTTAATTTTTCACAGTGCCTGTAGGCACTTGGGGCTCTTCAACTTATGTCTCAGGGTGACAGGCGCAGTGGCAGTGCTTCTAAGATCTTTGCGATTTAAAGCTCTGTGTGGTACTCAACTGATATGGACAGCTTACCACCGCGCACACGACTTGTTTGTTTGAAATATTATAATCAAGAAACTTTGTTGTAATATTTAAACTAAATAATAATAATAATTTATCCCATTCACATACAGTTCTAAAAATACATTCAAGCGAGAACGTAACGGGAGAATGGGGCCCAGGTAGACCCTAGATCTTGGGACACCCGATAAAACCAATAAAACAAATAACAATTATATTTAGTTGACTGTAGGACCTGTTCAAACTTATTATCAATTACCAGTAATATCGTTTTACTACTTCTAATTACAACTAACGTGTCACAATGGAATTCCGAACAAATTGACTTATTGGGTATTTTATCAATTAACGATACTCGTTTATTGGTTGCAGACTGCAATGAAGAGCGCTTTGTTTACAGTGCGTAAGGGAAACCCGGTTCGTTTACCTCGTGTTTGTCTCAAAGAGGTCACTTGCCCATGTTTGTTGTTTACGCTCGCCGCCGCCGCGCGTCGGCCTGCAACTTAATTAGTATTTACTACAGCAAAATTCGGAACGATAAAAGTAAATCGAAGAATCACCAGGATGTTTATTACGCGGTCGCGTTAAATAGTAAAAGTTTAAAATAATATAACGAGTTACGTGGAAAAACGATTAGCGCTAGCGAGTCATCATAATCATTAACTAATAAGTGTCGTCACTCATCTCAGAGTCACCGCTTTTTCATTTAATTTCTCACATTCATCGTTCACGGAAGGCGGTCCGATGGTCGCGCTGCGTTTCTCCAGCCAGCTTCGCGCGTAAGTGCCGCGACGACTGCGGAAGGAGCAGAGTCGTGTGCGTGACGTTAGAGAGTGGTGTGTGGTTTTGCACGCAGCGCGTACCCCAGCGGCGGCGGCGAGCTGAAGCTGTGGTGCGGCCTGGCGGGGCAGCTGGCGGCCGCCGTGGCGCAGGCGCGCCGCGCCGCGCTGCAGGACCGCCCCGACGGCGCGGTGCTGCCGCCGCGCGCGCACAACCTCAGCAAGAGCGACGGAGACCTCCGTTCCACCTCGCACTCTGACCTAGGTGCGTCGCTTCCACCTGAGTTTCGTCTTCTCAATACATAGATCAATGGAAACCGCAAAGGAAAAAGTTTTCCCCGTTGAGAATATTCACCACGTGTTGATGGCGTTCGTTCAGACCGAGAGACTCTGGAAGCCGTTGGGCAGCATTCGAGAGACAGTGGTTTAACAGTGTGTTGTCTATTCCTTTGTTGATCAAACCAAGAAACTACAAACCAGGATTCGAAATTATTAAGGTGTTTGTTTTCTTTGATAATTGTCATGATAATTATCCGGTATAATATATGTTAATTATCTATGTTGATTCATATTTTTGTCCACGACAAACAGTGAGAAAACTAAATAAACATGAAAAATTATTTTTTTTCGGAAAACGTTTGGTTTGTAACTTTCTGGGATTGACATTTAATATACAAATACTTGGCATGGAATTGTTACTGGCAGTATTTTGTTGCTGCAATTAATTTTATAAATACCAAATGAATTATCAATTATTGTGATAATTATCATCATAATTATCAATGATAGTTATCATTTCGAACTCCGGTACGGCTATATTTGAGTCGAATTGTATGGTTATTATATAGCATTATATTATAGAGCATTACGGAGCTGCATTACCGTTTTGTTTACACGGTAAAGCTTTCTAAATTTAGATAAAAAAATATTTAGCTAATTATCTCTTCGCAGGCGAAATCCGCCGCAGCAGCTGGTATAGCGGGCCCTCCGAGGTGTCGCTCGACGACATCGATCTCATTATGTCCAAGGTACGCTATATATAAGATAGCTCGTGTATTTATTTATTTAATCAGGCTCTCACAACAATGAGTACACTATAACTATGCAGGTATACAGACACTATGGTTTTAAACTAAATGACCCATTACTTAAGAGCTCTCATGCCAAAAAAGTTTTGACGTTGGCTCCGCCCAAATTTGTGAAACAAATATATGCCTGAAGTTCGCGTGACATGGTACAGGAGATGTTGAATTTGGCGCATTAAAAGTACCAAATTCGTTGTAGCGGAATAACTCTAAAACTAAAGGTATTAAAAAAAATCCGTAGTGACAGTCCTCGATCATGCATAAATATAATTAATTATCTAATTTTTGTCCTAATAACCTGTAGCATTTCGAGGATGAATCGAAAAAATGTGAAAATTAGAGGCCATTTCGTGATTTTTATCTATCGAGGAAACTTTATTGTTTTATGTTTCTGATTAATGTCTATGCTTGAATATATCGTGTAGTTACTCATACAATATTTTATTTTTAACTTTAAAGTGGATATACCCCTCTAAAATCAAATCGAAGATTAGGAATTTTTCCTCTGCTCCCTCTTAAAGGAGTGCACAGTACAATAATATTTGGTTGGGCATGGCGATACAATAATTATAAACTTATCACATCACTTTCTTTATCATAGAAACGGAAGTACAAATTAGATCAATTTCGCTCTGATACTCCTTATACAATGTTATTGTTCGCGATAAGAAACCATGTAGCCTCAAATTTGTGCGACATCTTGGCCTACGGAAGAGCCTATTACTAACAGACCTCGGCAATTGTCGCGGGATAAGGAATTTTATTTTAGAGAGCAGACCAGGGCAATCAATAATACCTGAGCCCATTATCTTGATAAAGGTCAGATCGATCACTTTTCTACGGGTTTCTAGTGTAGCCATCTTAATATGTTTCAAACGATTCTAATCTGATGCAAGTTTTGCAGCTAGTTTGCTAGAGTAGATTAAATGTCACATAAACCTTTCCTGCAACTTTTCAATGCGCTAAATGTGTATATTGTAGGTAGTTGCTCAGACCACACTGCAATATTCCAAGTGGCTTCTTACTAGAGAGTTGTACTTACTAGTAATTTTTGATGCTATAAGTATCTAAGTTGCAGAGTCAAACAAAATAATAATGCTAGAATAAAACTAAAGTTTAACAGTCAATGTTCGAACTCTTATATTTTTTCTCATCTCACCAAATGCGTCCACCGTTTATGAACTCGTAAAATTAATCATCTAAACCTACGCAGGTCGCACATTCACTCTAGTGTGTATCCACATTTACAAGCACTTCGCATATCACTTGCACTTTCACACACATCACAAACAATTACACACACATCACAGGCACTTTCGCACACATCACACGCACTTTCACACACATCACATGCACTCAATCATCACACACACTCTCACACACTTACAATTTAATTTATATTCTTATATTTATATATATATATAATATTGATCAGAACATCTGGAGGTGGAGGCCTGGTGACCTAAAATACAGGGTATCCTAGTTTAGGCTCCAGCCTCTACAAATTTTCCTGTCATGATTTTTTTTTTTTTACTTTTATATCTCTTATGTTTACTTAAGTTGTTACACATTTGTGGAGGAAATAAAGAATTTACTTACTTACTTACTTACATGACTGTCTTAAATTTTTGAAATTTATACACTATACTTAATACGAATCCGAGCATTTTAGAAGCCTTTAGTACACATATTGATATGTTTGTCAAAGCTTAGTAAAGAATCTATTTGGATACCTAAGTCGCGAATTTTTTGAACTTCGTCAAGAACTTCGTCGCGTAGTGTTCTTTGCGATATTATGTCGATTATGCTAGACTCGAAATGACGTCGTCGTGCTCGTGCAGGAAGCGAAGCGCATTCCCAGCGGGCAGCTGTCGCGCTGCAGCGGCGCCGGCGACCTGGCGCCCGCCGCTGGCCGCGGCCCGCAGGTCAAGGCGCTCCAAGCCGCCACCTCCGAGGACAGGTGAGACCGAGACTTGCAACTGCTAAACTCGGGCCACACAGAGGCGGTACAGCGGGAAAATCAGCGTCCGGAAGCGAATGCATACCGGGACGTGCCACACAGCAGTCTCAAGCGTAGTTTGCGGCCCGTTCCATTTTCAACACAGATTTTAAAGAATAAAGCACATCGCCGTCGGAAGCAATCGAATTCATATAGGAACTTAATAAAAAGATACTCAAGAGTTGTCGCTCAAGCCGCGTCAGCTGCTACCGCTCTATGTGGACGCTGACAAAACAATGGAATAAATAATAACGCACACACTCAACATAGCCCCGCACTAGGGAAACCCTGTGTTCCAAGTGCCATGGACATACACATTGACAAACACAAATTACACCCAAACTCACGAGAGAAATAAATGTAGCTCATACAAATATTTCTCCCGGTCCGGGAATCGAACCTGGGACCTCTGCGTGGCTCCGGCATGGTAACCGTTCGACAACGGAGGCGGTTGAACAGCTCTTTTTTTTATAATATCGAGTGACGGAACGAAAAAGTCGTGCGCCTGATGGTAAGCTACACGCACACTTGCAGTGCCACTCAGAGCATTAAATCGCAAAGATGTGAGGGGCACTCCCACTGCGCCGAAACCCAGAGACATAAGTTGACAAGTCCCATGTGCCTGTAATTCCACCAGCACCGTTACCCTTTAAAACCGGAACACAGCAACACAGCCCCCCCTCCGCCTGTTTGTCATACCGTTCGGCCCCGCACCGCGCCAGTGTGGCAGGGTTCATATGAACTCGTACATTATAAAAATTCAGCACGTCTGACCGGCGGTCGCTGGCGTCGGTGGCGTCGGGCATCTACGAGGAGATCCCCGACCTGCCGGAGGGCGGCGAGGCCGTGTACTGCGCCATGGGCCTGCCGCGGCCGCGGAACGGCCCCGTCGAGGAGCCCACCTACGAGTCGGTGGCAGACTGCGTCTACGCCACCATGCGTCGCACCGGCAAGCGCTTCCCGCCGCCGCCGCTGCCGCCGCGGCTGCCCTTCGGGTGAGTCGCCCTCTTTCCTTTGCATCCGTCCACCTGCATGAAATAAAGTACGCTTCTGTTTTCTGCACAAGCTTATCTATTGCTGCTCTAATGTAAATATACAAGAAATAAAATAACAAATATTTTTTTCACCTCACTAGCTCGGTAAGGCGTTCGTTCTCATTAGAAATCTGCGCGCAAAAGCGCTTTTTGCACACTAGCGTGGAAAAGGTTTTTGAAATTCGAACTTGACCATGGACTGTGGTGCCCCCATTGACTTACAATTACATGGACGTCGGGTCTGCGCTAAAAAGTGTCCGAACTTACAGGGCGTTAAAATCGTATACAGAGCGTCATTCACGCTTTAGTCTTCGTTTGTTCGACTGACAGCGAAGCAAGCAAAATTAGACAGTACTGCGATGACATTACAATTTAAATTCAACGTTTAAGTTTTTTCCTATTCCTTTACATGTCACTACGTTTAAATAGGTTGACTTGGTACATTTTTTTCGTGGTTTTTGTATTAGACCCGTCGTCCATTTATTTGTAAGTTAATGGGTGCCTTAGCTATTTCTTTCGACGAAAAAAAATCATAATGTCACGTTCAACTACGTGATTTGTCGTACATTATTTATGTAATTTAGATCAGTTGGTATATTTTATTTCTATTATGGTTGATATTAAATTGACTACGATAATTAATTTTGTTTATTAAATTATTTTAATACGTCGAAGAAGTAAAATAATTTCAATAATCACACAAAATTATATATACAAGCAAGAATAAAAATTGATGAGATGCAAATTCAGAACGCATCCGAAGATAAACTTTTTCTTTTGACTAAACAAAATAGTGACGCGTGAATTTTTCTTTGTACTTGTTGCAGATCTTTGTTTTTTGTTTTTAACAACTTTTTTGCCGTAGCGTCGCCTGGGAGAAATAGATATAATTATTAATTAATTAATTTGTTATGCAAGGCTGCAAAGTTGTTGTTTGACGCGAATTGTTTGTTGTTTGTATTGAAACCTGAGCCAGCGAAGGATCCTAAGATTGAATTCAAAAATAGAATTCTAAGCGTAGCGAGGGTTTCAAGCCACGAGACGCAACATAACTTTGCTGCCGAGCGAAACACACAACTTTTCACCTCACTATATCGAGGAAAATGGGAGATGACAGAAAGACAGTTGAACTAGAACAAATCGTTTTAATAAACTAAATTAGTTATCGTTGTTAATTTAATGTCAACAATAATAAGAATAAAATGTATCAACGGATTTATATTACATAAGTGTTGTACGGAAAATGGCGTAGTTGAATGTGTTATTATGTTTTTTTTTACCGACAGAAAAAGTAAAGTGCACCACAGTTCATCGTCAAGTTCGAATTACCAAAACCTTTTTTGAAAGAAAGCCTTTCCGAGCTAGTGAGGTGTAAAAGTACATTTGATTCGTGTAAATGAGTCTTCGCTAATAGCGAGGTGTCTGTCGTGGGCAGGACGATGAAGCTGGGCGAGTCATGGAACTCGCGCATGAACTCGTCGGGCGACGGCGACGACGACTGCGCGGTGACGCGGCACGGCTCGCTGGGCTCGCTGCCGCGCTGCTGCAGCCTCAGCTCCGGCTCCTCGGCGGCCTCGTCCGCCACGCTGCCCGGCAAGGCCAAGCCGGCCTTCAGCGTCTTCAGGTACCGCCGCGCCCCCCCTTACTTGGTACTTCAGGAATGGCAGCAACCTACTCGGTTTGCTGAAGACTTCGTCCTGTAGTTGGTCACGCCGGAGCACGGTAGGAGGATGAGCGAAGCCGTTTCTTCTTTCTTCATGCACACTCTGCAATGATGGTTGTCTGTGATACCTATATTGAAAAGGAGTTCATTGTACGAATCGGGACCCGTTGGGGCGGCAGCTAAAGTGCGAAGTTCTCGCCTTTAAGTTTGATTAAAAATAATTTTACTAAGTAAATTGAATAACGAGACCTCCCTTCCCCAGAAAAAGGCTCAAGAGCGACTCGCGCGTCACCGGCTCCCCGAAGTCCGACGTGTCGAAGGAGAACAAGGACGTGGAGACGAAGAAGAAGAAGTTCGAGTTCGCGCCGACGCGGGACATGTTCCGCAACTTCAAGATGGGGCGCAAGGCCAAGGGCGCCAAGGCCGGCGGCGCGCTGGGCCAGGGCGAGACCAAGAGCTGCGAGTTCCTGGACGGAGGCCCGCCGGCCTCCTGCGGCCGCTGCGCGCGCTCCGAGGAGCGCCTGGACGACGACGACCTGGCCGTGGCCTTCGACGACGACGCGGCGGCGGCGCTGGCGCTGCCGCAGGAGATCGTGGCGCTCATCCTGCGCGCGCGCCGCCCCGCGCCCGCGCCCGCCCCGCCGGCGCCCGCGGCCGAGGGCCACTACCTGCCCATGTCGCCGCTGTCTCCGCCGCTGCCGCTGCCGGAGCACCACTACATCGCCATGTCGCCGCGCGTGCGCCTCGCCTAGGCCCGGCCGGCGCGATTCGAATGCGTCGATGTCGTTCGAGATGTGGCGTCGAGTGACGTCAACGACGTTGCGACGACACGGCCGATGTAAAATTTATATTTTTATAGAATTTTTTCGCGAAAACCAAAAATTTGAATCGTGAACGCAAAAATCGAACCCTTTCTGTGTAAAGCGCCGCTCGGGCGCGCGTTTGTTTGGTTTGTTTACGTAGAAGGTAATTGTCGACTTTAAAATTACGCTATTATACGACGTAAGATTTGCAGACTTAACTCGTCGACGTATATGCTCAGAGCTTTTGTATCGTGTTTATACCGTTTAAGTTTTGTAACTTCGCACAGTATTGGAAAGACAAGTGAAGTGTGGTAGCTAATTAATTAATATTATTTATATCTGAAAGTCGGATACTCGAAAACGTTTTCGAATTATATACGACTTTTAGAAACCATATTACGTAAAATTGGTTTTAGATAACCTTTTCAAGAAGCGACTTTCGTCAAATTAATTCAGCAGTACAGCTGAACATTGTGTTCAAATTGTAAACTTATATGACCCAACGACAGGCACCGTGACACTCCAATTACAATATTACTAGTTTCATTACGCTAAATGGTTATTTTACACACTTAAGAATATTATTAAAAAAGAAGAAATCTGACCTACGTCAGCAAATACCTGTCATATTATTCTCACTCCTCAGTGCTGACGTGTACAATGATTGCTAATTAATTTAGACACTTGTAGTAGTGTCGCAGTCACATGTCGACGTCCGTGCCGTCACGAAATTCACTCTTAGCTAGAAATTCGCGTCACACAGTGGACGTCGGGGCATCGCTACGTCACTGACACACCGCGACCTCAGAGATGACGACGCCATGAAAACCGATGTGCAATCCACTCGACCACGGAAGCCATCTAATAATATTTTAAATTGTTGTATGGAAAACTTGAAAGTTTCAGCTTTTCTATGTAACAAATAAAATTAGAGTTATGATTATTTTTCTTAAAAAAATTGCTTTAAATCGCTCTTCTGTAATATTTTCCTAATACACGTTAGACCCTTCACCTTTCCAACGTCGATTTTAAAAGTTACAACAACGTTTAATGGCCATTCTCGACCTTCAAATGTAAGAGTATTGTATAGAGGAGTGACGAAATAGGGTTTATTAGTCATTTTGATATTTTCCAGCTAAAAAAACCACTTAATTGATAAACTGTTTTTAAACGTGAAAAATAACCATTAAAATTACATAACGTATATGTTGGTTCAATTAGCTCGATATTTCGTTAACAAATAATCCAACATTGTGTCGATTCGTGTAAACTAATAGCTCTAAAATTAAATCTTCGACATGTAGGCGTTTGCGGGAATTGACACCAATACAATATGTCGCTTAGTGAACAGCATCATAAAAACCAAAAGTATCGTCCCTCTAGTTATTGAAAGTATGTTATTTATGCGTAGGTTAGTGAGTCGCGATGTAGCCAAATGTTAGCTGTAAGGGACTCTGCTTCAATTTTTATGAGGCAGATATAAGTCTGGTAGGAAATTGTTTGGTCGGGGTTCGGATCTAGTTACTTAAATGCAATAATTTTCATTTCATTGCGTACTGATTGGCAAATAGTGATCAACAGCTTTCGACGTGACTTACAATTTTTTTCACTACATAAAACTCATGTTCTTTCACTTCGAAGTCGACCAATATACAGTGCTTCTATTTTCTCAATGTCTCTCGGCAATCATCGGATTTCCGAATGCAGACGAATATTAATTTCCACGCCCATTAGTCATTTGATTTAAAATATATAATAATTTAAATTTTGAACAACATACTGTATTGTTGATTTGATTTCCGTGTGAACTACACTACTAACATTTTCTCCATATCAATAAGCAAGTTAACAAAAATATAAAGTGAATAAAAGAAGACTTTTATATAACTAAAAATTAACATTTTTCCGGTTATTAATAACTTCAATTCAGTCCGTATCTGACATAGCTATGTTAGTATGTTCGTCATCGACGGAATAATCGCTTTCCGCGCTGTAAATTATCTAAGTACCCTCTGTATAATAAATTTCCTCCCATTGTATAATAAATAAAATAAATGTAATAGCAGCTTTACATACTTCCAAGTCGACTGAAAGCGTCTGATCTGTAGCAATGGCAAAGAGCAACAACAAAACCCAACGACAGCTGAAACACGAAGTTTGCCGAGGGACATTGAGAATAAATAGAAGCACTGTACATTATTATACATCGTGCTTAAAAGAAAGGTATAACACTTCTACGTAGCAATTGTAATATTGTTGCTATTCTTATCACGAACCCATTTATACGCCCCACTGCTGGACAAGGGTCAATAAGGCACGAAATGATAACTTTTTGTTATTTTACTTTGGGCTTTCATTTCTTTAATTACAATACAAGTTTACTAAATTAGATCTGGTTTGGGTGATCCGGGTAGTGCTCTCGGATTCAATTTCGTTGCTCTGGTACTAATGGAACAGGGAGTCCCCTAGTTTGAGACCAGTAGGTGTAGCGGTTAAGTGCATTATTTTAATAATAATAATAACATTATATATTACACACACTTATTGCCCCGCACTAGAATCCTGAATCGTGAGTGCCATGAACACACACATAGGTAGACAACCACAAACTCAAGAGAGAAATAAATGTAGGCCATACAAATATTCCTCCCGGCGCGGGAATCGAACCCGGGACCTCAGCGTGGCTGTCCAGCATGGTAACCGTTCGACTGCATTCGTGCTGTATTGCAATCGCAATGCATTAGTTGCCTAATTAAAATAAATAATAATAATGCTATTAGCGCCATTACGCCTTTTTTCGCGTCTTGTCTTGCTACACAACCAATCTTGACAAGATGTTGATAAATAAAGAATCCTTGTTGATCTTTAAAATGATATTTATTTCGTTAACTTGATTACAAAATTAAATATGCGCTTGTTTATTACAATGCCTTGATTGCAAACGTGTAGAAATTATACTAAATATAAAAATGAAATAAAAATGTGACGCAGTGACGTAATGAATGTGCGGTGTTAATCGTAACGCCTTATTTGCACATTATTAGTCTATTCCCTTCGCACCCCTCGAATATTAAGGCACTTTTTTAGATACCTATTACAAGCCATAGACATATCAACATTGCAGAACTGTTTGCTAATCAGTAGTATTGAATTTGTGATGCCACTGCCAAATTGGATGAACGATATCCACACACATCAGGGCCATGCCCGGGACGTGGACGGGGCGTGCTAGTTTGTATGAACTGCGGGCCTATATCGACGCCTCCCACGTAAAGTATCGTATGTCGAAATTGCCAAGTTTACATGGGAGTGTTTTAAAGTTCTCCGTTTCATTAGGCAAAGCTTGTTACTCACATAGAGTGATCATCTAATAGATCATCTAACCGATATCTAGGATTTTATGATACTCAACGTGTGTAACGAGATTTGCCGAATAAAAGTGAGAAATTTCAAGTAACGTGTTATGCTTATTTCAGTCAATTCAGAACTTTAAAAGGCTCCCCTGCAAACTTGGCAATTTTGACATACGATACTTTACGTGGGAGGGGTCGATATATGCGGGCAGGAACATACAAAATATATGCAACGATATTTTTTTGAACCCCTGACGGAGCACGGCCCGTCCACATGTGGATAGACCTTTAATCTGACAAGTCTAAAAAATATTAACACATCTTTCGCTCTCTATTAGTATTAAAAATAACGAAAATATTTTAAATTTCGAAATTTAGTTTAAGGTCACAATTGGCATCACAAATTTGGCACCGGTACGTGAGACAGTGGAAATTCTGCTTTAATTGTACCAAATTATTAATTCACGCTCTACTATATTAGTTTTTAAGTTAGAAAGTACATGATTCGGACCCCGTAACGTCTGTGTAGTTAGGCATTGTGTGTATATTATGAAAGATAGCTAATTCACTGCCAAAAACGTAGGTGAATAAGGACTATGGACCAAGGACCGTATCTTAGAATAATTCGAAGCCTGGGGGACAAGACTTGAAAAATTTTACAATTAACATTCGTGTTCTTTGCTTTTTGTGAAGCATTTTGATGTCCCTTGTGTACACTTGCGGGAATATGCCTTTTTTCATCGTGTGATGAAACTCGCACTTTTTACACTATCTTTTCCTTTGGCACTAATGTCCACTTGCACTAAAATACGTTGTAAACCAATGCTTAAATTGATAAGACACTCGTAACACATATATTAAGACTGTATTTTGCACTGCAAGTATTGGTTGAAGAAAAGTTTAGAGTGAGTGGACATAATATACATAACTTGCAATTTTTGACCTAAAAAGGTTATTGTGACGTAAATATTCCTTTTCCTCCAAATTGTCAGGGACATTTTTACTTACTTTAGCTTGAGTTTGAAAGTCTGAGAAATTTGATCTTTTTGTTGTAAAATTATAAAGATCACATTACTGTCAAATGTTGGCAATAGCGCAGCCCTTTTGAGGGCCTTAAAGAAAACATTGACGTTCGTTATTGAGAAGCCACTACACTTATTAACGCAAAAACTGTTAGAAAAGGCTTTATGACTATGCAATAAGATCGAAAAATACATCCTGGGTTTCTTAACCTTTTTCTAGTCATGGACCCCTCTCAAAATTTCAAAGAGCCTACGGACCCTTTCCGAAAAGATGAAGAATAACTTCTTGTAGTGCACGGATAAACCTGTACAGGTTATTGTTGTGCCGCATTAATAGTTTTTTTTTTACAAAGTTTTTGATAATAAATAAAATAAGAAAAACTCGCAGGCTGCATGGACGCGCGTCTCGCTCGCTCCTGTAATGGATAGCCGTCAAAGGGCGTGAAAATTCTAAAAGGTCATGTACAGTGCACGTAGTTACTCACAACATATTGTATACCAATACTCATGCAATATGCTAGGTAGGCTCGTCATGGACCCCAGGCGTTCTTTAGGAGTCTATCGACCACAGGTTAAGAAACCCTTTAATGATTACGTGTTAACATTAAGGTTTTACTGGCCGGTTTTATGCCATTCCGTGTCGATAAGTGTACTGACTACCTTTATGATTATTTACCGGTTCCTGCAAGTGCTTGTGTATAAAAGACAGCTTTATTAAAGTATACGGCTTTGTTTGCGCTGATTTGTTGTGATATTCGATTGTAAAATGTTATAATATATTTTTCTGGGACAAACGAAGTAACTTAATGATGTTCAATTATAACTTTGGACATTTTGATTGTCATAATCACGCATCGCTATTGGCTGCGTGCTTCTCACCTGGCGGTTGTCGGCCTCTTTAACGCTTACAAAACTGCGTATTGACACACATACTAAAAGCAGTCGACGCGTTACCACAATAAGGATCATTTTCGCGTGCAGGCAACGTTGGTCTGCAACGGCCACCCGCAATTGATTTGATTGTCTCAACCACTAACGTTTCAAGCTAGATCATGTTTTTAATATAAACAAACGATTTTCACCAAAAAAAGGTTGAAGAAAGTAAGGGTGGGTCGAGCTACCAATCTCCGTGTTTAAAGAAAACTTTTGGAATTGGGGAAGTTTAAACTTTTCTGTTAGTACAATGCGCGTAAGCTAATCATATAAACCACAAACCCGCGCGTAGTCTGAGAGTGATTCCATGTATATTGTAATAAAATGTGAAGCTTTACTGCACGTGTGTAGTGAGTGTGTCCTTGTGCAATAGACACTTGGGTTGACAACATTTTCAATTGACAGCGTTTATTCCCTCGTGTAATACAAAGTTTACAAGACGAGGGAAAAACAACAAAACAAGAAAGGAAAAATATACTAACTATTTTTATGTGTTTACGTAAAATAATTTGTTTTTGGCGAATTACTAAATTTTGAGTAAACAGAACGAAGGAGCGTGAAAATTGAACTCAACTACGTAAACTTTGCGATTTCTGACATTTCGAGTATTCTAACCTCAGTTGGTCCCATAGAGACTATTGATCCTTACCAGAGACCGGATCGAATGGCATAGATAAAGTTTTGTAAAAATTGCCTTTTATCTTGCTGGCTGTACCATTTTTGCAAAATCTGTGAATGCCAATCAAAATATCTTCAAAATTCATGGATAGTCTTGTAGAACCGTTTTCCTGTAACTACAACGATTAAGGTAGCTGGCCTTGCTGCCCCATCTCCAATTTACAGCCTGTCTAACAATATTTTCAAAAAGAGAACTAAATATATATATTCGTCGGTTCAAAGGAATTTTTTCTGAGTGTTCGCTCTTTGTATTAATAATAATATCAAACTAGTGGAATAATTTCACAAAAAATAATTGAATATCAATACAATAAAAATTTAAACAATTAGACTGTTGTTGATTGGACCATTGCACGGAGCCAATATGCGATACAAATCTTAACAATTTGATGATTAAATATTCAATAAATAAAAAAGAAGTTTATTCGTTGTCCTATCGTGTCAAGCTTGGCGGCTTTTGTTGATTTTTACATGTTGATGCAGGTGATGGAAGAAGCATTTGTTTAGTCAATACAGTATTTACGTAGCTTACGTTAACGATAAGTAGTTTAAAGGTATATTCTTTTTTCGTGATTAAATAATCGGTCTTTATTCGTAATCAGTAAATAATTGTTACTTTTCGGTTTACTACGACACTAGTACCTGTATAGGGAATTCCTTAGTTTGTAATTATCGGGCACATTTGTTTTTAAGAATATAATTGACCCAAAAAGAAAGTGTGAAAACCGATTACGAACATAGACTTAATAGCGCTGTTTATAACGGCCATAAGTTCATAACGCATTTTACCGTTATCGCTAGCTAAGGTACTTAAATATGCTTCATATTTTCGCCTTTAATAAAGTGGGATCTCAGAAAACAAATTTCTGTTAAAATATTTATATACTCAGTCTCGTAACATGGCGGACGATTTTGTTTACTTTTAATTTTTTTTTCTTTACCTGCGAAAAATTTTGGAGTTCTTTTGCCGGGATATACGTGATTTTATTTTCAAATTATATTTATTTCGTACTGTGTATTGATTCATTGTGAATAATAATGGCATTGCTAGTACCAATCTCACGGATGAAAAAAACATTACGCGCGCGTATCTGAAATTACGTGATTCCCAAATAATTTTAATAAACAAATTATTGTGAAAATGTTACGAAACGAGTCGTTTATATTTGTTTACTTGTTTATTTGACAATATTTTCGTGAGAAATTATCTCGTTTATTCGGTAGGCAGCTAGTGTTAATAATAAAGGACCAAGCCGTCGTTTTTTTAAGTTATTTATTCGTCGTCACAACACATAGAATGTTATATAAATAAATGACATCTGAATATTGGGTTATTCCACCCATACTGAATAATTATTCAAGGAACTCCGTAATAATTGATATTTGTTCTAAAACGCACTGTCTAAAGCTCCAATTATATGGGCGCGAAATGAAAGGGAAGCTAATTTTTGTAACGAAGTTGTATATAGCTTATTGATATTTATGTTATGTAGCGTACAAATGATAGGTATGGAAATTTCCGAGACTACGAGAATTCTTCGGAAGTTTGTACGTTGCACAATTGATTAACAATACATTACGCTATGGGTACAAAAATTCGCACCCATTCCGCGACAATGCAAATTGAGCCTTACTTTGCTTTCAAAAGCTAACGTTTTCCACTAGACTTATTTTTTCTATACGAATGTAATTCAACAATATAACGTACTGACACGAGCTACAGCTCGAGATTCGAAGTGCTATGTCTAGAAATAATACCGCCTCTCTCGCTAATTGGCGTATCTGATGTTTTGTTGCAACTCACCATGACACTGGCTGAATCTCTACGGGGAGCCAGAAACTAAAAAAAGAACTGATTAAGACGTACAATCTAATTCAGCTTCTGGCAGTATGGCTTCGACACCTTAGCCTATTTCGAAGGACGAAAAATTTTACTAATTCAATTTCAAAAAGCGAACGTTGTCCAATAACAATCGTGTTTTTTATTTACTTAAATATTGACATGGCGGGAAGGGTTTGGAATGGCGGGTTTTTGTAGTTAGTTTTTTCAAATCAATTTTTAGTTAAATATTATTACGTTTTGAGTTTCTTGTTTGTTGCTTGTTAAATAAAAAAACAAATAAATAATAATTGCCCTAATGGACGGAAAGTAAGAAAACTACTTAGTGTAATTGACAATAGTGAGGTAGAATACGACATATGCAACTAAGGAAACGAAATTAAATATTTCAACATTCTCTAGTCTTTTTAAATAAAGGAAAAATATCGCGAATTGAAAACGGGTTTCTTGGAAAAGTTGTTCAGTTTCGTGGGTGAATTAAAGCATAATTATATATTTTTAAACACCTCTGTTTATTGTGTTTGTAGAGATAGTTCCGTGGCCATATAATTGAATTGTCTAGACCAGCGGGACTCAAACCTTTTTCCTTCCGGTCACAAACATATGTTTGCTATATTACACGAACCGCAACCTCTCTAAGTCATTCATTTAAAATGACTTAGTGGGGCCTGGTTTTATATTTACTCCCTATGTAATATACATAAAACACAAAATGTAAATATAACCAAACATAAAACCTCAGTATATCTCGCACAAAATTTTAAAACTTATAAGTTTTAAAATCTTGTGCGATGTTAAGGGTCTATAGACCCTTAGTTTTAAAAAGCTAAAAGCTTCTACATATAAGTTAAAGCTCGCGGGTTGAATGTAGCTGGTCTGACAAAGCAATTAAAGGACGTATTATATGGTAACTGTTCTGTGTGTATGATTATTGTCATCGATAATATCCATGGTTTGAGACTTTCGTGCGCCGGTCACGATAGTTATTAAACTTTATGATGAATTTTCCTAGTTATTCTGTTTTGTCAGCATTTATAAAGTATGTTACTAATCCATGGATATTAGGGTTGTACTGAAACGTTGAATTCTTATTTATTATGTATAACAATGTCGATCTTTATTTTCGATTTTATGGTTCCTTTTTTCTCGCTACTGCATAGTAATAACTTAATAAAGTTTTGTATGTGTACTCGCTTTGTTTTCTTTCTTGTGTTTTCATTAGGTAGTAACTATATTTAGGTAATATTTTTAATAGTTCCCCAATTCATTCAATGTGCTGGTCCTTCGATATAACTTATGTTTTTCAATCTTCGCTTTATTGATCTTTGAATAGTAAACTGTGTACGCCACTTTCTTGGCTCGATTCTAGGTTGCACCTCGCCGCCATTATGGCTTTTCATAACTGTTTGTGTTTTGTTCACCTCGCAACCATGAAGATTTTTAATAAAAAAGTAAGTGCGCATTTCTGCCCTTATTATTATTTTCTAAAAAGTCCTCTTTCTTTATACGAGTTAATAACGTTTGAGAATCCAGTAAAACGAGATCTACTTGGCAGTCTTTTAATGTGGTAGAGTATTAGTAATGATTCGGACGAAAGACCTAGCTACCCATAGTACAGGGGATCCTAGTTTGGGAGCTAGGCACAACTATGTACTAGATTTGTATCTTTTGGCAATAAAGTTTTTATTTATTTATTATTACTTACTTGACAGTAATTCTTTAGGATGGAGACAGAGAGTAAACCCCTCGATATAGCTACACAGTGTGTGAGGTGTGACAGTTTACGTAACAGTTATGTTGCACTGCACACGGGATAATTTCAATTTTCCGGGAGTTTTCTGACGATATTCAATAACAAGTCGATTGAAAAAATGCGTTACAAAACTGTTTCGTAAACTATCACTCCTGCACTCTGCGCAGCTACCTCGTAAACCGACTTTGTTAAGCGGTAGGCCTGTAGTGAGAGTCAAAATGACGGGGCATAACGGATAATGACAGGTTTGGTTTAAAAAAGTACCTAAATTGTACTATTTAGTACCTCTGTTTAAAAAAAATTGTACCTCCATCAGAGCGAAGCTTAGACTATGGAAACCAATCCTCTAAGGAACGAAGTTATATAAATATCAAAGGTACACCTGCCATATTGACAGTCAATATAGCGCTAGCGTAACTTGGTAGTTACGCTAGCGCTTCTTTATGACACTGTGACAATAAAGGTGCCAATATTTCTAAATTTACCAAAATGCAATGCGTTATGACAAGGATTTAGCCTCCATCACACGTGATGGAAAGTGCCGACGATGGAGTATGATCTCTTGTCTTGAAAAGGCTCAAGTTATATTGTTCACTTCCCTAAAAAGTTCGGATCCAATTGGAAAGCTTAATGGGAAGCCTATAAGATGTTTCCGTGCCAGACCCAGTCAAAAGCTTCAGAAATGTCCAAAGACAACGCGCTCAAGACACTGCGTCGCCAAGCCCAGCATTAGTCTCCCTCCATAAGTAACATACACAAGATCTCTGGCTTAAAAGGCCATTACAATTAGGGATGCCGCAGACGTCTGCATCCGCATCCACAACCGCGGATCATCCGCATATTTATAAACATCTGCTTCCGACATCCAAATCAAGCGATGCAGTTCTTACGGATACGGATGTTTTGCTGGTTATGACAATATCGTCGGGAGGAGACTCTACTCAAAGAGCGTGCCGAGTAACTAATAAGTCAACCAGGGTCTACAGAATTTAGATTTATTCGCATTTTATATCCTTTAGCATTTTTATTAAGAATTTGGCAGCGTGTTGTGCAGGCAACGACCATTGCCTTGTAAACTTTTTTATTCAAAATAGCCCAGCTCTGTTTGCATAAAGTAAGGCCTACGACATCTTTAAAAACAATAAGTTTATGCATAAATGTCATAATATTTTATTTATTTCTTTTGTAATAAAATTATTATCTCTTACTTAAATGATAATTCAATGTTCACCAAATCCACAAGACTTTTATTCTGAAAAATAAAAACATTTTTTTTCATACATCTGCGGATGTAGCACGCACCTGCAGGTTTCAATGATGAAAAATTCGCAACCGCGTCCGCATCCGCAGTTGTCGTCAAGACCCACAACTGCGGCATCCCTGATTACAATAAGTCCTAGATAAAAAAAAAAACAATGTAAATATTTCTGTAAACATTTTATTAAGCAACCAAAAACAAAAACACCACAAAAATATCACAAAATTTGATTCCATTTCGACTTAGTTTATACTCGCTCGGTAATTTAGTTGAAATCCCACATTGTATAAACGTACTTCTAGGGAGATTAAACGTCAATGGCACGTTGTACGTCAAACAAGAATATTCTAGGAGAATACCTAGGAGAATGACCTTCTAAAACCTTCTAATGTGAATTAATAACAAAAGCGCAGTCAAACAAAAAGCAGTTCCAATTACATAGTAGTTGTTAATAGGTAATTACAAATTGCCACTCGTAGTAGCTAGAGCTTGCTTGAGTATGTCAATATGTGAAGTTCAAACGTCCTCACTATGTCTATAATATCATTTCAAGATTGTTTTTCATTGACAAATTTATATACAGCCAATACTTGTAGTTAATACACTGTGCGTAGATAAAAAGAGATCTTATTTCATAGTAAATAGAAATTTCAGTATATACATAAGTCATCAAGTACATAACCAGAAATAAATACGAAACGTCATTTAATTTGTTTGAAAACAATTCTGCCAAATCATCACGATGACAACTGCGCTGTGATTCGCCGTGTGTCGGGTGTCGTCAATTGTTTCACTTCAAATCCACCACTTTAACTTGAGCTTTGCTATAATGGATGAAAATTGGAAAATTACATATATAATTACCGATGAAATATGATTCCGTTTGTTTTGTAATTAATAATAATAATAATAACACACACACTCAACATACGCGGGGCGCACTAGGGAAACCCTGTGTCGCGGGTGCCATGAACACACATATAGACAACCACAAATTACACCCAAACTCACGAGAGAAACAAATGTAGGTCATACAAATATTTCTCCCGGCCCGGGAATCGAATCTGGGACCTCTGCGTGGCAGTCCGGCATGGTAACCGTTCGGCCACAGAGGCAGTTAAATTAGATGTTTTGCTGTTTTTCCCACATCACCGAAAGGAACAGCCTCCATTGTTAGAGATATTATCTTTATTACAATAAATGCAGAATATTTTTGGAAGATACGAAGGCGCACACGCAGGTCAGTTGTTGGCGGTGTACTATTTCAGTTTTCTAATTAGTGATTTCAGCGCAAACGAGAGTTGACATTTAAAAGCGATATAAGGCCCATTTGCCCGATGAGTTGCCAAGGATGGATTATTTCGTCTCTATTTCTGGTTATATACTCGGTAACATAAGTGCTAACATTGACACCATACAGGGATATTTGTACAATACTAAGAACATCGCAGAACTATATTACAACATGCGCGAGAATTCCATGGAGGATATTGGCAAGTATCTGGTTTGTACGTCACTCAATTGACCGTAAAGATAATTATGCTATGTTACAAAAATTCGCATCCAGTCCGTGCCACCGCAATATAAATTGAGCCTAACATCATAAGCAACAACTTTTGTTCGACGTCTTTTTACATAACGTAATAAGTTTACTGAAAATAAACTTTTTACGTTTTTGTTGTAGGCTTAGAATAATAACGCATAGAATGATAGTTTCATATCAAACGAACTGTCACAAGTGAGGCAAAAATCAAATTCACGTAGGCTAGTTTTAGTAGTAGGTTAATTTTCGGTTTTAGTGAATATTTATATAAAAATACAAGTTGAAACGCGTTACTTCCTTGTGGAATGTGATGTTAGTATCTATTTTATGTTTGTCTGACGTATTTTTACACTCATTTACCGCACATTTCGTCATTTTTAGCTAAATTTCTTGAGCTGTTCGCGGTGCAAGTTGACCTTGAGCACTGACGGCCCGCCCGCTCGTGTAGGCCCATTGGGAGCGCTTCAATTTGCCTCACTTAGTGTGTGCGGACTAGGTTTCTATGCGTTATTATTCTAAGGTTGTAGGTACTATCTGACACTTGTAGATATGTATTTAGTAGTACCGATCCCCACTCCCACTCCTGCGTTTTGCATCGGATTTGGTATTTATGCTAGCGCTTCTTTTACAAAAGCACAGAGTTGTCACCATTTAGAGTAAGCTCTAATGAATTATTTATAGTCATGGGACAAAAGTTGGTTTTATGATGTTAGTAACATATATCGAGTTCTTAGGTTTTCGCAATTGTTACACAGGAAATGAACCGTCAACTGTGACCATGGGACCCGTAAACCCGTGACCATGGGACTGTAAAGGCCCCGAAACGTTGGTTTGTTTGAACAAACGAATATACGCGATTTAAATCCGGAAAAATAGTTTCATTTCCTATTCATATAACTTACTACACAATGAAAATATTATTCTGTTGGCATAAAAAAATCTATTCAAACAATGTACATTAATATCTTTTCTTAAATAATTAACAAAAATATAAAGAGCAACAGAGCTGCAATTTGCATAAGCACATAAATTAATAATATCAACCTATTTATTGACTGGCGTATCTGTTTTGTCGTTACGAGTAAGTAGTAAAATTATTATAGTCTTTCGGGACAGGCTAAGGTGTCTTATTGGCCACACTGCCAGATCGTAGGTTGTAATTATTATATCGCGGGAAATTGTTACATCTTTTGTGGTGACCATTATGAAACTTCCCACTCGCGAACGTTCGCCACTTTAGCCAGATTTTTAATTAGCTGGACAAAACTGACAGCTATTATTCTTAGAGGATGGAAAAAATAAATAAAGGAACAGTCTAAGCTATTATTAGTAGCTATAGATGATCAAACGAACTTCTTAACGGAGCTGTGGAGGTGTGCTCGTTGCCACACACGAAAAAGGAATGAGGATAGAAAATGGCGTTTGATGCCTGGTAGGGAGTGTCAACGACAAAACATTTCTTTTCCTCTCTAAAAACCGTGCGGTGTTGCCCAGTAAGTTAAGGAAATTACCTGATTGATTATTATATCGAGAATGAAACGACGAAATTATAATTTATATTTAATAGTGACATTAACGTCACTTTGTAAAATAATGTTGCCATGTTTGTTGTATAGTGATGAGTTTGATTCAGTACTCAATGGACTCACTGAATTAGAATCAGATAAAAAGATAAAACGGGCAGTGGGTGACGAGAAAACAAAATTAATAACAAGCAAACTTAACAAAAGCCAGAGTTATGGACGTCGTATGGCAGCGTAAATAAGAACATAAAGACAGATGAAATGCCTTTACGAACTCAATTATATTGATTATTCTTGTTTCCTAAACACTGGCAATAACATATACAGTGTGTGTCCCATGGCTATGAGACACGAAGGGAAAGTATTTTAAATATTATAGATAGGATATTTTGCGTCATGGAGACTTTATTGTTAATAATAAGTAATACTGCATTCAAAAATTTTTAAAGCTTGCATTACCTGGGAATCGAACCGACCAAAAAATTGACCGAAAGGGTAAATTATAAGGACTAGTTCCTTTTCATTAGTATAGAACCTTCAATTATAGGAACACCATGAAATTTTACATTCACGTTTAGGGAAAAAAATATGACAATGTGAAAAAGTTAAAAAAGGTAATGCATATTTAGTTAATACCTACGAATCCTTCGTGCTAGCTTAGTTCAGTTTGCCGTGGCATGTTTCCATATCCATCTGTTCACACCGCAAAATAATCTACCGAACTAACTGAACTGTGTGCGCTAAATACCTAACGATCACACTATGCTAAATAACCTCTGTCGCCCTTTACCCCCATGCGAGGAAAGAGTAGATTCGAGTGGCAGCAGTTACTACGGCCCCGTATTTTCTTAGTTTCGTTTTGCATGCAGCTATGATATAGGCAAAGGTCAGTTAGCTAAAGCTAACTTAGCATCGTTCGCGGTGCCCCTTCTCTTTTCGAGTCGATAACAATATTACATTTCAAGTGTTATGGTATTTGCAAGTGTTATGGATAGACGTGGCACTTGGTAACCAGGGGCACGATTTGTTCATTTCGTCATTTGGTATTACAAAAAAAAACATGGACGTATTTAATTATCAGACCCAGTGTTTGTTCGAGAAATTTTATCATTAATCCTATCGATTAGTATAATAGATTTTGCATTTTTAATTGGTACGATTCCGATAGTTAAAACTTTTCAAAAAACCAGTGAATGCAGTTATTTATATAAATAAAAATAAAGGAATGTTTATTTTAAGTAAAATTACGTATTTATGGTACTTACCCTTAACATATCATTAATTTTCCACCCTTCATAAATCCGTTTATCCAGCTAATGAAAAACCCAATAACAAATCTTACTATATCTATGTTTTATATACATTGTAAAAATAAGTTTCCAAGAGCTCAAATGCTAAACCGAAAGTAAATTGCTTTGAAAAATTTGCCTATTACCTACAGTAAGAGAGGTTACACATGGCGATTGTCAGATTTAGTCGCTAACGTTAAAAAAGTCGATAAAGTCGTCTACCTTTAGGCTGCAAAGTGGACAATAGCGACCGGCAGGCCGATGGCGGCAGATCAAAATGCTAGGTTTGCATGTTGTTGTTCTCGACGGCGAGGGCGGCGGGACACGAGTAGAGATGGGAAAAACTGCTTATTTTACAAACGTTGTAGCTTTTATAAAAATTGGACGATTCTAACTAAATGCTTTTTATTTTGACGCTTAAAAATCGTTCAGAAACATGTTTAATAGACTTTTATGTTCAAAAAAGCTTGCAACGTTGTGTTGATAGCGAAAAGCAAGAGTAGATCTCTAAAGGTTAAGTAAGTTTATTTGTAAAACACGAGTTTTATTATTTGTTTAGGAAACATAATTGGCGATACTTGAAACTTACGCATTGTAAACAATTAAATTGTTTAGTATAGAAGTGACGCTTACGCTTAAACTGAAAAGCGTGCTTACGTGCTTATTTTTAAAAGCAAACTTTCTTAAGAGTTTTTTGTTTAAACGCCCCCCTCTAGACACGAGTGTCGCGCTCCGGCCGGCACGGTGGAGGCGCGTTAGAACAGTCGTAGTTTGTCCTGTTGTTTTTGAAACGTTTTTGAAAATCCTACATAAGCTACGATATCGATGCAACCGCCTATAAATCGCTAGTGTCCAGATGCAATCGCGCGTTTATATCTGTGCTAAAAGTGTCGTGTGTAACCGTTCTAACGCAGTAAAGGGGCTATAAGTGATATAAATAACTTGATAATTTCTTAAAACTATCATCTTAAGAGTAATAAAAAAAATATGATGCTTTTTATCACCGCAGATTTCCGGTGCTCGCTTACAAGCCTCGTAAATGCAACCATTAAATACTTTATATACATATACTTGTGATGCTACGTCGATCTGGGAATAACCCATGCTAAATACAAATATTTATTGGCAAATAACCAGTGCTTTCTTGGTGACAATTAGAAAGTAACAAAAGAAAAGGTGAAGAGATATGGTGAAAGAACCAAAATTATTATTTAATTATATAATTTGTGGATAATATTGTAGATACAGTTATTGGTTATTACCAATGGTCGGAATAGGGTGTTCAAATGAATTGTCTAAATAAGTATACCACCAAAAAATTATTAATTACTTTTTCGAATTCTGCATTCCTAAAAATAGTTCTACTGCATCGCATAAAACTATTCACCTATAGGGCTAGCGCGACAGGGTGCGACTTGTGCGAGAGCATCGAATGCTAGTAGCAGTAGAGCTCCCTTTGAAGGAGTTCGTCCAGGGAAGTACTGTCACTTTACCTATTTCTGCCGCCAAGCAGTAATGTGAACATTACTGCGTTCCAGATTGGAAGGGTAAGGGGTGCTGGTGAAATTATACACACATGGGACCTGTCAACTTATGTCTCAGGGTGACGGGCACAGTGGCAGTGCGCCTAAGATACTCGTATTTGCGATTAAAACCTCTAAGTGGCACTACAATTGTTATAGATAGGCGTGTCGCTTACCACCAGGCGCGCGACTTGTTCGTCCCGTCACATGGAATACCAATTTTATAACAATAAAAAAATCGAAAAATGGCAACATAAATCCGTTTATACTTTCAAAAATAAATTCAGAGAGCCATTTTAATACTGCAAAATACGCCTGGAAAAAATTTATTTGTATAACGCAAAGAGAGACATGAAATACATAAAGACATAATAAACTAATTGAAAACGCTTGTAGGCATACGACATTTTTCTGATCTAATTGAGTTATTTATACGTTGTATCTATTTTAAATTTTTTACGTTTTTTATTTGCTTTTTAATTTTTTTTCTTTTTTAATCGGCCACGTCGAAAAGAGTCCACAGAAAAACCAGAGCTGTGGCTCCGCCGCAGCATTTGCTGAGTTGGGCCCTTTTCAGTACAATACATGTTAAGCATAAAATCATATTGTATTTGTAACATGTGCTTGCGCTGAATAAATTTATTTTCCTTCTTTTCAACATATGTCGCGCTAGAAAGCTGAAGTTGGGATGGCGCCATGTAAGAAAATTTAATAAATAACTAATCTTTCACCTACAACAGTTTATTTTACAAGACGTAACTTTAACTAAAATTTCTTAGAAATCCAACTTCAGCTTCTTGGGTAAGTGGATTTACGTCATGCTGCAGTAAACCTATTTAAAGAAATCCGGAATCCGAAAAACTTGTACCACTCTATGGGTCGTATTTCAGAACTCTACTCAATGCTCAAGTCTGGATTTGAGCAGACTTGAGTATGATTTTAAGCACTGGAAATACGACCCTAATGGCAAGGACGTGAGTATGATTTCTAGTGCTTTGAATTATACTCAAGTCCTGACTTAAACATTGAGTAGAGTTCTAGAATAGGACCCTAAGTCACCTCTATGTCCTTATATTCATGTAGATCTTTTTCTACTCATTTGGAACACCCTCCGACAATTGGTTATTACACAAAATAATCTTTACTATTACGTTTTGAGTTTCTTAATTATGTGTTACCATTTTTAGTTGATGGCTCTATATAGCCAATGCTCAATAAATAATACCAAAAACAAAAAAAAAAAGATGTTGTCAATTGACCTACGCAAATAATTAGCCGAGTTCTTCAATTTTTGCGATAGTTACACATAGGAATTGAAACAATTGTTTTCGTATCCAATACACGTGATTTGGATCCGAAAACAATTTATCATTTCCTATATGCAAATAACTATTTTTATCAAAATTGTAACTTACGTTCTTTCGGTGATGCAGGAGATCTCCTGTCCAGTCTAAATTTCCGTTGAAAAATCTGTAGAAATATCAAAGCACTAGTTATTATGATATTATATTAATTTTTAAAACGTGCAGCATATTATGCGTCACGCATCGCTCGCTATCAGATGAACTCCCATTCACCGTCTATGGTTTCGTCAGGGGAGACAAGATCGTGTCCATTTTTCATAGATTTACTCTCCAATTTAAGCTCTATGTTTTCCAAGTTCCACGTGTTTGGCAGTTTAACGATTTTAGGTATTAAATCACCGGAATCAGATTCTTGTTTCGTAATTTTATTTTCGCTTATGAACCTCGTCGGCGGTTTTTCCGTGACCGGTTCCATAGAGTCGATTACTGATTGGTCTATGATGTTTTTCTTGTTGTACTCTGTGACAATGTCTTCGTGGTTTCTGTCAAGTTTCTCCTGCGTGGGTCGCGTTAGACTTAAAGACTCTAGGTTGAGCATCTTCGCTAAGATCTTTTCTTTCTCTTCTATTTGCTGTTCAAGAAGATCGTCGTTATCTTCGGTCACATTGCTGAAATCAAATACACCCTTCTGAAATTAATTCACAAATTTCTAAACCTAGCAGTAGACAGCTAGTAGTATAACATAGTAGCTTTTTAATGGTAATTATCGTGATCTTTTTATACTGGTTTTAAGATATTCCATAATTCTAATAATTAATGACATAGTTTGTATACGAGATTAATAATTCATTGCCAGCTAATATAACTTAGCTTAGCTCACGTAGCATGTTTTCATGCTTTGGTCGAACTAAGCTAACCGAGCTAACTAACCCAACGATCCCCCTAGCTATGTAAAATATATCGCTCTTCGAACTTCGGAACGCGGGGTACTGGGAGCCCGCGGGTAATGAGAGTGGTGTGAAACTGGACTTTCCCAATGCTCGTATTTGTGTAAACGGCACTACTATGTCTTCGTTAACGTTCGACAAAGTTCGACTCCCGCGGGTGCCCCCGTAGAACCCCGAGTTTAGTAGAATGATATGGTTGTGTTTTTCGCTTATAAGATTTGCCAAATTTCATCATCCCAGGTAAGCATTAAAATGCATAGATACTACATTGTATTTACACTAGGTACGTCACTAGGATTTTGAAAAGAAAGGGACAAAAATTATTATGACCTGAGCAATATTATAAAAATTTTCTATAACTCTTTTGTTACAACGTTTAGTAACGTTTGGTTTATTTTTTCAGTTTTGTAGTTATATACTACATTTCTTTATTTATTTATTTTATTATATATTACATTATCAGTATTATCTGCAATTTCGATAATTTTTGCAGCACGTTACATCGCCGGATATGTAGTACGAGTAATGCAAAAAAAAATGCGAAGAATGTAACAGTGCGCTGTCTTTACAAAAACCTGGAGTTAATAAGTTCGTCCAGGGAGGTACTGCCACCAAAGCTATTTCTACCACCAAGCAGTATGTATATATGTAAGCAAGGGTGTTGGTGAAACTAGAGGTACATAGGACTTGTCAACTTCGTCTCGGAGTGACGGGCGCAGTGGCAGTGACTCTCATATTTAAGATTCATAAAAAAAACGTACGTACCCACAAACACTAACGTTCATGACGCACGGGGTGGTGTAGCTGACGTCACCGGCGGGGGGGGCCTTACGCACGGGTGTGTGGTGCCGCGGCGTGGACCCGCCGGAGCCCCCGCGCCGCGAGCGTCGACTAGAGTGTATCACCTCCTCGTCGTACTTCTTCTCCATTATGCTACTGTACAGCTTGAATTTTCTCTCGATCTCCTCGGATTTCACCCGCCGGATCTCTTCAGCGTCGCTGGTTTCTTTGAACTCGTTGATAATCGACTCTAGTACGTTGTCTGAGATGTCCCGCGGGAGGTGTTTGATCGGTGGCAGATCGAAGGACTCCTCAGCGGCGACAGTGGCGGTGTCGATGACGTCATTGCGCGCGAACAGCGCCAGCGGCTGCTCCAACATGTTGAGGTAGGGCGGCGTGAATTCGCGCACCGTGTTCACCGCTTGCTGAAGCGATGACGTCAGAGATTTCGTCATCAAATTGGTCGTGTCCTCTGTTTGAAAATGTTAAGTGTTAGTTCCTTTTACACAAAACACTTAAGGTTATATCGGCAAGTTACCACAGACAGTTTCAAGCTAAATATTATCAATTAGTCGTATTATCAAGCCATGAGGAAATGAATTATTCGACATGAATCCAACATTTTTAACATTTCTTTAACGTCATAGCGAGTTAGTGCCACCAATATCAGTCACAGATGGTATTCTTTATCATAATATCAACACAGAAGTGTAGCCAAACAAAAGACAGCGTAGCAAGCAAGCGACATTACAGAGCCATTGGCCGAGCACACGGGCGAGGACGGGCGCGGGGTACGGGCGCGAGCGCAAATAAAAACACAATTTTAATGAGATACTAATCTATATTCACTATATGATTACAATGGCCTGCTGACATCAGTACGCCTTGCGCCAGACGCGAGCAAATTTTTTTTACAATCACTAGATTATAAAAACAGGTAAATTAATAAGGAGTTTGGAGAAAAATTGTGCTCACGCTTGTTATTGTCAAGATTTTCATTTAACACTTCTCAATGCGTTCTTAAACTTCGATGTCAATTAAGTACAGTTAATAAAATTACGTGGTGCCCCACTTAGAATTTCAGATGCTTCAGTCCAGAACCCCTTTTTAAGAACGGCATGACGATGAGAAGGGGCAGTTGGCATTATTTGTTCAGTTATACGAATCTACTAGGCGCATCTCTTCTATGACCACCTAAGAGAGCATCATATAACTGATTTAGACTGCTAAAAGATTAATTGCATGTGCATGTGAAGTCGTTATCAACTTCATGCAGTCGAGGTCTCGGATAATGACTTCACGCATAATCTGTATGCAGTCGAAACCGACTTTACGCAGCCTAGATCGACTGCATGCAGTCAATGCGTCAAGCCATTATCAACTGCAAACATGCAGTCAATCTGTTAGCAGCCTTAAAAGTACGTTTGATTTAATCAAAACTGCACCTAAAGTGCATAAAAATATGGTGCGCTCTTAGTTGTGTTTAGATGAAATCCGTTTGAAGCTTGTCCAGATGGCGCGATTTACGCGTGAATTCACGCACTATGAATACGCGCGCATTCCTATTCTGACTTACAAGCTCATAGCACCTTTCCAACACGTGTACATCGCATCATCTAAACGAGGCCTTAGAATAGTTCTTCTCAGTGGAAAACAAAAAACCGACTAACATAATTATCGGTAATACAATGAAGCGGAGTAATTTTACTCCCCATTTCGCGTTCTACCTAATGAAGGTTTTAGGCGAATTGGGTAGCGAGATAATTAGTGCTTACTACTTAGCTGTTTGATAATACTTGAAGCATGTCCTAAAGTCTTAACGAAAAATCCGCGAGTAATTGGTTCAAAAAATAAAATTGCTTCGAAAGAAATTCCTCTATAGTGTAGAATTATTATCTAATCAGAGGAGTTTCGGTCAGGTAACATTTCGTCGCTTATAACAACTTTCACGCGTAGGTGTTCGTAGAACCGAGGACCGATTACTCACGAATTCTGTTCTTTTCTTTATGTTGACATAAACCATCGAGTAACCAGAAATAGAGACGAAATAAGGGCCATCCATCCCAGGTATCTCATCAGGCAGATGGGCCTTATATCACTTTCAAATGTCAAATCTCGTTTGCACTGAAATCACAAATTAGAAAAGTAAAATAGTACAGTGCCAACAACTGACCTGTGTGCACGTCTCCGTATATTCCAAAAATATTCTATATTTATTGTAATAAAGATAATATCTCTAACATTGGGGGCTGTTCCATTCGGTGATGTGGGT
>NW_020653852.1:2271832-2275014 GCF_003589595.1 Hyposmocoma kahamanoa | reverse complement strand
CACACAGAGGTCCCAGGTTCGATTCCCGGGCCGGGAGAAATGTTTGTATGGCTTACATTTATTTCTCTCGTGAGTTTGGGTGTAATTTGTGGTTGTCTACGTGTGTGTGTCCATGGCACCCGCGACACAGGGTTTCCCTAGTGCGGGGCTATGTTGAGTGTGTGCGTTATTATTATTATTATTATTTGACAAAGCTCGTTATTCACATAGAGCATTATAAAATCCTAAATATCGGTTAGATGAACAACCACAATTTATTTTATAGTTTTATACTGTCACCCAATCTGCACAGTCTCACTTAGTTTACCCGCTTGTTGATCCACATCTGCGTTAGGATAAACGTAACGTAAAACTCACGTAAACTTGGCAATTTCGACATACAACACTTTACGTAGAAGGGGTCGATATGTCTGCGATGCGACAGAAAGTTTTAATCGATTAAAGGGTCAATACGGGATGTTAAAATTAAAAATGGGGAATAAACCAACAACGCCGACTCCTACAACCCTAAACACTGAGAAGAAACATATCATTATCATCAAAATAGGGTTTAAAAGCAACTGAATCGAGACTCAAAAAACGCGACTCACAACTCACAAAATTATGCTCATCTGGCCTGACCCTTATCGTCTCGCGAAACAGCTTTTTAGTAAACCCATATTGATATTTACTTGAAATTAACCTTCAACGATACGAAAATCATCCCCTATGACGAATGGATCTAACATTTGACGTAAAATGGTATTTACGCAAATCGATTTACAATTTCGCGACCTATATTGTGACGAACACACTTAATTTTCATCTAAATTGTACATTACATCCATTAGTATAAGGGACGATATGAAAGTTCATTAAGGCCCGTATTAATAAGCCCATAAAATGCATAATCGATCTATTAAAATCTAAACTTACGCTAAGTCTTTATTAATACACTTGAGTGCACGTTGTTTTGTTCTAATTCCCACTTATTAAAAAAAAGTCACTCAAAACTTAAGTTCAATTAACATTGCTGCAGAACGTAACGGAAGCCAATTTTTGTAACGAAATTGTATATAGAATAATGAACTTTATCTCAATTGTGTAAAGTATAAACTAGAGACAACGTGGCGACTGCGGGAATTCCCGAGACTGTGTGAAAATTCACCAGCAGACGCGCGACCTTTTTTTTGGGCTCGTATCGTTTTTTTATAATACCAAGTGACGGGACGAACAAGTCGTGCGCCTGGTGGTAAGCGACACGCCTGTCAATGACAGTTGCAGTGCCACTTAGAGCTTTACATCCCAAAGATCTGAGGGGCACTGCCACTGCGCCTGTCGCCTTGAGACATAAGTTGACAAGTCCTATGTGCCTCAATTTCCCCAGCACCTTTACCCTTCTAAACCGGAACGCAGGCTCACATTATTGCTTGACGGCAGAAATAGGTAAGGTGGCAGTACTTCCCTGGACGAACTCTTTTTATGTGGAGTTCTACTGTTGTCTACTTTGCACGTTACAGAATTCACATAAAGATCAATATGCTATGGTTACAAAAATGTCGCTTCCATTGTTGGTTACTGAGTCCCAATAAATCAAGGGCAGGATCTTGGTCTTTTGAGATGGTATCATCCAAGACGGTATCATTCAAGATGCCTATGATTATAGTCTATTATATACAGAAGAAGTTGAGATCTAAGTTACAAGTTGACTACAATATCACTTGGCGTTAAACACCAATAAAACCAACGATGGCGTTTATTCAAAAAATATCCTTTCAGGCTAGCCTTGAATAGCCCTAAATTGTCCTTTTCGGGAAACATAGTAAGTAGGCCGTACTGTATTCCATTCCTTTAATATTCCAAATAAGCAAATGTGCTTCGTGCAAATGGGTGGTATATCAACGACATAAGGATAGTGCTTCTTCTAAACTTTTTAGTCGACTGACTGAGGAACGGCGATGTTAGAATTAAATTTCTAAGTTCCAACCTAATTAGGTGCTGTCGTATTAATACGGGCCTCAAACACATGTTTTCACTGCACCAAAATTACGTCGTCGGCGTACGACGAAACTGAATAAAAATATCAAATACGTTTACCCTCAACAATATCTATTTACTATTAGACTTAAAGCATCTGCTTTATGCATTGACTTACAAATAAATGGACGACGGGTCTAATACAAAAACCACGAAAAAAATGTCCCAAGTCAACCTATTTAAACGTAGTGACATGTAAAGGAATATGAAAAAGCTAAAACGCTGAATTTAAATTGTAATGTCGAACAAACGAAGACTAAAGCGTGAATGACGCTCTGTATACGATTTTAACGCCCTATAAGTTCGGACACTTTTTAGCGCGGACCCGACGTCCATATAATTGTAAGTCAATGGCTTTATGTCTAAATTCCACAGTCAATAAAACAGCAGAAGTCCATCTGGTTAGATAAGTGGATTTTTAAGTAGGATTCCGATCGAATAGATGATATAGGAATTTGACCGCGCCTATCCCTCGCAACTCTAGCGCTTTAAGGTCCGCGACGGCCCTAGCCCGAGTTCTAGACTAGAGCCATCAGCAGCGCGGCTGCCGGGCGGTACCTGAGGCCAGCGCGGCGGGCTCGGGCGCGTGCGCCAGCCGCAGCAGCGAGCGCGGGCCCTCCAGCACGAAGATCTCCTCCTTGTTCACGCTCACCGACAGGATCCTGCGCAATGCCCGTGTCAACAAACCACCCTCAATAACAAACTAGCGGAAATAGGAACGTAACATTTTCGGGAATCGGACAAACTTGATATTACATTCATATTAGATAACCTTCAGTCATATTTCAAAACGGATTTTTTTCAATGCCACTGCGCCCAATTCTTGAGACATAAGTTGAAAGTCCCATGTGTAAATTCACCACCAACGTCACCCTTCCAAACTGAAACGCAGTAAGGTGGCAGTTTTTCCCTGGACGAACTCTTGCACACGAAGCTCTACTGCTAACTAAACGCGATTAAACAATTTAACATGTACTCTAACCTACCTATTATCCAGTTGCAGAAATCGTTGTAAGTAGATGGTGTGTGCAAATACCTATTAAATTGTTGAAACGCGTATTTTACCGTTTTGATATGTTAATATAATGGAAAATACAAAAGTGAAAACATTTAGTCACATTTGGCATATTATTTTTAGTAAGTTACTTATTTTTTAAATCTCTGTA
>NW_020653852.1:2254611-2271822 GCF_003589595.1 Hyposmocoma kahamanoa | reverse complement strand
GAATCTGTCAGTTTGAAAATGAAAGATCTGACTCTAGGTGTGAAGTCTATTTAACACTTCAAATTAGCTGTTAATATGACTAGCAACAATGTATTATTAACTACTGTTTATTACTTTTTCCACCGAATGACTTGAATCCAAGGTCATGAAATAAATTTGAAGAAAATCTTGTGATACCACAAAACCTGTGTCGATCGAGCAATTCTGATGACCCGAGACGATCACGACCCATGCGTAATGCGATCAGGTCAAAAGATTTGATCATATTGTCGATCTTTTAACGGGTCACACGTCATTCTCAATACATCCATAAATTGTCTATTTATACTGGTCCGGTCGGACTTACAAAATTACATATAATGGACATTATACTACGGAGCAACTATGATGATTGACCGCGGCATCTGTAGAATGTAATAGTAAATTGAGTATGTAAAATTAGTAGCACATTTCACGACGCGTTTTACGACTGTATAGTGGTGACGGTAGCTCGCGGTTGCCGCGGCGGGGTACTAGTAGAACCGCGCAAGACGCGATCACCTGCGCGCTTGGCGGCCATCGTCGCCCGCGCGCTTTGGCGGTCGGTAACTAAAAATGCAAATAGCCCGTGGAATGTTATCTCAATGGTTTTAAAATTTTTGTTTTCACTCCAATTTTTACAAGGCATTTCGGTACACTTATATTATATACTTGGCATTTTCACGTTTTACGAGAGATCTTGTGTGTACAACGATCGTCATCTCACTGTGGCGATGTTTGTAGGCTGTCACCTCGATATGATCATTTTGATCATACCCAGGCGACACGAACCACGCCCCCATACCAAATCTCCCCTTTTTTTCTATATCTATGGTGGGGACTTAGCGTGAGAACGAACGAGACAACAATAATATTGTCCTTTGCAGACTGAGTGCTGCGGTGAATTGTTGAAGAACCTCTGAAACTATAAGCTTAACTGCCTCTGTGGCCGAACGGTTACCATGCACATGACTACCACGCAGAGGTCCCGCGGTCGATTCCCGTGCCGGAAGAAATATTTGTAAGGCCTACATTTATTTCTCTCGTGACTTTGGGTGTAATTTGTGGTAGTCTATGTGTGTCCATGGCACCCGCGATACAGGGTTTCCCTAGTGTAAAAAACTATGTTTTCCAAATTTGCGAGCATGACCCGCACTGGGCCAAACAAAAAAGATGAAAAGAATCGAAACGCTTTGATGACCCGGGTCATCGGGTACAGGTGCTGTTTGAATCATCTTGATTCGATCGACACAGCTCTAAATTACCACTCTCGTAAAAGGGACCTTATGTTTACACTTGTAATATTTTTTCAAATAAAGCTGAGAACGGGAAAATACAAAACCACCGATAAAACCGATATGCTGGTTTTTTAAGTGTCGTCACAGATACGGAAAATCACGATAAAACAAAATCTATATTGAAATCACTAATTAGTATTTTACACGTAATCCCTCTGTACCGTTTTTTTTGTGTTCATGTACATTATTTAGTCCACGTAACTTAATTTTGTAGACTCCCATTGATTAATTTAGTCCTAGCTATGTCATAAAGGCGTCAAACTCAAACGTGATTCGTCGTGACCGGAGAAAATTATGAATAGCTTCACAGATTAAGTGGGCACCGTAGTAAGCAGTTCCTTTACCTATGTAATAGGGTATGCTTAAATTTTTTTTATCGCAATCTCCACTAACATCAGAGATAATAAATAGATATTACTCCGTCGCCGTATGTAACACGTACGTGACTTTGTTTAGCGATGCATTTGCCTGACTTTGCTTCAAAACCTCTTCACGTATGCATCAGGGTGTCTACTCCCGTTCTTCGTCAGACATCCGCATATCCGTCCAAAACAATTATTATCAAATAACTAATACTCGACTAAGATAAGAGACGCATGCTGCGTATGCGGCAACATATAATTTCAGGGAATTTCATAAGTAATATACACGCATACACCCATACAAACGCAAATTGTTTTACATAGTCTCAACATAAATGCATACATTTTGAATTCTGGTTATAACTATCTTGTAACATTTTTTTTGAGTCATAGTGAGTAATTTCTTCGTTTTTTTTTCCCTTTTCTTTGTATGTCATAGATTTAATTGTGCACCGTGTATCTGTTAAGGTTCATTTTATTGTGTTGTTGTTTGTGAGGACCTATAATTGGCCTTCAGTTTTTACTGTTAACGACTAATTTACTTTAAAGCTGTTGGTCTTCCTAAGATAAAATAAATAAATAAATAAATAAAATATTGACATAAACGCACGTACGCGCATACCCATGCACGCACGCACACACATTTTATCATATTGTTTTTCTCATACAATTCCTTCGATGCGGCCGTATTCGACCGACGTCTTCTAGCTTACCGTGGCAGACGCTATACCAACTAAGCCACGGAACGAAACAGCGGACCTCACGAATTTTTCTATGTGCTTGTGTCGTATCTTTGTATATGGTTTTTTCAACGACTTTTTAGTCATAGCGCCATCTATGAGAAATCTATGAAAGTTTTATCACCCAGTTAGATATCTTTACAGTTACCAGCTCTGGCAAGAGATGTCGCTATTCACTGTTTGTGTATATAATTTTTATTTATGACTATCTGAGGTGATAAATGGCGTCTCTTTAAACACGGTTCTGGCAGAATTTCAGCGTCGTGGAAAACCGCGATATTTATGCTGAGCCAGCGCCTTTTCACTGCCATGACTTCCAAAACTATTTACTTTAATTAGTTATATGTGTAGTTATATTTTCCTTTTTAACCGACTTTAAAAAAAGGATAAGGTTCTCAATTCGACTGTTTTTTTTGTATGTGTGTTACGCGATAACTCCGGTATTTGTGAACCGATTTTCATGATTTTTTTTTTGTTGGAAAGAGGGTACCTCCATAGTTGTCCCATTTCATTTTGAAGAAAATCATCCACCTCTTAGAGTTGCTGTTCACGCATGAAGATTCATTTTTATAAATAGCGCCTAAATTTTACTTAAGGAGCAATCATTTTAATGGTTGATTTTGCTATTCTCCAACTCAAGGCGTTTTTCTCTCTCAATATACTTTGACCGATTTTTATTATCTCCTGTGTCAAGTCCTGTATAATGGCGAACTAGGGGATATTTCAATAAAACTTGGCAAATATGTGATAAAAAGATGGCTTCTTCTTGTAGAGGTGAGGTTGGTTTTTGGAGAGCACTTAAATGAGACACATGTTTCCGTCTCAACACGTCGATCTATATTGATTGGAAACAAAGGTTACAATGTATGATTTAATGTTGAGTACCATATATAGAAATCTCTTAATCTAATTAAAAGGTAGGTATCACTACATCCCAAATAGACGTAATTCCACGTACTTTTGAGGTCGGTTTTTTGTTATAAAAATTTGTTATTTTAAGTGGTTCAATATAATAATAATTATGATGTTAAATTTAGTGGATCCTATGTAAATAAGTTGTCATGGAAGTGAATAAAGATTTTATCTATCTGTCTACCTATTTAATGAAGCGTTCATACATGACATTGTCTTTTGATGTGGTCGGGTATTACTTATTTGATAGTAATTGTTTCCGTCAGATGGCGGACAGAGAACGAGAGTAGATTCCCAGGCATGTGTAGGTAGTGTAGGGACTACATCGTAATTACTGGCACATATAAACCGGTAAAAACGCCTTATTCAAATATCAGATCAATCTAGCAAGTAGCCCGCCTTGTTTGTTTTATTATGTGTTATTAAATGTTATTATATGCAATAAAGATTTTACAATACAATTGTAAATAAACAAAAAGTGTTCTACATTCGTCTCCATTATGAAGTGTAGGCTATTTATCTCATTTCATGGAGACCGTTGAATTTTAGAGTCGCAATAACACAGTGGTTGTTACACTCGAACAATAAATATAATTACCAGAACCTTGACCTAACAGTTAAAAAATGATTATTTGAATATCGCGCATTGAAATCAACACTGTACCTTAACGATTTAAACTAAGTTTGAAATACTTTAATTGCCATTTAGGCAAATAACTTTTATTTTTATGTGTACAAATTGGAGTGATTTGAAATGGAATATTTTAGGTAACTAGGGTACCATAATGACAATATGATCATAACTTTAACTTGTATATATTTCCTTTTTTTATAATACTAATGACGGGACGAACAAGTCGTGCGTCTGATAGTAAGCCACACGCCTGTCCATAACAGTTGCAGTGCTACTCAGAGCTTTAAATAGTAAAGATCTGAGGGGCACTGCCACTACGCCCGTCACCCGGAGACACAAGTTGACAATACGCCTGTAATTTCACCAGAATTATTTCCAGAAGTTGACGTTTTGCAGTGACGGTATCGGTTTTAACGTGCGAGATGGAACTTGTGGAGAAACTTCATCATCATTTTAGTCCAAAGACGTCGATTGCTGGACATAAGACTAATATAACTTTTTGCAATAACTGATCATAATCCTGAATGTTCGTGTACAGCACTGGATCGCCAACAATCTTTTCGGCATCGCTTTCGCAATCAACGGCGTGGAACTTTTGCACCTCAACAACGTGGTGACGGGATGCATCCTGCTATGTGGCCTCTTCCTCTACGACATCTTCTGGGTGTTCGGCACCAACGTCATGGTCAGCGTCGCCAAGTCTTTCGAAGCGCCTATAAAACGTATGTACCTTTACTTCAAGATTATGCAACAGACGTACCCGATTGAAGTTTATATAACGGACGTACCTACTTCAAGTTTATATAGCGTACGTACCTTAATTCGAGATTATGTAACGTATGTACCTTTAATTCGAGACTATGTGACGAACATAACTACTTCAAGTTTATATAACATACGCACCTTTAATTCAAGACTACGTATTCATTTCCATTGAAATCGCATTTAAGCAAACAAAGACTAACACAGTTTTATGACAAAAGTTAGCCATACAGTTTTTGAGAGACCTTGGAAATGTGTGAGACTCAATTGGATACGCGTATTGTAGGTAAATTTGAACAATTTGTTTTTCTTACCCGACAATAAGAACAATAATGTCAAAAGAAATACTGCCATCGCTACGTCACCCCGTAAATATTACGCCTGTCTCGCGAGCTACACACGTGCATTGCGTAGTGCGATCTGTTCGCGTGCCCCTCGCGCGCATTATGAGATTTTTTTACAGAGGCGCACTCGCTAGATGTACAGATCTAGCGCACGCTTAACTTTTATCATTTACAATATTTATTTCAAATATCATATAGACTGTCTTTTTTGATTACGGAGTAAAATTACATTTGCAGGGTTGCCAATTTTTATAAAATCTTTAATAGTCATGTTGTTGTTGTCGACAATTTTATCGACATATTGTGAAAGAAGATAAAATTTTGCCAAAAATGATTGAATTGTGAACGACGTTCAATGATTACTGGATGTCTTATTATAACATAATATAATAGTTATAACACTTGAAAGATCTCCGTTTTGTTTTAATAGACACAGTTCTAAATGCAGTGTATATAATTTGTATGAATTTACAAATAGTGACAATTCAAATGAACCTGCACCCAGCAGTTGGACGAATAACGGGCCGATGATGCTTCAAAAGAAACAACTTTAGCTATTTATTACATAAGCGTGACCAACATTCAGTCGATAGTCGATAGAATATTTATCGACTGCAATCACTAGCTACTTGCAAGCGGGCAACACTTTTGTGCAAAGAACTGTTATTTTACTCCATCTTCAAAAAAGAAAAATTATAGAAGGGAACAATCTGAAAGCGCTAAACGGGTCACTACCATGATTGTATCTTTCTCATCCCAGTACACAGAAACAGTATACTCGTAAATAACCTTAAGTGTGCCTTACAATTAGACGCTCGTCGCGTCAGTCGCGTTTCACTTACAGTCACAGCTAGTGATGACGATAGATTATCGCGTATATTTGTTTTTCAACCAAACCGACGTTTTTAATCAACCGTGATCATGGGACCTGTAAAGGGCCCGAAACGTCGGTATGTCTGTAAAAACAAATATACGCGATTTAAATTCGGAAGAATAGTTTCATTTCCTATCCTGTTAATTTGTTGACGCGAATCTCGTGGTTTCGCAGTGGTGTTCCCTCAAGATCTGCTGATCAACGGTCTGAGCGCGTCAAACTTCGCGATGTTGGGGCTTGGCGACATCGTAGTGCCGGGCATCTTTATCGCGTTGCTACTACGCTTCGACAAGAGCCTCAAGCGCGGCTCTGAGTTCTACTTCCGTGCGACGTTTGGCGCATACGTTCTGGGACTATTATGCACCATCCTGGTGATGCACATCTTCAAGCACGCGCAGCCGGCGCTGCTGTACTTGGTCCCCGCCTGCCTCACCACGCCGTTGTTGCTGGCGTTGCTTCGCGGAGACCTCCAGGCTCTCTTCAAGTGAGTATAGAATTTAATATTGATGATTATTTAAACATTGTTAAAACATGTTTTCGATACCTCCAATGAACTACGCCAGCTTAATTTTTTGACCTGTTCTGATTTTATTTTGTTTTTTGTTTCTTTTTTTTTCGCAATATTCGCATTTTTAATTTTATTTTCGGTTTTTGTTTTTTGTTTTTTTTTTTCATAAAATTCGACGAGCATGTCGACTGTGAACTGGCAATCGGTACTATCTCAATTTTGACAACTTTACAGGTGAAGAAAAAAATTGTTTGCGTCATTTATATAGCATCTGATTTATTAAACAAAAATACGTAGTTTTTAAATATTTTTATTACACATACACTAAGTATTATTATTTAATAAACCAGCCCCGTAGCATGGCTACGCATGGTAGTCGCGACGTCCGCGATAAAATTGAAATGCGCGTGCTATTGGCTGTCTCAATGGACCTAATTTAGATAGCCAATAGGGCGCTCTCATTTCAATTTTATCGCGCGCGTCGCGACTATCATGCGTAGCCATGCTACGGGGGCAGATGTTATATAAATGACGCAAACAATTTTTTTCTTCACCTGTAAAGTTGTCAAAATTGAGATAGTACCGGTTGCCAGTTCACAGTCGATATATTTGTAAATAAATATGGCTGTTTACAAAAATAACAAATAAATACATAATTTTATTAAAAATGAGCCGTCGTGGTAGCCTTATGGTATGACTTATAGCCGCTCATACAGAAGCCATGGGTTCTAATCCGGGCTCAGAATTTAGCTTTTCGGTGAAGGAAAACACCGTGATGAAACCGCACCTTGAAGAAGGTTCACAACCCTCAGAAAACGTGTGAAGTCTCCAACCCGCATTGGGCCAGCGTGGCGGACTATGGCCTAAACCCTCAGAGGAGACTCGTGCTCAGCAGTGGGAGGTACAAATGGGTTGATGATGAAATAGTAGTTTATGTGACTGTTACATAATGAAATCCTTGATAATACGATCACACGAGTGTTTTAATACCTAATTGTGTACAGTTACATGCACTGCTTTATCTATACACATATTATAAGCTCTCTGTGATGTGTTCAGGAACCGCATGTTACGACTGGCGAAATGGCGGCAAATAAAATTTTCTCACGCATGTCACACATCCGTAGTTTTTATTTAATTCATAGACAAACTAGAGTCGGCCCCAACTATCATATCGTTCGATATCAATTATTTAAAGGAAGAACAATTAACATGTGAAATTTGTCAAAATTGATTGCTATTGACATTTCATTTCGAATAAAACTTCGTCTCGACTGATATTAGAATTGAGGTCGAATCACATTGTTTTGTTTTTCAGAGATGTTCGAAATTTGAATGTCATAATAAAATCGAATCCGATGTTATTAAGAAGCAATAATAACATTTTCACAGATAAGAAATTTATTCTAACAAAACAGTTTATTTTTATGCTGGTCGCAATTTGCGGTTGTTGAACACATCATACAGACTTCAACAGAATCACAAATCAAAAACTATATTTTTTCTTACTTTTTTCTTGCTACATTAGCCATTTGTTATTTTTATCAGTCTTAAACCCGAATCGTATGTCTACCTTTTGTTATGTATAAAATGACTCATTGATAAAATCGAGTTTGAGACAGGGTGACATACAGCTCAAAACGGAAATGCAAACCGATAATACGTTTCCTTTAAAACAATTGCCTAATTATTAAATTTATTGTAGTCACGTTGTTTGACCACCGCATATTCGATTATTTTTGTAAAATTACTCCACTAGTTTCATTGACTTACAAACAAATGGACGACGGGTCTAATACAAAAACCACGAAAAAAATGTCCCAAGTCAACCTATTCGAAATTTAAATTGTAATGTCATCGCAGTATCGCGCTGTCAGTAGAACAAATGAAGACTAAAGCGGAGTGTCGCGCTCTGGATACGATTTTAGCGCCTTACAAGTGCGGACACTTTTTAGCGCGGACCCGACGAACATATAATTGTAAGTCAATGACTAGTTTGTTATAATTGTTAATACAAAGATCAAACACAGAAAAATATCCTTCGATCCAGCTGGATTCAAACCAACGTCTTCCAGCAAACAAAAAAAGCCACGGAACGAACTAGCGATCTTTACGATTTTTTCTATGTGCTTGTTGCAGATTTTTGCTTTTGGTTTTTAACCATTTTTTTGCCTTAACGCCATCTGTGATAAATCTTTTTCTTCACTCAGCCACCAGGCACCTTTACAGCTACCAGTAGCTGACTAGAGATATCGCTTTAATAATTTTTAAGTTTATTGAATGTCATGAATCATGACATCATGACATCATGACTCATGATGTTTGACCATCATGATATATATATTTTTTTATTACTTAGTTATAATTTAAAAAAAACAAAAAGTTGTTAGAAATCAAAAGTAGAGATCTGCAACAAGCACTTCGACTGTGAACTGGCCATCGGTACTATCTCAATTTTGACAACTTTCCACGATGAAGAAAAAAAAATGTTTGCATCATTTATTTAGCATTATTAAATAAAAATAAGTAGTTTTTAGTATGGTCATCATAAGAAGGCTTAAGGTCACTCAGCGGGCAATCGAGAGAGCGATCCTCGGTATTTCTCTACGTGATAGAATAAGAAATTAGGAAATCCGTAGGAGAACTAAGGCAACTGACATAGGTCGAAGAATTGCTCAGCTGAAGTGGCAGTGGGCACATTGCTAGTAGAACCGATGGCCGTTGGGGCGGAAAGGTTCTTCAATGGCGACCGCGCACCGGACGACGCTCAGTGGATAGGCCCCCCACCAGGTGGACCATAGATCTGGTAAAGGTCGCGGGAAGCCGATGGATGGAGGCAGCGCAGGACCGATCGTCGTGGAGATCGTTGGGGAGGCCTATGCCCAGCAGTGGGCGTCGTATGGCAGAATGATGATGATGACGTAGTTTTTAAATATTTTTATTACACATGTACGTATGTACACTACGTATTTTTATTTAATAAACTAGATGCTATATAAATGACTTTTTTTTTCAACCTGTAAAGTCAAAGTCAAAGATTGTCCATTATTTATACCAGAGGTAAAATAAATTTACACTTGAAAACGTCACATTTAAGCTACTGCTCGTTCACTACGCTGACCTCCATGAGAAGAACGAGCAAGGAACTCTAGTGATTGCTCTTTTCAAATAAACTTAAATGCTATGGAATACACTTTGAATCAAATTTATGTGGATTCTGGAGCCATGTCGTCTTTCCATACATCATCTAACACGTAGTCTTCAATTTTGTAATATGATTTTTCGATCAAAATATTTTTAATGTAGTTTTTAAACTTAGGAAATGATAAACTTAATATATGCTCCGGAATCTTATTGTGCAGTTCCCCATAAAAGAGTTGTTTACCTTGGTTAAACGAAATCGTGGTACCATGAGTTTGGACTTAGCTCTAAGGTTAATATTATGGATATCCTCTTTGTTATTGAAATTATGTATATTTTTACGGGCTTATAAAATATTTTAGTAAATGTACTGTGATGCCACAGTCATGATACCAGTCTCCTTAAACTTTTCTCCGAGAGAAATCCGAGAGCCTAGCCCGAGAGTAAAGTTGTCAAAATTGAGATCTCAATCGTCATACCACCTTTTTATCACCTTTTCTCTGGTTCCTGGCCATTTATTTTCAAATTTTGAATCGTTCTTTAATTCCTTTGCCTTTCCATTCTCACTTAGTTTCGTTTCGTTGTCACCCTCTATATCACAAATTTTGATCTGTTTTTACCAGTTTCCATTTTAAATCATGTGCCTATTTAACACCATTAAAATCCAGTAATATTTGTAAAAAATGCTATGTACAATTTTTAAATCGGATGTACGTCTTTATTGCAGCTACGAGGACCAGATGCCTGTCGTTGAACCGGCGGCGGAGGGCAGCGGCAGGTCCAAGAAGACTGAGTAGACGCTCAGTCAGCCGCTTCTCACAGCACAACACTGCACACCTGTTCAAGTACATTACGACTCAATGCGTCACTCTATTGGCTGGTATCGAGTTAGATCGCGATATCGACTATGCACACTTTACAAACATCAATGTCACAAAAAGGTGCAGCTATTCAATTGTAATCTTTACTCTGTCACAAGAATACAACATATTTTGTTTGGACTACAAGATAATGTCAGTACAGAGTACTAAAAAAACCGACCTTACAAGTTTATTATTATTTTATTGAAATTGGTTACCGGAAATCGGTGCGCGAAATTCATCCCCTAGTTGCCACCCTTAGAGGTGGATTTTTTTTTTCAAATTTAAATTGGACCACTCCCTCTTTCTAACATAAACAGAATCATCAAAATCGGTTCACAAACGCTGGAGTTATCGCGTTACATACACAAAAAGCTGACGAATTGAGAACCTCCTTTTTTCAAGTCGGTTAAAAACAAGATTCGCGGGAAAGCTTTACAAGAGAATATCTCAAAGATGTTGGAGAGTCGTATGTTGTACGTTGTACTGCCCCTTTTATTGACATCTCATAATGTATAAGGTAATTTGTAACAGGGTGTACGGCAAACAATTTTTATAGTAGCTAGACTGCCCCGTCTCTGCCGCTGTCGTCATGGCGACAGTGTAATTTTAATTCTTTTTTTATAAAATCAAACCATACTATAATAATAATATTATCAAAATGACACTAGATATCAACTTCTGGTACGGAATTCAAAGGATACCTTGTACCAAGTGACAAATTAACTGACAAATTCTATAACGTACACAATGGCGCCTTGTTCTTTTTTTTAATTTCTTTAATCGAAGAAATTAAACGGCAATGTCAAGAAACCAATCATACAGCCAAGCTGTGACATAATATAGGTTATATTTCTTTGGTTCAAGAAATTTTAAAAATGGCGTCCGTTTTAGTATTATTGTTATGTATAATCAAATTACATAATATTGTTTTAGGTGAAAATATTGTGTTGTGAAAACAGCTTATTTTATCGTGTGATTGCGACTACTGATTATTCCTTGTCCGAGCACGCGACGAGCATTTAGTCGAAAACACTTCCATTGGATCTTCCATTTAGGGTCGTGTGTTATTGGTCATATAATTTTGCAGACCTGGCGATACAGGTGTCCGGTAAATAGAGCGAGTTATCGGTTAGGATATCGAAGACTAATCTAGGAAGGCGTAATATGTCTTGGTAGCATTGATACTGTCTGCGGCTCAGTATTGCCATTTAAACTATTGTTTCTGCTAATTCTGTCAAACTTTTGCAATGTTAATGTTGCTATCTATTGTTTCCATTTATTCTTGCTAATTATTTGGTGATCTTTTCTCCGACACATTTTTGGCGCTGTTGCCATTAAAACAGCTGTGTCTATTAATTGCCTGTCAAAGTTATGACATACTATTGACCATTGTTGCTACTAATCAGTTATACAAGTGGTTTGAATGGTATCATTGAATCGTAAAGACAGATATGTTTATTATCTCTAATATTTCGACTGAAGGACATGAACCCAAGGTTATGATATAAATTAAAAAAAAATTATCAATAGCCACTCGGATGTCGCTTTCGGCCGTTGATTGGCTAATGAAAACCAACAACTTTTCTTTGTATCATTTTTAAAACCTCTAAAAAATATTGACTTAACAATCTACTACTTACAGCTTTTTCTACTACTTACTTTTTTGACAGTCGTCCCGTACCCAATTAGCGCGTAATCGCAGAATTATCGGAATAAATCAAAGAAGTCAAAAAATCATTTATTCCATAGGTAAAATAAATTTACACTTGAAAACGTCACATTTAAGCTACTGCTTTAAGCTATTGCTCGTTCACTACGCTGACTTCTCTGAGAAGAACGAGCAAGAAACTCTGGGGAACTCTACTGTCAAAAAATAATACTCGAAAAAAGCTTCACACTTGACATTGTTTTTTGATTTGGTCGAGTATTACCACAGACATATGTCTGTGAATATTACTTATTTGATAGTAAATTGTTTCGGACGAATGTTGGACAAAGAACGGGAGTAGACCCCCTGTTTTTGGCAGGAGTATCGAATCGGAATAGACAAGAGTATATATAATAAAAAAAATACTGGCCATAGGCCTCTCCCAATGTGCACCATTTCGTCATCTATGTGCTGCCAGCTCCATCTGGCCAGACGGCGTCGTACACTACATTTGCCGAAACGTGATTTCCATTCAAGAATCCGTTTCCCCCATCGGCGTCCTAAGTAGCGGATGTAGTCTAAGAATCGGATGGGTTTCTGAGGGAGAAGAGTTGTGAGTTATATCAACTATTGTTCCGATTAGAAATATCAAAAGTTTCTGGTCGGCCAGTTATAAATCGCAATTATGCACCTCGACTCGGAAAAGACGCAGTTTCTGATCGGGAGAGGCAATCAAAATCAAGCTGCGGTTATCGGGTCTTACAGTTTGCTTATTTTACCAGCTATGTGGACGACATTGATTCTCTGTCGGTAATATATAATAATAACCTCATTTCGGATCTTATCCGTTAGAGAAAGGCTCAATTTACATTGCGGCTGGTGCGAGCGAGCATTTACTCGAGCTTTCCCGCGACTGCGCCTTGGGGCTGTAGTATTGCGCCGGTTTTGATGTTGTTCCGTGAAACCGTTGTTCTTTCAGGATATGTTGGATGTTTATCGCAAAGACACGATTAGGTTCGGTTAGGTTAAGTCAGGTTTAAAAGAAAAAACATTTTCCTCTCAAAATTACTTTCGAGGTTATGAAAATTCGAGCTAACGTTATTTCTGAAAGATGTCATTTCGGACTATTGATAGGTAACCCAACTTCACGCCACTTCCCGCGGATTCGGCAGGCGACGCCGACGGCTGCTGCGGAAGTCTCTGTAATGCGCGAGAATTCCGTAGAAAACTGCGCTCGTATCTAATTTTGCACGTTACACAATTAAGCATAAAACTTCGCATTTCCGTTCCGCCGCAATATAAATTTAGCCAAACTCGAAATAAAATTTTACATACTTACTAACTATTAATACTGTAAATAAATGAGAATCTATTGGTACATGTACTCTGCCTATTTCCTATCTTTACTTATTAGTGACAATTGTGTAGTGAATAACCACAATAGTTTTGATATATTTAAATGTAGATTCAACATATGGCGTTTGGATGTTTACTATCTACTTCGATAATTGTGATGAGCGTTTCTTACTGACTGCTCCATACGTTCGTGCTGTAAAGCCAGGCTTTTCGCATATTCATAGGTTGTATGTCCAGTTTCTTAGACAATATTTAGGAAATTGCTGTTTATAAAGCAACGGCAGCACATAACGTGTTCTAGCTCTATAATCTTGTTTATTATTTTTATACAATTTTATCTGATTTCTATTTATATGCTAGTTTTTTATCGGAAATTGAATCAATGTATATAATTTGTTTTCATGATTAAAATTAACTTTATTGTTAGTTTATTAAGTTTATTTTTGTTAGATTTCTTTATTTCAGGTTCTATAACGTGGGAGTTACCAATACTTCTGTCCGATTCTAGTGTGTCTATTTAGTACTGACTCTTGTTGTTCCACTAAATTATCCACGGCGCCGTCTTGGCAAAGTGTTAACAATAATGTATGTAATTACAAGACGTAAAACGTGTACATATTTGAATGTTTTATTTCTTTTCCCATCCTATAATTTTAAGAATACGAAGTTCGATACGAACTTCTGCAATGGTGTGGAATTATAATGACTATTTAATTATAATAATCCACCATTTAATAAAAACACATCTGAGTGCGCCCTCTTAAAGCCTCTGTGTATTAAGGGTGACCTCACACTTGTCCGCACCGAAAGAAACGACCGCGCCGATCGAAACAAAGTTTCTTTAGGCCACGGATACCTATCTTCGCCGAAAGTACGACTACGAAGAAAGAATTACCCGCGTTTCGTTACTTCTGAAGTGTTGTCAAGTTAACAATATCTATAACACATCATGATGGAATTTGACTGTGTTTTGTTGTCGGTTCTTTATTGATGAAAGTTGGAGAAAGTCAAATAATAATATGGGTTTAAAATGAAAAACAAACTCAATTCACTATTATTATATTATTTTTTTGTGATATTAAGCAACGGGACGAACAAGTCCTGTGTCAAGTGGTAAGGGACTTACCCTTCTGTCTATTAAGGTAAGTTATCCTTCTATGTTTTTTGCTCAAACGGTGCCATGTAGTGACCCATACCTTTTTTGTACCATATATACAACCTCTTACCTAGAGCCACGGGGGTGTTTGAACGTTTTGAATCTTTCGACTTAAGCATTTCATATATATTTTTCGCGGCTCTTGTCACCCCGCCCGCAAGATATCCGGCTGCTGCTAATCCAGCCAAGGTCGGTAGTAAGGGTAGGAAACCACCAGTTTTTGGCAGAGGTATAACTCTAGGTTTTTTCACTGACCTTCCATTTCCCCTGTTAATGATGTTTTCACCAATTAAACGGAATTAGTTTTTTCTGGAAGAAGTGTTTTTAACAGCTTTCCAAGCGGCTGTTATGATCTTGGAGAGTGGTAAACTTTTTTATCTTGTAACTTTTTTAGACGATGGTAACACCATCCCACGTTTTACTTTAGACTTCGTTACGATGTTAACGCCGTAGGCTAGTACATACTTTTTCAGATAAACTTTTTGAATCTCGCGCGCTCTTTTCCGCCGCCTCTGCTAACTCTAAATCGGCTTTGTGTCGGTCTAACGATGGATTCTGAGAGTATGCAATGTCATGCAATTTATACGGTTCATCCAAAGAATTAATGCCCACGTCACCTCTCAAACCCTTCTAAAAGCGCTCTCAATCTTGTTCCAGACCCGCGATAATTGTAACCTGGAAGGTGTAGTTCAAATGGTAAATTATTAATGAGCGTATTAACTAATCCACCACCGCGTTTGACTATAGATTTTGATTTAGATTTTATGACGTTTAACCATTTGAACCATTTTAAATAAGTTACGTGGACTGGGTTCACGAAGACACTACTGTGACGTCTTATAACAAAATGAAAAACATGAAACGAACCACGTGCTTATCAGTAAAAAGGTGGGATCTAATGATGATTAGTCAAATTATAGACAACAAATTATTACCTGCGGCAAGACTAATTTATTATTAGCCTTATTACTTTAACCAAAAGGTTTAATATTTGAAAACGTTTACTTGTATTCTAAATAGCCTTCGCCTTTTTGTAGTTGAAAAACAGGACGCGACGCGACGCTTCGACCCTGCGGCTGCGCCAATGTGAGTTAAGCCATAGTTAAGTTCTTTAATAAAAAGTTTCAAAGCATAATGAGAAAGTTTAACGTCAACTACTACTCTACATACAGCACCATGGAAGCCTCCATTGTGGAGAGATTTATTAGAACTATCAAAAATTTGACTTTGGCAACAATTCGCATACAAGGACTCCTACAAATGGGTTGGAAATGAATTAGCTAGCGTACCTAGTGGAGAAATACAATAATAAAGTATATCGCTCCAGCAAGAGTGACTCATGCCAATGCCAACACGTTTTTATTTACTGTTTAACATTAAAATTCGATCTAAAGCGAAATATGCTAGTGGAAACTATGTGAGAATTAGTAAATATAAATCTATTTATTCCAAAGAATACACGGGCAACTGGAGTTCAGAAATATTTCAAGCGACGAAAGTGAATAACACAAATCCCGTGACCTATCATTTACAAGATGAAATAAACAACCGATCTTAGATTTTATGAACACGAACTGCAAAAAGTTAGATATCCTGATTTATATTTAGTGTAAAAAGTTTTAAGAAAGAAAGGTGATCTAGTTAAATGGTATGGTTTCAATCCTACAAATTGAATCAATAAAGACAACAAATTAAATTATATGGTTTTTTATTTCACACACACGCATGTTATCATTCACATCACAAATTTAACATTAACAAAAACGATGAAAAATTAAATTTTATTTAACAGTATACACTCGCTCAAAATGCATTACAAAGTTAGTAGTAGATAGTAGGTAGTAGTTGCTGAATCCATCTAGTATTATAACCAGAAATAGAGACGAAATGTCATTTAATTTGTTTGAAAACTATTCTGCCAAATCATTCCGGTGATAACTGCGCTCCGATTGGCCAGCCCAAATTCGAAACACTTTCACTTCAAATCGACCAGTTTAACTTGAGCTTTGCTATAATGGACGACAATTGCAAAATTACATAACCAATATTTAATTACCGATGAAATGTGATTCCGTTTGTTGTAATTAGATGTTTTGCTGTTTTTCCCACACCACCGATTAGAACTGACCCCATTGTTAGAGATATCTTAATTACAATAAATACAGAATATTTTTGGAATATACGGAGACGTACACACAGGTCAGTTGTTGGCGCTGTACTATTTCAGTTTTCTAATTTGTGATATCAGCGCAAACAAGAGTAGATATTTAAAAGTGATATAAGGCCCATTGACCTAATGAGTTGTTAGGAATGGATGGCCCTTATTTCGTCTCTTTTTCTAGTTATATACTCGATGAATTCAATGAACTTAAAAAATTCCATACAATCAGTTTTCACAAATAATTGAATAGTTTTTTTCACCAACTTTCTTACTGTCAGTGGGAGAAACTTCAAACAGTCTTTAAAGTTGTCAACCTTTTCACCTCAGTGTTAAACAAGGGAAATACACACAGCACACTCATCCACGCCTGGATCTTGCTCGTTCTTATCTCGTTCTTCCTCAATCAATACCGATGTAAATGAAAATGTCAAATT
>NW_020653852.1:2229932-2249611 GCF_003589595.1 Hyposmocoma kahamanoa | reverse complement strand
TCAATGATTGTACTGAATTGAATCGTATTTTCTTAATATGGTCCACAGACTGAAATAAACAATTATTATTTACTTTATTCTTCTCAGCTTGTTAGCTGGTTTGAACCACATTTACGGACCTAAGTCAAGTAAATGCAGTATGGCGTGTATCTACGAGTATGTGGTGGGTGTGTAATAAGATCCTACTTCGTCCTCTTCCATCTGCATGAACTTTCTGACGATGCGGCATGTATTTAAAGTCACAGTTTATTGTTATTATTAGCACTAAAAAAATATTTGATCAATTTTATTCATTTATATGGACAACTCGCACTTGGCCAAATAATTGACTATGCGATTATATTTTTATTCAATTGAAAGATAGTTTTATTACTTTATTTATAGCAGTTTTATTATTTGTAAACTTATTGTTACCACTTAAAGTAGGTCATCTAAAGCCTTACTACGAATGTCATATGACATGTACGGGCAATGATATTATACTTGTAAACAATATGCTCACTGTGTATGGAGTGTTTCTGTTTAACATTAAAATTTTGGATATTTCCAGTATTCTTTTTAAAAAGTTATTCATGTCCATTTACTTATTAGGTAACGTAATTTCGATATCTCTTATATTTATGAATAAATAATCCCTTGGGCACACTTAACGCTTACACCCTGTATATGTTCAGATATCCTTCGTATCTTATTAAAATGCCAACGATTTGAAGTTGCAAAATGACTTAAATTAGAATTTTAATTGTGTTTTAATAATTGTTTTTGCTTAGGTGTAAATGTATTTATTATTTTTTTAGTGTGTCCTTTAACATTATAGGGTGTTGCCAAATATTTCACTCCATAGACCTCTGTAACTAAGTCATTTATTCATTTTGATTTGCAATGACATGTCATTGCAAATCATGGTAACTTGTGATTGCAAATCAAAATTAAATGACTGTTACATATGACACAATTGTGTATTCCGTACCTACTGAATAGTTTCCCTGAGGTTATTAGACGTGAACATAAGAAAAATAAATTTAAACGTCTACGTCTTTTATTTCAGCACTTGTTGACTAGTTTAGATTAATTATTAATAGTGTAATAGCGAGATTCATGTTTTGATCCCGCAGTCAAACTGAATAATTCAGTTTTGTGGGACTATGTTCTAGATTAAGAAAAAGTTTTTTGTAATTAATAAATAATAAATAAAAAATAATTGCTCGATGACAGCGAGTAATCTTAGTCAAGGTCGCAGATATATTTCAGGCTTAAAAGATAGAAAACGGCACCTTCGGCACTATATTGTGAAATATTGAAAGGCTAATTTTTTACAGGCCCCACAGATGTTAATGACAAAGGTCAATACTATTTGAGAGTCCAGCAGGAAATGACGGCCTCAAGCGTGAAACACACAGAGAGCGGGTGCTGGTCGGGGGCGGGTCGGGACCGTCCATATAAATATGTCATGGACAAACCTCACATTCAATCAAGTTTGACAAACCCCGTGTCCTTGCAAAAGAAGTCCGTTATCTAACCAGGAAGCTGCGAGAGTCCATTGAAATTAAAAAACATCCCAATGTTGTCGTCCATATAAATACACGGAATTAGACCCGCCGCGGTCCCGACCCGACTCGAACCCGACCCGCACCCGATTTAAACTCGTCTAACCTGCGCGTGATCATCGACGCAGGCGCCGTTGTCGAGCACCGCGGCGAGGTCGTCGCCGGCCTTCGCGCCGAGCGCGCGCGGCACCGCCCCTCGACTCCCCAGCGCGTCGCTGCCCACTACGCAGCCTGACGACAAGTCGCCCACCACGCTGATTCGTTCATATAAAAAATTATTATATCATAAACAAATTAGAAACAACTATCTTTCGGCTCTAGATCGCGTATGTTTTTTCAATCAAAACAAACTAACGTTACAGGCTCTTTGCAGGTCACACAGTTACGGCTGACAGAGATTGTAAAGTCATCAAACAATGTTTGTGTTTAATATACAGGGTGTCCCAAAACTCCGCCCGGGACCAGTGTTGCCTATTTTGTAATAACCCAGAAATTTGTATTAATAAGAAATCGGAGCCACTTTTTGTGAACTGACAATTCTATTGAAAAATTACGTCTTATACGTTTTAGGTACTTAAGTACTACGTACAAATTTGCAAATTTTAACAAACCAATGAAAACAATGCCAAAGAAAGCCCGAATTGCTTCAAGACAATAAATAAATGTGTTTCTTTTTTCTTGTAATTGTTAACAAATTATTTTAAGATAATTTTGACAGCTCATATTGTAAAAAACGTACCTGGGCCACCGTTGCAACTTATTACAAAAGTTGGCGCAGCTAAAAATGGTGTATTTTTTTCAAGTACGAGCCAAATTTTGGTTTCAGATTCGTATAGTCGGAGTTAGTACCCGATAACGATAAGTATAAATGAGACACACAGTCGCAAAAATGCACACTTCTCCTATATGCGAAACATAAAATTGGCATTTTGTTTTGTTACATCTTCTGTTATATGTACGTACCATGTTTTAAGCAAATAAACGAACTATTATTACAAATTATAGCGAGCTACGACGATTGTATGTTATCGTATCACCGACACGTAACAAAATCGCTAACAAACTAACTTTTCCAAATTAGTTCTGGTCTGGGTTTTCTTTGAATCCCAGGAGTTAGTTTCGTTGCTCTGTCGCTAGTGTGATTTTCCAGCGCACCATTATAAAAAAAATATATACGCGTCGGTGATACATTTCAATTAAGACAAATATGAACAGAGTACCGGGTGTGCACCACGGTTCGCAACATAGTGCGTTGTCAGACGAAACGACGCTACATAATCCTTTAGAATAACGTCCTTTTTTCTTTGATCATAAAGTTAATACTCACATAATCCCGCTACAATTGTCTGGCGCCATTTCGCGATCTTCTTTGTAGCATTCGATATTGACTTTACAGAGCCGCCCCAATCGGTCGCGAACGCCGCCCGCCATCTCATATGCCAACTGTTAGTTGAAAAATTGATTTAGATTTTAAGACTTGTGATTATTCACTAAATAATTACCACTATTACAGGCCTTTTATCACAAAAAAAAGTTTGAAATAATCTCAGAACATAGTACTATTGCCAAGTGTTATTGAGATCGGTTACTGGAAAGTACGCGAACCAGATTCATCGCTTAGTATGCCACCCTTAGTGTCTTGAAATATTGAAATACGACAATGACTGTACAAAGCAGCAAGTATACCATAATATGTACAACAGGTGGTTTTAGTTCCAAGTAGCAATTTCATCCAGACAACCTTAGGATACAAAATTTAGGAGATGCAAAGATGTCTACAAAGCACAGCATGAACATTGATGTACAGTTTAGTAGCTCGTTGTGAAACAGATCGTTCATAGAAATACTGCCAAGTTACCAATTCTACAGCCAAGCGGTAATGTGAACATTACTGCGTTCCGGCTTCAAAGGGTAAGGGTGCTGTGTGAAATTACAGGCACATGGTACTTGTCAACTTATGTCTCATGGTGAAGGGCGCAGTGGCAGTGCCCCTCAGATCTTTATGATTTAAAGCTCTGAGTGACACTGCAACAGTAAGCGTCCAGTTACACGAGGCGAAAGTTTTCGCGAGGCCGCCTCGCGGCGACCGCCCTTTTCCTACGCCTTCATGTATATTAATGCCGAATCTGACTTCTATTTACTAGGCAACAACATTTAAATTCCTCTGAATATAACCGCTCGGCGACCGCGCGATCTCTGCGCGGGTCGCTGCGTAGACAAAATTCAAGCTTGAGACGCTCATTTAAGTCAAAACGTAAAAGCTAATCAAATAGTATTTTGGCATGACAGCTAGATGCACGCGGTCGCCGAGCGGCGGCAACGCGGGCTCCGCGCGGGGTAAGCGCGATGAAGTTCGGGTCGAATAAATGCTCCCTTAGGGACAGGCGTGTCGCTCACCACCAGGCACACGACTTGTTCATACCGTCACTTTAAACTATTATAACTATTATACATTATATTATACATAATAAAATATTTTAAAAAACCTTTATAGGTACTTATATTATAAATCAGGTATATTTGTTTTTCAAACAAAACAACGTTTCGGGCCCTTTACAGGCACCATGTATTTAGATTCGAAAAATAGTTTCATTTCCAATGTGTAACAATCGCGAAAACGTAAAAAGTTGATGTAATTAGTCAATAGGCAGAATCAGCATTTCAAGGCCTAAAAGATGTTTATAGTCATTTATGTTTACATAAATATTTGTTTTTGTTTATTTTTACCTTAACAGGTAGTGATCCGGCGACAAAACTCCAACCATGTATGTTGAGGAGTGTACCTCTCTCCGTCAAATCGGCACCGCGCATCGTTTGCACGGGAGTTACTTCAATTGTAACGTGACCGCCTCCTCGCGGGTAGTAGCTGACAATGCAAGAAATGTTATTTAATGTTCTTATTCATGCTATTTTGTTGAAGGAAATATTACAACACATGCTAAAGTTATGCAGTATGATGGTGCTTAAAATTATAATTAATGTTATAGTTGACAAAGGTTTAACGCGAATATCAGCATCCGCATCCACGGATATTCTCCATAAATTATAATATCTTCATTCATCTATACTGATATTCATTGCAGATGTTCGAGTCATAATATAACCTAAAAGGCACGTTTTAATAGCTTACAAACCTTCCAAAAAAAGACTGTAAGCCATAAATGTAGCTCAGCTGTTGTTTTGAAAATATAACTTTGACAAAATTCTAGAATGATTGTCACAATGAATGTCACAAAATAATTGCAATAATATTTTTATACAATACCAAAGAAAGCTTTTATATATTCGGTGAGGATGTACATTTTACATTTTGTGTTTTTTTTTTAAAGACATAAAATCAGCATCTGCATCAGCATCCACTGATGTGTAAAAATCCCGCATCATTTAATTGACCTAACTTTAAAACTTTGATTATTTCAAATTATAAACCTAAAAAAATAGCAAATAAGTATAAGTTACCCTACAAACATAGTTTTTAACCAACCCTCTTTTATGGACATCTAATGAGAAGTCTGCACCAAACTTGTTAAGCAGATATCGGAAAACCTCGCCCATGTAGTCGATCTGTGGAGCCATGTCGGCGTTTGTTCCACCACGCAGGTCGAGTGTCACTGGAGCGCTTGCCATCAGTGCCACTGGCAGAGCCACTTGCAGCAATAGACTTATTGAGCTGACAACATAAATTCACTTTTATAACAAAAAACAACTCACGCAATGTAAAAATCTTGGTCATATTTAAGGTTTTAAAAAAGAATAAAAACATAATATGACCAAGATTTTTACAACCATTGTGTGTTATGTCAGCATTGTTGTCGTCAAATTTAATGTGTACAGCAAAAGTTGTGTACATTTGTAATTGTCATATGTATCAGTTCTAGTGTTATGACTGATTTTTATCAATTGTTAAATATATTTATCCTTTTATTAAAACACTATCAATATGATGTTGATATGATGATGTGTGATAATATAAAAAATATAAATTTATCTATGCCTAGTTGAATGTGGTGTGTATAATTTACCCGGCAGTCTTGGTGTCTGCTGTGTAGTGTCCGCCTTTGATCGTGCCTGGAATAAACTCTATCTCCGTGGACCCAATTTTTGCACCCTTTAATCTGGCCTGACACATTTCAGCTACCAACTCGATTCCTGTAACAAAATACTGTGGAGTATATAAACACCTCTTTTTGTAACCTAACCTCCGCGATTTGGCTCAGTTTCCATAGAAAAAACTCTTTTAGTGGAACTGCAGTGCCACCGTGTATCGTAGGGTAACTAACCTTTAAGATGTTGAGCGGCTAATCCTGGCTTTTTTCGGCCCGCTCTGATATTGTATACTCGAATTGGTACTCCCAGAACAGCGCTCAGTGATATAGATATCCTTAATATTTGCCCACCCTAATGACAAAATATTTAATTAATTAACATAAATTAAAGTGAATAGGTGAATAGTTACAAATTATGTGTAGTGATTAATACTTGCCCCTTCTAAGACGCTCCCATCTATGTCTAATAATTCAGACATATTTTAAATTTACTAACACAAATTTATTAAACACCAATATGTGACTCAAGTATTGCGAAAATTGTGAAATCTTTTCATTTTTCGATTACACTCAAGAAATACCAACTGTACCAACTGTTTATTTTGATTTTTTTGACATTGACAGACATGACAGTGAGTAACGTGTTGCCATATATCACAATATTTTAAAGACTTAACCGAAAAGTACGAATTGCGAATATAACATTAGGTCTTTATTATACATAAATAAATTACGTATGTCCATTATAATATTCCTTCCCATTCCTATGCCACAATTTTTATATCTTTAAGCTTATGTCCAGCAGTGGATGCGTGTAAGCTGATGATGATGAAGCTTTTAAGGGTCGTATTCCAGTACTCTACTCAATGCTCAAGTCAGGACTTGAGCATTGAGTAGAGCTGATTCCAAGCAGTAGAAATCATACTCAAGTTTTTGCCATTAGTGTCGTATTTTCAGTGCTTGAAATCATACTCAAGTCCCTGTCTTGAGCATTTAGTAGAGTTCTGGAATAAGACCCTAAGGTTCGTATTCTAGAACTCTACTCAATGCTCAAGTCAGGATCTGAGTATCACTTCAAGCACTGGTAATATGACCCTCAGGTTCGTATTCTAGAACACTACTCAATACTCAAGTCAGGACTTGAGAATGATTCAAAGCACTAGAAATCATACTCAAGTCCTTGCCATTAGGGTCGTATTTCCAGTGCTTGAAATCATACTCAAGTCTGCTCAAATCCTGACTTGAGCATTGAGTAGAGTTCTATAGAATACGACCCTAAAAGTAGATTTCCCTATTTTAACCACAGAATAAGGATAAGATATTTGTAGCACAAACAGAAACATCAACAAACACGCGAACAAAAAAAAATTTGAGCAACCATTTCGGTAATTAATTTCATTCACTCAATCAATTGCCCATTCATTCAAACGTATATTCCGCGCAAAATGTCAATACTCGTTTTGTTTTGAGAATAGCTCGAGAATATTTTGCGAATTTTATGCAATTTTCACTAAACGACCTAATAAATTATAATAAAACCGGTGCAAATTCGAACGTTCTATGTGAGTTCTGTAATTTTGTTTATGACACTAGCTATTCCATGGACCCTTAATCGACCGGCGCAGATTTTTATGGTTTTTAAAGATGCAGAGGAAACAAGGCTTCCCTGTTGCTAACTGCAATATAAAATTGGTAAATACAATTCAATTATTTACAAAACACCAAAATATTATTAATACAGGCTAAACTCGGATAACAACTGGATTATATATTATGCCGTGATTAGCACTGAAAACGTTTATGATGTTATGAGAGGAGACGGGCAACGTTGATTAAGAAATAATAATGTTATTCTCATTGAAGTATAAGTTGACAGACAAAGTGTTGAATAGGTCCCAGTTCTGATTGAGTATTATTATTAGAGGTCAATACTTTCTGCCTGCCCCAGTGGTAGGCCGGCGTGATAATATGTTTGTGGGCCTTTACAAATTATGTAGTTGCCGGCGACGTTGTCAGGATAATTTTATTTTATGTTGTGTTATGGTGCAAAATCCAGTGGTAGCTGGTGTGTAAGGGTCTACATTAATGACATTCATTTATTTACAAATTTCTTATGAAGGTAACTCACACTATAAGCTACTATGAAACAAAATAAACAAAAGTAGAAACAGAAGAAACCGCAATAGTTAAAGAACTATTTTATTCTCAAAAATTTACAATCCTAAAAAGATACTCTTAATTGCTCTATTAACATATGAAATATTTATAAAAGCTATAATCATGTAAAGAATTTATTTTTGCCTTTATGAGTTTTTGCCTGCCTTCACGCTAAGTTCACTAATAGTAATAAAATTTTGTCCGTTCAGAGTATAGGGTGGATGGTGAATGTCTATCTACGCAATCCTGCAGATCTTGGGGTTGTGTTTGACAGAAAGTTAAATTTCATAGGCCATATCAATTACGTTCTTGCAAAGACTTTACGAGCACCTACTTGCTTTACACAACATTTTAATACATGGTACCTTGAAATATGCTTTACCAGTTTTGATGTGCAAAAATTGCAGATACATAACTTGCTTTGGGCTGTAAAGACCTGCATATCACTTTGCTCAATATAATACTTACCTAAGTAACTAGTCGTCAAATTACTGATATTGGAGTTCTGTACAGGACACTTAGAGCCTATTCACACGGCGTGTTTTCTACGCGCCGACGATGCGCCGATGACACTCGTAAATGCTATGCAGTCGCAGCGAGTAAACCTCTGCACACGTTCACAAATTTAGTGGCGCTGTAAACGCGCGTCATCTGCGCGTATATGCGCCGCAGACGCGCTGTAGTCGCGCGTTTTGATAAGAGATAGTTGTCATTTTAGTTTTGTTTCTTAATTTCAATTAGTTTTTGAAATGAAGCAACTACCGGAAATTCTAAGTGTAAACTCCAGTGGAGTACATAAGCTTCTTGCTTGCAATGCGATGTTTGCGCGTTTGAATCGATACAAACGCGCGTAAAAAGCGATAAAGCGAGCTTTGAACGCGCTTCTCGCGTCCGGCTGAATCGCGTTTAATAATAATAATAACGCTCACAATCAACATAGCCCCGCACTAAGGAAACCCTGTGTCGCGGGTGTCATGGACACACACATAGACAACCACAAATTACACCTAAACTCACGAGAGAAATAAATGTAGGCCATACAAATATTTCTCCCGGCCCGGGAATCGAACCTGGGACCTCTGCGTGGCAGTCCGGCATGGTAACCGTTCGGCCACAGAGGCAGTTAAATTTTAAATAAGTTTAATAAGTTTGAATCTATACAAACGCAACAATCTGCTTTTTTAGTTTCTACGGCGCCGTAAACGCGGTATAAATTACGCCGTGTATATAGGTGTCGATTTGATGGTGTATTTTTTATACTAATTAAATAAATATTTGAATGAAACCCCAATGTGTTAGTGATATTCTTATAATACTGACAGTTGAGTGCATATTTATTTAGTATATTTAGCAGCTACCATGTATCAAGTCAGCATACTTATCGATGCAGAATATCGTTAGGTGGGCGCCCAAAAAACTTTGTTTGTCCAATAAGTGGGTAAAACAGGTACCTAGATGTTTTCTTTTGGCTCAAAATGCGACTAGGCCCGCAACAGAATGGCCTTCCGCAGAATCCCCAATCGCATAATTAAGACACGGACGACGGTGTGTGCATTGAATGAGCGTCATTTGAAGAATGTTTATAAAATATTAATAATTTGATAAATGTTCTAAAACAATTGTAGAAACAGTCATATGTGTTATAAAAAACGAATATGTTTTTAATTAAACAAAAAATCCGAAATCTGAAATGGTAGATATTTAGTAAAAATTTCTACTAAACGTTAAACTATTTATAGTCTCTGTACTACACACATCAAAAGTGTCTAGGGATCAAGTACGTTTAAGAGTATTGCTGCAATTAGTGTTGCCAGATGTCCCGCTTTTGGCGGGATGTCCCATTTTTTGACCCTCTCAGGATGCGTCCCGCCAAGCCCATGAGCGGGACGGCCAAAATCCCGCTTTTTATGCAATAGCTAATTCAGCGCCGTAGGCATTTGTTGAACGTGTGTCGACTAACGCGTGTGGAGGGAGTGCATGCAGGCAGAGGTCGCGGGGGCGGGGATATTCACTCAGTCGCGTTCGGGCCGTTGCGTCCGGTCTTTCATCAGTCAGTGCCGTGAGTGCTCACGAGTTTGGACGCGGACGAGGTTGCGCTTCGCTCACTTGCCAACAATACGCACTATCGCTATAAGGAATCGAAGACAAGGTAGGTAAAAATAACAAAACTAGCAAACAATTTAATGAAATGTTTATTTTACTATAGTAATAACTAATAATCGCATAAGCAAGCACTTGCCATTTAATGGCAAGTGCAAATGCATTATTATACAATTTGTTACAAATTGTATAATAATGCATTTGCCAACTTGTCAAGGACCACTCGTATTTTATGCATGTAAAAAATTATAACAGTAAACATTTAATTTTATATGATTTTCTTTATTTATTTATTTTCAGAAACCTAAGTGATTTTCATAATGAGTGACACGGAGTCTCTTGAAAGAGTACAATTTGACGACCCCGGTACACATTCTGGTTATAGAACTCCTAAAAAGAAAATAAAGCGGGCTTGTACTTTTCAAGACATTTGGCTAAAAAGTTATTCTTGGTTGAAACCTGCCAAAGAAAACGTTAAAGCTCATTGTACCTTGTGCCAGAAAGATTTTTATGTAAGTCATGGTGGAAAAAATGATATTAATCGACACCAAGGAAGAGCTGAGCATAAGAAAAGGGAAGAAAGTGCTCGGAGTACAACTTCCTTGAAACAGTTTTTAATAAATGACCAATTAACTAGCATTGAAGAAAAAGTGATAGCAGCTGAAATCACTAAAACATTTCACAACGTTAAACATAATTTATCGTATAATTCATTAGATTGCGAATCAAAACTTGATCGTGTTTTGTACGCAGACTCGAAAGTTGCTGAAAAATTAACACTTGGGCGTACAAAATCGAGTGCAATTGCACATAATGTATTGGGACCAGCATCGATTGAAGGTACAGTTAAATATCTACAAAGTGGAGTCTATTTTAGTGTTTCTACAGATGCGTCCAATCATGGGCCAATCAAAATGTTTCCATTGGTCGTTAGGTTCTACACACCAAAAACAGACGTCAAGACTTGTGTATTGGACTTCTATGATGATGCGAACGAAACTGCTATTGGTATATATAATAATATAGTGACGCGACTTAAAAATTACGATATTGATCTTAAATATCTTACAAGTTATTCTGCTGACAATACAAATGTTAACTTTGGAGACAAGCATTCAGTTTTCAAACTGTTACAGAACGATAACAACAAAATTATTGCAGTGGGATGTCCAGCTCATATATTACATAACGGCGTAAAACATGCAATAGAAAAATGCAAATTTGATGTGGAAAATATGGTGCTGAAGGTTTATAATTACTTTTCATACCACGCAAAAAGAGTACAGGCTTTAAAAGATTTTTTCGAATTTTACGATTCAGAATTCGCACCAGTTTTACGACATGTTACCACACGTTGGCTATCCCTTCTTCCGGCTATAGAGCGCTTAGTAAAATCGTACGAGATATTAAAAAAATTTTTTATCTCATTGGGAGAACAGGAATGTCCCACAGTTGTTTGGACTTACTTTAATGATGAAACAACGGAAGCGTATCTCGTCTTTTTTCAAAATGCATTAAACATTATACAAGAAACCGTGTTACAACTAGAAAGTGACAGACTATTGTGCTTTGAAGCGTTTAACTTACTCACTGATCTTAAGGAAAAAATAAACCAAAGAATTAAAGACCAATTTTTAGGATTTACATGTAACAATTTGATAAGAAAAATGACCACTGAAACAGGTATTACTATCAAATCAAACTGCATTTTGTTTTATGAAAACTTTTTAAAATATATAGAGGCACGATTTGATTTCAGCGAAAGTAATTCAATTAACATGTTTCAACCTTTTGCTCTGAAAGTAAATTTTGATTATAAAATGGCTGTTGAAATTATAGAGAAAAGAAAGATTATTACAGATTTCGATATGGATGCATTATACGAAGAATTCTACAAAATAAAAGACATGCTAAAATCAGCTGTTAATGATAAAAGTTCAAAACCTATCGATAAATGGCATAAAATATTTAAATCTGAAAATTTACCTAATCTTTCCAAACTGTATGCGTTTATGTCTTCAGTACCAGTATCGAATGCATCGACAGAAAGGGTTTTTTCCCAAATGGGTGCCACCTGGACTGATAAACGCAATAAATTGTCAATAGAGCATGTAAAAGCTGAAATACAAATAAAAGCAAACTTTCAAATGACTTGTGAAGAATTTTATAAGTTTGTCTCGAAAGAAAAAAATATATTGAAAGCAGCTAAATCGAGCTCTAAATACGTTCTCTCTAAGAAATAATTTGTTTGTCCTAATCAAAAATTATTAGTCGTTGATTTTTAAAAATATTTATATAATTTTTTTGTTTCAAAGTATGATTGATCTCGCAAAATAAGGCTGAAATAATTTTCAATATAAAAATTTATTTATGAAAATGGATGAAAATTACAAAAGTTCTTGACATTGTTTCTAAGAATAATAATAATTATAATTATGTTAATACATATCTTAATTTTTTACTGATCTCAGTATTGTTTGTATTGTACGGTAATAAAGATACTTACTATACATATAGGTGTTTTTTTTTACGTCCCGCTTTTTTCATCTCAGTCCCGCTTTTTTTACGTTTAAGTCCCGATATTTAGAAAAACAGATCTGGCAACACTAGCTGCAATTAGGGTTAATTATATTAACTTTTTTGTATCGCTATTGATACTTTTTAGTGAGTTTTAACATTTAAATAAGGAATATTGTTTAAAATTCGATAATAAGAAGAAAATCGATTGTCAATGTGGTTTTGTATAAAAATGAGTTATAGCGTTTTGACAAAATCATTACAATATCTGCATCGGAACCGAAACAATTTACATTATTATGGAGAGACGACATCATTTAACCCGAGAAGTGATGATGCGAGCCGTCGGAATGTTGGAAGCTGGTTCTAGGCAACGTGCTGTGGCTTTCACTCTTAACACTACACAGGGCGTCATAAGTCGCCTCTGGACGCGCTATCGCATGACGGGCAGCGTGGCCGAGCGACATGGAGGACGATCTCGCATCACAACTCGCAGACAGGACCGGTATATCCAAAATACTGCTCGACGGAATCATACCATGACCGCCATGATGTTGGTTACGAGGCTCCACAGCTCCTCAGGCTTGCTAATAAGCGATCAAACAATCCGAAATCGTTTACGTGAAGTGGGTCTGCGATTCCGAAGGCCGCTCAGAGTTCCACCTATTGCACCCTGCAATCGCAGGACCCGTTTACGATGGGCTCGCGAACACAGTAACTGGGAGGAAGAAGACTGGCGCTATGTGTGCTTTTCGGATGAATCCCGCTTCGGTATGAGACCGGATACAAGACGTACTCGAGTTTGGAGAACATCTGGACGTCATGAACGTTTGAGATATTGTCAGGATGTTCATCCATATGGTGGGGGAACAATAATGATATGGGCCGGTATTTGGATCGGCGGAAGAACCGATCTCATTTGGATCAGGGGTAACCTCAATGCTCAAGTTTACGCAGAGAGGATTGTTTCAGATGTTATCATCCCTTTGCGAGGCCAGTTGGGTGATTCATTTCAACTAATGCATGACAACGCACGTCCACACACGGCTAGAGTCGTAACATGCATTCTTGCCGAAGCTCGTATCAACGTTCTGCCGTGGCCTGCTCAATCGCCAGACCTCAATCCAATTGAGCACGCATGGGATATGCTTCAAAGAAGAGCTGTGCCGAGTATGCATACCGTACATACTCTACAACAATATTTTGACTTGTTACAAAACACATGGGCGGCCATTCCTCAAAGTGATTTTGATGAACTCATCTTAAGCATGCCAAATCGCTGTAATTGTGTGATTCGTGTTAATGGTGGAAATACAGATTATTAATTTTCTTATCTTTACAATAAAAATGAGCAAAATCATCATTTTCGCCATTTTTTTGTTATTTAATTGACCCCGTTAATTTGAGTTTTTTCCCACAATTTGCAAAAACATCAATTTTAGTTTATTTTAATTAAATATAGGGGTAAGCGGTTAAATAAAACATAAGCATTAAAGTAAGAAGTCGTCCTGGAAGACTGGATTTGGTAAATATTGCTTAAATAATTTTTATTTCAAAAATATTCACTTGATCCCTAGACACTTTTGATGTGTGTACTTATAAACCAAAAGTTATTGACGTTTTTCACTTTTCAGGGATCAAGTGAGCGATTTAAAAAATTATTATTCAAAAACAACCCACATTAGTGGTTTCATTTATACTTTACAAAATCATTTACGACTAAATCTTAGACATAAACGAAAATTAATTCTATTAGTTGGTTTGTAAGAAATCGTCCCGTTTGAAAGTGTATGGATTGAGTGAGCATAAGAGAGTATTTGTAAAAAATTTAATAAGACATTAAGCAACCTGTCATTAAAGACGATAATTTAATAAAACTATTACTAAAAACTATTACACAAATATTACATGCAAACGTAATACACTTCTGGAACAGATTGGCTCTGTGTGAGAATTGAGTGAGCACACATTAAGTCATTTATCTTTTTACAAATGGAAAGATTGATTTCTATATATTTTAGAACTTCTAGAGGTTGATCAATCAATGCACACACACGTGGCTTAATGCATGTGAAGACGTCCGAATGGCTGCGATCGCGGTTTGACTGAGATGGCTGTAGGCGGTCGAAGATATCCGATCGTTGCCAAACAGTTTGGTTTCACACCGCTTTCCGATCGGTGGTTCTTCAAGGCCCGTCGGTGGCGTCGATGAACAAACTGTGGTCTAGACGGCCGATCGCCTTAATGCGATAAGTGTCGTTGATAAGTATGGTGACTCTCTAAGGTATTGGAGTGGACTGCAGGTAGGCTATTACTTATAGTATGCATAACGTGATCATTATTTTTTAACTTAGAGCAGGGATGCTTGTAAATTTGTCAATAACAAATATTAAATTTAAAAATAAAATAGTTACGAGATGTTTAATGATTAAATTAAATTAAAAAAAAACTATAAAATTATTAATGCTCAAAAATTCAAAAATAGAATTTAATGTTGTGTAGTCTGGTGGGCTGGCTATTATGTTCATAATGTATGTAATTTTCGCTTTCGCACCATTAAAAAAAAATGTTACGTGTGTCCTGTTTTGTCAAAGCGGGATATTGTTAAGTATTTTGGGGACAGCGGGACACGAAGCTTAAAAGCGGGACGTATGGTCACATTAAGCATGCGGCTAGCTACTAATGAACGGTCTATATGAAGCTGATATAGTTAAATACAGGACTAAGGGGATGTTTCAGCCTGACAACATGCTGGGTACTGAGACGGTGCTGCTGGACGACGATGGGGAACAGCTGCAGCGTCGACAGCAGCTCATCAATTTTGCACATGCTCAGTGGGGCTTTAATAACTGGAGCTGGAGTGTCAGCAAGCAGGACTTGGGTTAGTTGTAGAGTCTAGGATATGATATATTTAAATTATATATGTATATAAAATATTTTGCACAAAAAATTCTATCATTTATCCTAATGAGAGTAAGGTTGCTTCTCAATTGAGATGTCGACGGTTGGAATCCTTATGGTGACATGTACCTTAACTTTAATTTCTGTTTTTTCTTTTTTTTTTATACTATACCTGATGTGACCATTACTCTTTTCCCTCAGAGCAGGACGACTGTAAATTGATTTAGTATTATTTTTTACAATAAAACACATGTTTATGATAGTTACGAAATGTTGAAAATGATTTTAAAAAATTAAAAAAAAAAAAAAATGTACAATGATCAGAAATTTAAAAATAACTAATCTTGTTTAGTCTAGTGGGCTGGCTTATTTATATTTTGCGCTTTTGCGTCATTTTTCGTATTTATTGTATATCCTATTTTGTCAAAGCGGACATTTTTAAGTATTTTCGGGACCAGCGGGTCACGAAGTTTAAAAAGCGGGACGTATGGTCACGTTAACTCGTTAACTAATCAATTCGTCTAGTAGGGCTAGCCCGATAAGGAGCGACTTGCGCGAGAGTGACATAAAGCGCGAGATCTATAGGCGAGAATAGCAGTATCTCGCGCTTTATGTCGCAGAAGAAGTTGACAAGTCCCATGTGCCTGTAATTTTACCAGCACCCTTATCCCTGAAAACCGTAAAGCAGTAGGTAATTACCACATTACTGCTTGGCGGTAGAAATAGGTAAAGTGGCAATACTTCCCTTTACACCTCCGTTTGAACCTCTACCGGTACTAAAATGTTCTGTGTCGTAGCAACCTCTTGCTAATAATGAAGAAAAAATAAAAAGTGTCTAAGTAGGTTCACAGCTCTTGGATAACGTGGAAGACTCCAATCCGCAATGGGCGAGCGTGCCGGATTATGACCTCCTAAACTTTCTCCTCACACACTACTGGACACCAGTTGTCCAGTATAGAGATGGGATGTATAGAGTTGATTGAGAACTGAGATTTTTGTTGTTTTCACAAATTAATATAACTATTATATTTTTTGAAAACTCTGTAGCCCAGCGGTGTACACTGAGGGCGCTATATGAGGAGTTCCTGGGTTCGAATCCCGGTAATACCAATTTTTCGAGTCTTTCATTACTGCCATACTCGCAGTACAGAGAATATCCAGTTTGAGACCGAGTTATTGGTGTTGTTTGATTGTTTGTGATGTTGTGTTTAGTAGATCAGTAATTTTCAATGAAGTATCTTTGTGTTTTAGATTTTGTGGATTTATCAAATGGGAAATATTGTGCCGGTGTGGTGGCCTTTGTGTCCGTGACGGTAAAAACCTTCGATATCCATCGAGAGAACATTGGTTACGCCACATCAGTGGCTCATAATAAAGGTTTAGCCATTTGGAAGTCCAGGAAGGTGAGGTTTGCTGTTGAATTTATTAAGATTCTGCCAGGGTACTTCTCTTGCGGGGTAAGGTGGACAAGCTAGAAACACTGTCCAGCGTCAATCTGTCTGTGCTGGACATGTATGACATCGACTTTCCGTCTTTGTTTTCAAGTGTAAATTTATTTTACCTATGGAATAAATAATCTTTGACTTTGACTTTGACTGTGGTACCCGCGCACTGCACTTGCAGTGCCGACAATGCTCTTACGTAAAGTTTATTATGGTGTTAAGTTCTTGGTTTTTCAGATTTTTTTACAACAGCATTAGCTGATTAATATAATATGACTAATATAGGTGCGCTCGCGTGGTGTGTCGTCCATGTAAATAAATACACGGAATTACAACCGCCGTGCTCCCGACCCGACCCGCGCCCGACCTGCGCCCGATGTCAGTGTGTTTCACGTTTAAGTTGTTAGTATTTTGTAAGTAAATAAAAAAACACTTTGCAATTTCAGTCCGCTGTCACAAACGCTTTGCGAGAAACTCTACTGAGTTTCGGCGGCAACGTGGCCACTGAGCTGCTGGAGGTGCTAGAGTCGACCAAGAGCGACGTAAGCCACCCGCCGGCCGCCGCGCCGGCTGCCGACCCGCCGGCCGAGTGCAGCGCCGTCAAGGCCGTGGAGCCGAAGAACAAGCACCTGCGCAAGGAGGCGGAGACCACCAGCCTGCGGCCGCCGCCCAAGGCGCCGCTGGCCGCCAACCTGCCGCCGGCCAACCGGCCGCCCGTCGCCAACGCGCCGCGGCCGCCGGGGCCGCCGGGCCCCCCGGGGCCTCCGGGGCCGGCGCCGGTGCCGCTGGCGCGCCCCAACTCCAACGTAAGTTTCGTGCTGCAGCCCGTGATGGGCGGCGTGGTGCCGCCGCTGTACGCGCCGCGCCTGCCGCCGCCCGGCCCGCTGTACCCCAACGCCTACTACGAGTACTCGGCGGGCCCGTGGCACTTCACGTACGAGTCCTTCGACCGGCACCACGGCAACGTCAACCTGAACTTCAACCTGCCGCCCAAGAACCTGGTGGTGAACGGCCGCGCCTCGGCCGAGTGCAAGAACGCGTGCGGCGTCCGGCCGCCGGGGCCCGAGGGCGAGCCGCTGCAGTACGGCCCGCCGCCGCAGAACCAGGGCTGCTGGATCAAGCCCACCATCTTCTACGACGGCTTCTGGACCGAGCAGAAGGTCAAGAAGTGGGTGACCGAGCAGGTGGAGAAGCAGTTCCCGGAGGACCCCTCGCAGAAGTCCCCGTCGCCGAGCAGCGGCCAGCCGGACCCCTCCGGCTCCAAGTCGTAACGCCGCCCGTCCGTAGATGGCGCGTCTCGATCTGCTTGTTTAGAATCTTGTCGGTTAGATGTATAGGCGTAAGCGTTTGATATCGCAGAGGAGTAAAATCTCAAATCTGGTAGTACTTTTTAATGCATTGTTGTAATGTTAACTAATGGAGAAGAATGGGTTTTGTAGTTTTCAAGGTAGTTTGAGCGACTCGTACTGGCGTTGACGCAAATTTGACTTGGTTATGTCAAGTACTGACGAATTTTTAGCCTTATTTCAAAGATGACAGGTGCGATTAACCGCGAGTCGTTTTGATGGTAAATGTATGGTTTAGACGTCGTCGTTTGTGTGGTATTTTTCTCAGATCTTGTTTTATTTATAGAATAATTAATAAGGTACACTCTTTGGAATTGCGATCTGTACATAGATATTTATGTAGTTTAAAATTAAGATATTGTGTGGAATCTATGCAGTACTTAGGTACGTTTTTACAGTAATAAATTGTTTGAAGTTTCGTCATGTTTAATTGATGCATTTGTTCGTTTTCGTTTGTGTTTTTACTTTTTTTTTTAAACGTACCGTTATTTTATTTCAATTTTCAACACTACACAGAGGAAATTTGTTTGGAAAAATTTCAAGTTCTCATACAGTATCGCCTGCCGCGGCGACTCGTGTTTTGTTGTCTAGGAGTCGCTCACAACACCTCTCGCACTCCCTCTTATAGCATTATAATCGACTATAGTCAGTCTTTTTTGAAGACGGAGTAAAATGACATTTGTAGGGTTGCCAGTTTTCATAAAATTTTGAATAGTTACGTAGTTGTTGTTGATAGTTTCATCGATAGATTGTGAAAGAAGATAAATTCTTCTTCCTTCTTTATTATTACTTTGACAGTTGGCTTTCTAGTCAATACTAGTATCGATATCAATTTTTAATTAAATTGAATTAAAATGAAAATAATAAAAATAATTAATACAGTGAATAGCGACATCTCTCGCCAGGACTGGTAGCTGTAAAGGTACTCTGGGTGATAAATCTTTCATAGATTTCTCATAGATGGCGCTACGACTAAAAAGTCGTTGATAAACTAAATACAAAGACACGACGCAAGATAGAAAAATTCGTGAGGTCCGTTGGTTCGTTCCGTGGCTTAGTTGGTATAGCGTCTGGCACTGTATGCAAGAAGACGTCGGTTCGAATCCAACCGGATCGAAGGAATATTTTCTGAGTGTTCGTTCTTTGTATTAATAATTATAACAAACTAGTGGAGTAATTTCACAAAAAATAATTGAATATCAATTCAATAAAAATTTAATTAAAATGAAAAACTTTAAAATATTTAGATATAGTGTATATTTGTATGAACTTACAAAAAATGACAATTCGAATGAACTTGGGCCCAGTAATTGAATGAATGGGTCGAGGATGATTCAAATGAAACAAGTTCGGAACAAATACAGTCGATAGTCGATAGAATATTTATCGACTGCAATCACTAGCTGCTCGGAAGAGGTAACACTTGCACAATAAACTGAAAATTTTACTTCGTCTTCCAAAAAAACAGACTGTAAATACAAGTCAATGCGATAATGAGTTGCGTCGTGTGTCGCCGCGAGAAACGTCACCTTGTGAATGGTTAGAATTATATAGGTTTATTATGAATACGTTTTGGTTAGCTTCGTACGCCTACCGCTTAACCGAGCCTGTTTCTGAGGTAGA
>NW_020653852.1:2136891-2214932 GCF_003589595.1 Hyposmocoma kahamanoa | reverse complement strand
GTAGGTATTTACTCTTATTATTTGAATAAACATTAAATTACGAAAGGCAGCAGAAAGCAGAACAAAGTGGAAGAATCCACTTTTCATTCTTTTCATTACTTACATTACTAAGGAAAAAAATTTGTAAGAAATAAATAAAACGTATTGTGAAATCAGTTGTTTAATGACTAAAAATTATCTTCAACTTACACGCAAGTATTTACAGGTGACGATGACGTTAACTAAACTAACATACCTACCATACAACTAGGTATACTAAATGTACTGTATTGAAGCAACTGTTGTAACTTCGATACACTACAGCGATTGACAGTAACTAGTTCTACTCAGTACATGCATAAATTGATGTCCGGATCCTGCATAAATTAATGACATTGCAAAGCAACTGTTGTTGCTTACACAACATAATATACACTGTATCGATTGAGAGGTCCTGCTCAATTTATACGCACAAATTTATTATATCAAATGATGACATTGAATTGTAGCTTCGATACACTGTATCGATTGACAGTTGCTAATTCTACTTTAGAAATTGATGATCAAATGAAATGACATTACAAAGCAACTGTTGTAACTTCAATACATTGTTATTGACTGAAGGTTGCTGGTCCTGCTCAATACATATGGCAAATCGATACCTACAATGACGCCAACTACACTACGCCACCTTAATTTTTCTTTCAACCTGTTCTTTTTTTAAAACAAAATTAGTGTTCTTGTTTTTTTTCGTTATTTTTTTTCACAAAATTCGGGGAGCCATATTTATTAACTAATAAGTACTATACTTATTAGTTAATAAATATGGCTGTTTACAAAAATAACAGAAAATTACCAAACAAATAAAGTTGGCGTAATGTTCATTGGATGTATCGAAATTGATGACCGATTTACATGACGTTGCAAAGAAACTGTTGTTGCTTCGATACACTACTGTTATCAATTTACTGCTCAGTACATGTGCATAAAATAATGACCTGATTACACGGTCATATTGCAAAGCAGCTGTTGTTGCTTCGGTACACTGTTATCAATTTGATACTCAGTACAATTGCATAAACGCATGACCAGAGGCCCTCGGTGAGCTAATAGAACTGCTCTCGAAGTCCGTCAACGACGAGACGGGCCCGTTCGCATCTATCAAATTGCGTTGTCATACACTCTTAGTTCTAGCCCCGATCGAAACTCAAGTCTGCAGGTCATTTATAGTGGGATAATGGCCGTAAGTACGGATTTCGAGAGTAAGGCCTCTGATTACACGATGACATTACAAAGGAACTTGTTGCTTCGATACACTGTTATCAATTAGCTACGCATTACATATCGACACTGGAAAGGTAAATCTAACGTGAATTTGGAAAATACACTCCGGGACACATAATTCGAGTCTTCTATATAATTCTAGCGAAAATAATAAAGTTTTCTCCGGTTTTTTAAAATTTTCTTTAAGGACTTAAGGAAATGACGTTTAGTATAGCAATTAAAGTTGCGTAATAGCATTTTTGAGCTATCAAGCATTGTTTAAGCTAAGCATTTAATATTGAAAATGCAAGGTGGTTCGAATTATGTGTCCGGGGGTATATCACAGGAGAGCGATTTAAAGTATTATTTGTTATGTGGAAAAACTGAAACTTTCTAGTTTTCCATGTAACAAATAAAATTAGAGTTAAGAGGTTTTACCTTTCCAGTGTCGATATGCATAAAATATTAACCGGATTACACATTGCCTTACAAATAAATGGACGACGGGTCTAATACAAAAAACCACGAAAAAAATGTCCCAAGTCAACCTATTCGAAATTTAAATTGTAATGTCATCGCAGTATCGCGCTGTCAGTAGAACAAATGAAGACTAAAGCGGAGTTTGGCGCTCTGTATACGATTTTAGCGCCTTACAAGTGCGGACACTTTTTAGCGCGGACCCGACGAACATATAATTGTAAGTCAATGGGATTACACAATGATATTGCAAAGCAAATGTTGCGTAAATGCGCCGTCTCAATTGACAGTCCCTTAGCCCTACTCAGCAATATGCCTAAAATGATAAAGTGATGACCACATTGCAAAATGGTATATTAAGTCAATCATTGGAGGTATCATATAAAAGGTTAATTTATAGTTATACATATATAATAGGTAATTGTATCAAAGCAATGTAATATAATGAATTATAGTACTGGCACGCTATGATGGCCGTTTTGACGTTTGTCCGCTCGTCAAGTCTCGTATTAATTCATAACTACATTGAAGGAGCTACTTACAGTACATTGTTGTCAATAGAACTGGCAGTAAAATTTGTGGATGTATAATTTTACGACACAACTCGGCTTTTGTTTTTCGAAATTAAAAAAAATGAAATCTAATACGATCGTCACTTATAAAGCCCAATGCGAAACAAAGCGGTTTCGAATTGACGATCTAACAAGTAAACATTTTTATTTTCGTTTTAGTAAAACTTTTTAATCAGCCGCCTCTGGATGCGACTCGCATTCGATTATGTTTTTTTTGTTAATGAATTGAGATTTGACCTCACTCTTGTAATCTGTCAAAAACATTTGAGTGCAGCTAACAACAAGTACATTACCATACCAACCAACAAAGACTATGGCCTAAATTATCTCTTTAAAGAGACCAGTAACATAATTCGGAATGAATAAGAGCTAGCGCAAACCGACTGACGGCAAGGTAGAGGACATTCAATTTATCAAAGTATATTTTATGCTATTACATTGAAATTCAATGCTCTGAGACTTATGGAGAAATGCCTTCTTCGAGGTCATGGAAATTTATGCATTATTTTAAGTGAAATAGCATTTAATGTCTTCTGCCTTCCCGTCCGCCGGTTTGCGCTGGCCCTAAGCCTCTATTCATATAGCCGTGGAACGGAATGAAAACGAATTTTAGTAACTTTAAGTATAATGGTTTTTATGTCAATTGTGGAACTGTGCAATTATGTAAGTTTAAAAGATTAAAATTCAATCTTACACCAGCGTCACAGTCCATTAATGAAAATGTAATTTACGTTAAAGAATAGTATTTTTTTAATGAAAAATCGTGACAGACATAACATTAATACGAGAAATAAACATAAACTAGTTAGTTGTTCTTGTCTCTCTCTACGATCTACTCCCTCGTCCAACTAGCACAAAATGCATCTAAGCCCTTTCAAAATTAAAAAAAAAAATTTGGCAATAAACCAATTAAAATTTTAATTTTTTACTCTCTCCCTTTTTTCTTTATTTATTTTTATAAACCTTGTTTTTATCTACATCGCGTGTATTAATTAGCTCACTAATTTACCAAAACATTTACTAATAACCCTGATTTATTAGGCTATGGTTTGTGTTGTCCCGTGATGTTGCAATTGTGTGCTTTGTTTTAGACAAACCCTCTTCGGAGTCTCACAGACAGCAGTAATAGTCAATATTATATTTGAAAATAAATGTACCTCCTCCCATGTAGAGGCTACCTACGTGACAGAACAAGCCACTAATAAATAAGTAGTTGTTTTTGACGGCAGTCTTCACGGTCACAAATTCATTTAAGAAGCAATGTATAAGCTTCTATAAGATAATCTAATTATTGATGTTAAAAATTTGTCATTTACGAGCATTGACTTACAAATTGTAAGCCAATGTTTACGAGGTTTAAAACTATAGTGAAACAAAAACTTAATTCTAAAGGTTACTATTATACAACTTCTGCGTACTTGGATGACGAAATTCCGTGGCAATACCCGTTTAGCTCTTCCAGGTATTATCGATTAAGATGTTTGAAATAAATATTGTAAAATGATAAATGTATATTTACAAAGAGCAACCCCTAGAATTTCTCAGTAGAGTTTAAATTCAAAGTCATGTTTAATAGGTAAGCAAATTACACTTGAAATCATCATATTAATTAAACTCTACCGCTCATTCGTCACCTGAGAAGAATGAGCTAGAAACTCTATGGGTTACTCTCACATTTAAATATATATTTTTTTAAAATATCAAGTGACGAACAGGTCGTGCGCCTGATGGTAAGCTACACGCCTGTCTATAACAGTTGCAAAGCCACTCAGAGGTCCAAATCGCAAAAATCTGAGGCGCACTGCTACCGCGCCCGGCACCCTGAGACATAAGTTGACAAGTCCCATGTGCCTGTAATTTCGCCAGCACCCTTACCCTTCAAAACCGGAACACAGTAACGCTGACATCACTGCTTGGCGGCAGAAATAGGTAAGGTGGCAGTACTTCCCTGGACGAATTCTATCACTAGGAGCTCTATTGCTACTATAATAAACGGGTCACGACCATCGATTTTTGTCATCCAAGTACGCAGTTTAATCAATATAACGACTTTGACTTTGAATATAGAAACTAGATACGAGCCGAAAAAAAAACAAGACAATTACTCGTAATGGAAAATTCCGTTACAAAATTTCGCTTCTATACTGTTCCGCGGTTACAATGTAAATTGAGCCTAATTGCGCCTTCTAATTGAACGCTTATAAAAGCGCTGCAGTGGCACCACAGGAGCGTACAGGATTGCGCGCGTAAAGCCTACACGTGCAATCGGGCGCGATTACCTGCTTGAAATTTTTTAAGCTAACGTTCTTTCGCGCGCGATTTTCGTGTTCGTTTGTATTACAACGGAAGAGCGTCCGGGTAAAAAAAAAAACCTTGGAACGCAGGATTACGCGCGCGACTGATGAGAGCAATCGCGCAGTTTTCTCCTTTTTCTTCCAACATCTTTACACGATTGCTAAAAACTAAAAATTACTGAAGCGCTACAGACGCGTGGTTGGCGTGCTACTGCAGTGCTTCTGCAAGCGTCTAATTTGAAAGTTGACGATTATGACTATATAACTCCGCTGAAAAATAAACGGGTTATAAAAATCATTTTTAAAAACAATCTGTGAAACAGGTCCTGCCTGTCTCGTTCTCCGTTCGACGTCTATCCGAAACAATTACTGTCAAATAAGTAATACACGACCAAATGAAAGATGCACGATGCGAACGAAGCTTCATACACGACATTGACTTTTCAAATTTAGTCGAGTACTACTTATTGAACCGTGTTTGTTTAGGACGGACGTCAGACAGTGAACGAGAGTAGACCCCCAGTTCCGGATTAAATTCATATCGGATCAACTAATTTTTTTTTTATTATCTCATGATAATGCTACGAAAACATCCACCATTTTTTATTATTTCACCACCTATTAGCGTAAATGAACAATAAACACACATCAATCGTATTATACAATTTATATAAAGACTATAACGTTGGCATGGAGGTTTTAAGAATTCCTTCGGAAGACAAGTCTGTGGAACAGAAACAAGATACCTTACTTTTTCAAAAGACACAACGCGTTTAGAGTAAGTAAGCTGTACAAATTCAACCGCAAACCGCGCCGCTCCTTGTGTGTGGAGCTCTTATGGCGCCTTCAAAACGGACACTGTAGGTCTTCTATAAGTGTCTAATTTGGACACGTCCTTAACCATGACGTTAGCGGGGCCAAAACTTGGAACCCAATGTTACGCGTGTACAGCTAACAGAAGTGTGATCTTAACAACTATTTATAACTAAAATACGCATACGCGTTGTACATAAAAACCTACCTCTAAAATAACGCGAAATGAAAATAACACACCGCAATTATCGAAGTGTGCGCGTATACAATCAAATGTATATTATTTATTCATACTAACATTCGACATACCTTCAGTTTATGTGTTAACTGCGTTAAGTTACACAAGTTACTTAATTTACATACACTAAGCGCATTTGCGCTCTACATCCGGCTAGTATACGTTCCGAATCCGAGACTATCTCTCTGAAACTCTAGAAAACACTTCGGATGTCGCTTGAGCTCTTCGTCCCATTGGAATCCGAGAAAATACGAAAATCTCTCGTGCACCTAGAGATAAAATGATCCCTGAGGTATAACTGCCTCCGTGGCCGAACGGTTACCATACCAGAGGTCCCAGGTTCGATTCCCGGGTCGGGAGAAATATTTGTATGGCCTACATTTATTTCTCTCGTGAGTTTGGGTGTAATTTGTGGTTGTCTATGTGTGTGTCCATGGCACTTGCGACACAGGGTTTCCCTAGTGCGGGGCCATGTTGAGTGTGTGCGTTATTATTATTATTATTTCGGACCGTCATTTCTCGGATTCGGAACTGGGGGTCTACTCTCGATCTCCGTCCGAAACAATTACTGCCAAATAAAAAAAACTTGACCAAATGAAAAGACGCGTGATGCGAATGACGCTTCATACTTGATACTTGTCTTTTAATTTTGTCGAATATTACTTATTTCACAGTAATTGTTTCGGACGGATGTCGTGAGTAGACCCCCTGATACAAATCGGACGTACTGCGCAATCACTATAATCTTGTTCTAAATTAATTGCATATGTTTATCATTGTAATACTATATTATACAAATGTAGTTCGCTATACTACATTATACACTGCTCAGTAAATAAGATAAATATAACAGTTGCACTCATCTACAGGTTAAGCAGCTCTATATGCGGTTATTTAATTCTATCTTATAATATGATAATAATGAGTAACTGGGTGTTTTCAAACTGACGTAAGCAGGATATAAGCTAGGGAGAATATCTTGCACGCGAGCTAGTTCAGTTGCTGTTTTCCAATTGTATGTTCATCTTTTTTAAATGCCACAATCCGCATTTTGCGTGATTCGGTGTGAGACAATGTTGTGCACGTAAGTATTACTGGCTTCATTGTGCATTTAGTAACCCAATTACAAAACGGTCTCCTGTAAATGTCTAATTTTGAGGATGAATTATTTACATTGCAATAAGACATTTTGAATCGAATTATGCGGGGAATGATATGCAAGTCAAGAGTACAGCGGTCCAAGCACATCGTGTGCTCTATTTCCTACGCGCGCGCCTCACGTGTACAAGGCCTTACATAAAAGCACACCCATATGCGTTATATATTTTTTTGTTATACACCAACACTTTAAACGTTGCAACGAATTCGAGGACAGGGTAGACTAGAAAAGAACTAAATATTAATTTGTCAGTGTCAAACATGAATCCAATGATAAAGTGTAAGTCGGTTAACGCGGGGTTAAGTGATCGAAACGAAGCGACAAGTGAGTCGCTCCAACGGGGGCCACCGAATGTTTCAGTTCGACCGGCACGAGCAGGAACGGGGCACTAGACGGGCACCTCCTCCTGCTCCTTCTCGCGCTGGCGCACGGCCACGGCGGTCTCCACCAGCAGGTACAGGCACTTGAACTTGTCGCGCTCGCCGTCGGGCGCGGCGGGCGCGGCGGGCGCGTCGGCCGGCAGCACGTGCAGGCGCCGGCGCAGCGGGTGCGGCAGCTGCGGCAGGTGCGCCAGCTGCGGGTGCCAGCCGCCGGCCGAGCCGCCCTCGCCGCCCTCGTCGGGCTCGTCGCCGTCCGACGTGCGCACCGTCACCACGGCCGCCGTGCCGCGCGCCGCGGGGTGCAGCTCGCGGTCCTCGGGCCCGTAGCGGATCACCGACTGCCACACGGACGGGTCGTACTTCACCTCCTCCTCGCTGACGGCGCCGGACGAGTAGCCCTCCTCCCCGTCGGCGATCTCGTCGCCGTCGCTGCGGTACACCAGCAGCCCGTCGCCGTAGTCGGCGTCGGCGGCGCGCTCGCCCTCGTTGTCCAGCTCCACGCCGTCCCAGGTGACGACGACGCCCTGCGCGGCGCCGGCGGCGGCCGACGCGCCCGGCTGCTTGCGCCCGCGCCGCGAGATGGTGTAGTGCAGCGGGTCGTGGCCCTCGCGCCGGATCATCTCCGGCAGGATGCGCCGCCGCGCGTTTATGAACCAGTTGCACACCTGTCGACGAGCACGGGATCAGTGGGAGCCGAGGGTCGGGTGGTAGGATGCAATTCGACAGAGCGCGACACCCACCTGCAGCACCGTCAGGTTGGCCTCCTGGCTGAGGGTGAGTTTCTCGGCGTCGCTGGGGTAGGCGTTGTAGCGATGGTCGTAGAGCCAGCGCTTGAGAATCTTAACAGAGTGCTTGGGCAGGTTGCCTCGGCGCTTGCGCACGGGAATCTGCGGGGGCGTGGAGCTCTCCTGGACGTACACCAGCCCGCCGTGCCGGCTGCGTTCGGCCTCGCCATCCGTACCGCTCTCGTTGTCGTCCGTTGAAGAGGTCGACGGGAAACGGTCTCGAGCTGAACATCAAAATATCATAGATAGAATGGCAACTAAGAAATTGTCTCACTTTATAACATTCGTGTTTGGCATTTATAATTATAAATGCACAGACCAGCACAGAACTGAGCACTTGTCAGGATTTTTTTTTTTTTTTTTTTTTTTAATAAATAAATAAATAAATAAATAAATAACGCACACACTCAACATATGAAGTAATATTGATATATGAAATAGGTTCTTTTAACATCAAGAAAAAAAATCTGCGATTATATGTAGAGGAAACTGTGGAAGTGAATGACTGAATTTAAAAGAAATATGTTTACAATTTCGCCGCCCATTTCAAGAATATTCAAGAAACAAGCCCAAAAACATGTTTAGTTAATTGCATCATTGTTACGTTTAACGTCGCAAAAGTTAGTTGAATGATTTGTTTACTTAAGGCTGCTCCTTACTTCATACACAGGTCAACAAGAGCGCGCACCTCGCCACTGTCTTTGCTCGGAATCCAGGTCGCGCATGTTTACGCAAATGAAAATGCTTACAACGCCCTATTTGACACACATTTTGTTCAAGTTTGTTGACTTATGAGTATCAAGCCAGTCTTTGTAATTTCTTTGCTATAATTTCATCCACTTGCTGCTCAAAGTGCTTAAATAAGTCGTATGTTAAATAAACACATAATGGTTTGTATTTGTTAACAGACTTCTGAGCATCAAGTAGACTATATATATATAAATAATAATACAAAATATAATAATACATTGTAGAAGACAATGTCCAAAACATAAACAGTATAATATAGAATACCTGAGTTTGTAATTGTTCCTAGAAAAGACATAACCATATACAATACACATAAATAAAGAAATGAAAATGTCTTTATTAACTTTCACAAAAGAAACTTATATATGCCCATGGTCCTCACATGTTCCTGAATTTAGTTTTGTTTGTGAAAGTCTGGTATCTATACTAGGATTAACCTGTGTGAGCACCAGGCTCTCACACTTACACCTCTAGGCATATGTAAGAAAGATAGGCATAAGACAGGAAGACATGTGTACTCATACAATTACAAAATCATAAGACAGAAGGATAGGAAGGATATATGTACTTAAACAGTTGCAAAATAAGCAAATTAGCAGTTAAAAAAAATGATGTTTACTAACTGACAACTGTACAACATACAATGCCATTTTCGCCTCTGACCCAAGGATTTGAATAATGGAATGCAAATAATCACTATGTCATTACAAATAAAAGTACCTTAAGTATGCAGATTGATGCAAGAAAAGGTACCTTTATCTGCAAATTCCCACAACACAGGGCACCTACCTTTGTATACAATTTTAAATTTAGTTGCCATTCTTGAGCATCATGAATAAGGTCTTCTTAGATCCTTCATCAGTATTTTTTGCACCTTAGTTACAACATAGAAACAGCACTTTGGTTATGTTTAAATTATGTTTAAAGGTTGTCGATATATTAATTTCTAATCTCGGCACTTAGTAGTTCCAAATATGTATTGCTTTCTCAATTATGAAGTAACATAAATGTAAAAGTAATTTTTTAAACTGGAAAGCAAGATTAAAAATAAACATACTTAGCACCAGCCATACATTATGTTATTTGATTGATGTTAAATATGATAAAAATGAAAAAGTCTATACCTATATTTCTTATTTAAAGTTTTTTATTTTGTCTGTTCCCAAAACTTTAATTATTTAAATTACTCCACTTTACTGTGGACAGTGCATCTGTAGTTGGTATACACATTTGCACACCTGTAGCAGGCATGTGTCAAGCTAAACGGCATACATATTTGAGGTTTTCTACCCTAGTAATGAAAAGGCACAACTATGCATACTTTATACAACAATTGTGCCCTTTTTCATTATTACAACATAAGTAAAATTTTAGAGAATAACAGTATTTATATACTCTGGAATATTATCTAGCATCTGAACATAAGAAAAGTTAAACAGTGTTAGTTCTAGTGATTAAAATAAATATTACTTTATAGACTACAATTTTAGCTACTAGTTCCTTGAGTCTATAAGCTCTTGGCCTTGAGTCGTAACTAGTGGTGACCACAACAGATGCATTGGTGAAGATGCAGATTGCAGCCCTACACAGGCCCTAACAACAACCAAATAAATAATAACTGGGTAATACAAAAATAAATAATAACAGCCCATGATGTGTTGACCCCTTAATATAAATAAATTAATTTTATATTAGGCTCCTTTCCACATCATAAATACTCAGAACCCACTGTGTTTCCTAACATTAGTTGTAAATTTCACACAAATAATAATAAGGGGTTCATCAAATAGATTTTGGTTTATACACACAATGGAGTTGTCCTTTTTTTCTCATAGTTGGCTGGAAGACCATATTGTGTCCAGAGAATAATGTACGAGATAAATGGTTCTCAAAAATTTGCCTCTAACTATAGTAATTCATATTTTATCTCTGACATTGCAGACCTGTGTGCATGCAATTTAAATCAAAATCATTAACAGCCCAGTTACTTCACACTGGTGAGCACATATCTTACAGCGTCAATAATTATGGCAAATGGGTATGTACATATAGCAAATACAATATAAACAAAACTATAGTAGCGCCACCTATCGGAGCGCGTGATTGAGAAGATGGTGCGGCGGCCATCTTGTGGGGCTTGACTTTAGTGCTGTCATTTTTCTGTCATAACGACATTTTACAAAAGTCAATGAGATTCCAATATCAACAATTGGGAATTTGACAATTCTATCAAATGATCAAAATAAAATGTTCTCCCGCTTATCACAAATGCCACCCAATGCTAAATTCATGATCTGCGTATCGATTTCCATGATCTTTACGCGTTACGTAGCGTGATATCTAAAAATAACTCCAGCACGTTCCAAATCGTCCTAATTTAGTAGGAGGTATGAATTCAACGTAAGTTTCGCAATGAGGTAGCTCCACAACACAATATTATAAACTGTTGGCAAAAGTTAATCACAACAAAGCCTAGCGTTGCACAGTTGACGCCTATTGATAAAGCAAGCGATTCACGTCGCGTAATGACGCCATTTTACTTTCATGTAATCGCATCCCACGGTGACGTAACACTCCCAAAACTTATTCCAGACGGTAGATAACAGGATGGAATGCAAGAATAATTCACGTTTAATACTGAATTCACAGCAATAAAGGCTTTGTTTTTGTTTAAATGTCACCTTGACATATGTATGTCAAATTTGACAAGCATGGCGGAAACGTGGCGTCGTTTTGGACCGGCTTTCTTACCTCCAGGGGACATGGACTGCTGTCTATTAGCGACGCGGGCGTCTCTGATGATCTCCCGCGTTATTTCTCGTACGTCACGACGTTGCTGGTACGCCATTTCGGTCCGGTCGCGTTGTTCTTGAGCTACACCGGCCGTAGGAGGCAACATGTTCACTATTCAATCCATGCGAACACGAATTTTTACACTCAGTTACCTAATAAACACCAGAAATGTTCTCATTCATGTGCGAAGTAAATAAAACAGTTCTACAATATTCCTTGAATTATTTTAACTATGTTTTGCACAGCAAACCGAACTCCACCGCAACAAACTGACGTTTGGGGCGGGGGGAAGACAGGATCGTAGCGGCGGGAAACGACTCTGCGCCGCCGCGTCGCTATCTTTGTCTTTCTTTACGTAAATCGTATGTCCGTCTCTTGCACACAACAACGCTTTCGTGACATAACATCTACGAAACGTCAAAACATAGCGTGGGTTGTTTATTCAAATGTCAAACCGTTCTCCAATTACTTTTTGTTGACTGTTTGGAATGCTCCAATCCCGTTCCTTTTACTAACGCCATCTAACGATATTTAAGTTACTAAAATTGTGAACCAAAGCATTCCAAGGTTACGGACTTATTTTGCGCGTCTAAAGAATACTTTAGTTAACCGAAGAACGAAAAGGTGGATATTATACTTTTGACATAATCTCATGACAATGTAGTAATAACTATAAAATATGTAAATATTATTAAAGTAAACGGAGTTTTCATAAAACTATGAATGGCAAATGTAACATTCGTCTATAAAACTTCTTGCCTATAATATATCTTTTAACATCACAGTAAAATTATGGATAAACCTACTCGGGTTTATGTTCCGCGCGACGCCGCCGCCTCCGCCGCCCGCCATGTTTAAATGATTAAGTACAATAGTTTTTTTTTGTAAAACTTTGAACAAATAATATAATAATGTACTAGTTTGTGATTTGGAACTATTTTCAATTTCAAACAATTAAATACTGTAATTTTATTCCGCTGGTGCTTACAATAAATAACTAAATTTTAAATACTTTTCTTCTTACAGCCTCCTCCATTCTTCACGATCCATAGCCAGCTGCTTGACTATTTTGTAGGTGCTCATTTTGACCTTTGTCTTCGTCTCCTTATCTTTTGTTCTGTCCAAAATGATTTTAACTCCAAATTTTACACACAATTTAAAAAGAAAGCTTATACTTAACTAACAGTGGTAGAATATAACTCGCTATTCAAATATTACCAGTTCCGACGATCTTGAAGCTTCGATTTTGCAAGAAACTCTTTGCTAATATTGCTTAGGGTCGTATTCCAGAACTCTACCCAATGCTCAAGTCAGGACTTCAGTATGATTTAAAGCACTAGAAATCATACTCAAGTCCTTGCCATTAGGGTCGTATTTCTAGTATTTTAATATTATTATAATACATGCTAGTACTTATTTAATACAGATACCCCATCTCATACTAAGAAATGCCGCATTCGTAACTCCGTTTACTCGGACACTACGCGCGATGCGAAATAGTATACCAAAAGGCCAACAGATTATATAAATAATAGGTAAATCGTATTTTTAATATCCATTCTTCAGGTAAGTGTACATTATATTTTGTATTTAAAATGTAGTTAATTGAAAACTTTGTATTTTTTTTATTAAATATTCCTTTTATAACCTTCACATTCGATGTTTCTATGTCTAAAATAACATCTACATAATTATTTTAACCGACTTCAAAAAGAAGGAGGTTCTCAATTCGCCTGTATTATGTGATTTGTTAACTTCTATAAGTATAACTTGTGTTTTATGTTTGTACTGTGTTTTTATGTGTGTGTTATAAAATTGTACAATATACAAAACTCGTTAAACCAAATATAATATTTATACCTCAGATAATGGTAGAAAATTGCATCTAGACCGTTACAAATAAAGTAGGTAATAAAACGTTCCTTAGATAGACTTGAAGTTTAGAGAAAAAAACAAAGTAATTTTTGTGGACGGATTTATTTTTTTTATCCGATGAGGTATACAAATACAAATTCTTTCGTTAACCTAAATTAGCAATAAATAAATTATTAACACTAATAAACGTAGTTTTCTTGAGCCTGCTTTTGAATGGACTCGATCAGTCTATTGTAAATAACTTCGGGTGCTTTCTTCGAGAACTGAAAGTCCATGTTGCTGAAGCCTCGTCCCGTTACTTTGTATGAGTCCTTCACATTCGGCAGTTCTTTTTCCAATTTAGCCACGTCTTGAGGGTTCGCTAACCAGTCGCCGTCGCTGTAGTACAGAGCTACTGGGACTGTCACTTTCTGCATCTGGTATTGAGGCGGTTGACGGCTGCCGTACACCTTTTCATTGATTTCCGAGCCGTAGTCATACTTGGTGAACTGTTGGGTTGAGGCAGCCTGAGCATACTGCTTCATTTGCTTTGTAGATGCACCCGCTGGTAGATGACCCATGATGACAGGGATATCCTTGACATCCAAGTTTTCAACATTGACGCCAGACACGACAAATTTGACGTTAGAGCTGATGTTCTTGCAGCCGATCTCGTTTTCGATCATAGCGCCGCCAATAGTGTGGACCAGTTCCGAACTGGGTTTGAACTCTCCATGACCAAGTTGGTGGTTCAGTTTATGGTGAAAGGGACTAGTTGGAGCTATCAATCGGAGTAGGGGGCTGCGCGTGTTGGACATGTATACCATCGGCGACAAAGCGTACATCATGATGATCTTGTTATTGTATTGAGGGCGACTGGACGCAAGAGCAAAGAAGGCAGTTGTTCCTTGCGAGTGGCCGACGTAGTACATTTTCTCTTGGTTGGAAGTTTTAAGAACGAAGTCAATCATGGTGGGCAAGTCGTGAAGAGCGATCTCGTCGGTGCTGTACTGCCAGAAATCAGCTAAAGCGGGGTGTTTGGTAACGTGGCGACGAGAATACTTGGAGCCGCGTGCATTGCCCAACCATACTTCGTAACCGGCGTCAGCGAGCAAGTAGGCGAGCGACTTGCCGGGACCCATTAACAGCCAGTCATCTGCACTTCCCAGAAGACCGTGCATTAGGAACACGACGGGCCGCTGCGGTATCTGTTGCTTCGGTGGAATGCGGAATAGAGTCAAGTAATAACCGTCGTCGGTTTTGACAGTGTAAGTCTCAACCCCGTAGTGGTATTTATTAAGAAGCTCTGTAGCGTTAAGGTGTACATCTTCGTCTCCAGAATTTTTAGTTTCCTCCAACGCCTGGTGGAACATTTTCTTGTCTTCTTCACTGAGGTGATTCATTGCATCATAAGCGCCTTCAAAGATTTTTTCAATGTCTTCTTTGTTGACGGAAGATTTGGGCCCAGTAGCTATTTGGACGCCTCTCCAAGCAATGGAATCACCTGAAACTGACTTTTTGTTCTGGCTTTTTAAGTTCAAGGCTAACTGAGCAGTAAGCATGGGAGTATCGGCATACATTGGTGTGGCGTATTTGTCTTCTCTGACATTGTCATGGGTGTTGCTCTCCATGGAATTGGAATCGTATGTCTGTTGATAGGTGTGCATTTTTTCAGCTCCTTCTTGGTAACGTTGCTTCTGTTGCTTATAGGACGAGCGCTGCGGTTCAGGGTAGAGTTGGTTTTGTTTCTGCTGATACTGGTTACCCTGTTGATTGTACTCACGGACGAGTTCCTGTCTACGAGGAACCTCCTGCTTCTGTTGGCGCATGGTCGCTGGGTAGTGTTCTTGCTCATTCGACTGATAATTGTCGTAATATCTCTCGTACCCTCTGTTATACTGTTCCATTTCTTGCTGCTCACCGGCGAGTTTCTGTCGGCGACGAACCTCCTGCTTCTGTTCTCGCACAATCGGCTGGTAACGTTCATTCTCGCTTAACCGAGAATTGTCGTAATAATTTTCGTATTGCTTGTAGTTCTGCTCCACTTCCTTGTTCTTAATATTTCCCTGTTGTGAGTCGAAGTCCATTTTATTTTGGGCGATGGAATTCTCCATTTGCGGGTTGTAGCGGTGCCGCCTGAATATGTGACCCGCACCATCGCGGGCCAGTGCAAGGCACAGGAGCAGGCAGATGGCTTTCATCTTGTCGAATTATGCGAAGTACCGCTCGCCAGGCGTCTTTTATAGTGGTTTTTAACTTGAATCAGCACTACAGAAATTTTAAAATCTTACTATGTAAGCGTTCTGTAGTTTTATTAATGAAAAGCAATAATTATGTTAAATTTATATACAGGGTGCGTATAATTTAATTTATAATTCGCGCGTATGTTGTAAAAGGTAATTTAATACAGCGACATGTATAATTTGAAATTTCTTTCGCTTCACTTATAAATATGGCGTTTAATAATAATCATAATAATAAAATTACTTACCTAATAGACATTGTAGTTCCCAATATACATAACATACAGAAGACTATAACTGAAAAAATAATCGAAACGCAGAAGTAAATGATGCAGTGTCTAGAATTTGGCGAAAAGAACACATGTAAGTTATCCCTATTGTTCTTTCCACAACAGGCATTATTCCCAATCATCTTCTCCATAGCTTCAAATTCATAGATTGAAAAGAGCATTACCTTGAAAAAAAGCTATAATATTAAATACTTGCCGCATTGTCACGCAATTGGAAGACGACGAAGTAGACTCTTATTACACACCCTCCACATAGATACGCCATACTTGATTTCGGTGCCTAAATGTGGTGTAAAAAAATAAACACTTTGTTACTTTCGTAGTGCAAGGACAAAACTATGCATTTAACTCCGTTCCACTCAACTATTTCCCGCTCACTACCCTTTCGCAATGGAAGGCGGACATAATACTTAGCTAAATGTGATAGAATAATAACTTGCTGTTCAAATAATAACCAGTTTCGACGATTACAACGGCAAGAAACTCTTTGTCGTTGGCTCTATCGGCAGCAGCGGCGCACGCACATTATCATAGATGCCTTCGTAAACATCTCGCGCGACAGAAACGCGACAGCCCCGTCAGCATTCTGAAAAACACGTCTATCAATCATGCACGTGAATAAGTATTAATAATAACTGAGCATCTATCTCTATAGTTGAGAAAAATTGTACTGTAGCCACTCGTACCTATAGGTACATTCTACCGCTTATGACGGACCTCGGAAAAGTTTGTTAAGCGTTAAGGACTGTGTGTCAGCTATGATTTCGTCAACTCCAATGAATCTCCAATACAACGTTATGGTATATACATACATAAGTTCACGCCCTTGTCCCACAGGAGGGGTAGGCAGAGACCACGGAACGCCACTTTACTCTATCCTTTTTTTTATTATAGGCATTAAGATTATTACAGGTGTGTTAAAAATCGTAATAAGATTATAATTATTCTTTTATAATAATAAAATTTATAAATATCCATATTGTGTATTAAATATCTATATTATTAATTGGACATATTCCTGTCATCTAAGTATTCATGCGATTATAGTGTTGTATTATATATATTGTATGAATAAATGTATGTATGTATATATTATAGTGTTGTGTAACTTTTAGCCACGCTTTTCTCTAGTGTCCACTTAAAGGTATTAACTGGTAACAGCCTGTATAACAATTGTACAAACTTCAATACGAACTCGACAGCGTGATATTGTGCTTGCGCTGGTAAACTAACGCGTCAATATTATGTAGGTCGCTGACTCTAGGCGGCACGGGGCGGCTTTAATAACACTGAGGGTCTTATTTTAGAACTCTACTCAATGCTCAAGTCAGGATTTGAGTATGGTTTAAAGTACTCGAAATCATACTCAGATCCTGACTTGAGCATTGAGTAGAGTTCTGGAATACGACCCTTAGTTTTAGTTAGTTTTAAACCAACTTAAATTAATAGGAGGTTCTCAAATCGACTGTATTTCCTACCATACTTTACCCATATCATTCACCTCCTTACTAATAGCGAAATTCTTAACTAATCGTCGTATATTTTCCTTCGACGTATGACATCTTTTTTAATACCTTTGGAATAATAAAGCCATAAGTGATCATACGCCAAAACTGCTTTCAATAATAGTAATAATACACACTCACTGTCACGGTCATGGTCAAATTCACTAGAGGAAGAAACGTGGGCCAGCGTGGCAGACCACCATGGTAACCATTCGGCCACAGAGGCAGTTTTTATCACAATAAAGTCATAAAAATAATACGAAGTACACACATGACACAATTTTTTTTTAAATACCTAGTGACGGGACGAACCAATCGTTTGCCTGATGGTAAGCGACACGCCCATCCATAACAGTTGCAGTGCCACTCAGAGCTTTAAATCGCAAAGATCAGGGGTATTGTCACTGCGCCCGTCACCCTGAGACATAAGTAGATAAGCCCCATGTGCCTGTAATTTCACCAGCACTGGATGACGGATTCCATAACAGCACAACGCACAGCCTATTAGTTTAGTTTAATATTATTTTTTAGTTAATTTTTTAGTAGTTTAATTTTTTATTTAAGTTTTCTTTTATTGGGTGTATTGTGATTTTATACGGAATAAATTATTTCTATTCTATTATATTCTAGACATCACACAAGTTATTGTACATATGAAATTTCATAGCTCTTACATTTAAGTAAAAAAAGTTATCAACTAATTCGTGGAATCTTTAAACCCTTTTAAATCTGTCTCCTGAAATAATTTTTGCAGATATGCCATTATTACACCAAGGGTGCGACTGTTTGTATGTGAATTCCATATGAACTGAAGCATTCTTAAAAAAATCAAATTTAAAAAAATACAAACATGTTTTATTCAGAAGCTCAATCATTACATGTATAGTGGTTCGAGACTCCCTTGTAAATATTTGTGCTTCAATGTTTAAGGTCTGAGGCATACTTTACATAACTTAATTTTACATAACTGTAATGAACTTAATGCCAAATAAGTAACGTACAAATACGATAGGGGAAAATCACCGTATATCGGGTAGTTGCTTAATTCCGGATAGTGAACTCTCTCTTTTTTTTTCCTTAATGTCCTCTATTTTTTATTTTATGTTTTAATAGCCAACTATAAAGTGGTGCTGCTGTAAAAAAATCATCTGACTAATTTAGAAAATGACAGAACAGTGAGACCACGTTACTTTCAAAAATATATATATATTATTCTATGAAAAAGTGTTGTTTTCGTCAGGGGAAGTACAAATTATTATGCAAATATTTTCAAACCGATAATGTTTACTAAGTTGTAGTGAGTTTTGTGGCTTTGTGAAATCTTAATATCGGATACCTACGCGAGCCTAATATTGGATATCTGATATTAGGATACTTTTTTAAATGAGAACTTCAAAGCTTTTCAAACATGCAATGTAGTTGATATACTTTTTATCCTCTATAAAAAAATCTAATATATAGTTATAGTGAACTTTAAAGTAATTCTAATGGTGCCATGTAAAAATGCAGTAGATAACTGACTTTTTACCAAAACAGATAATAAAAACGTAACGAATATAGTCACCTAGCTTTAGATACCGCATATTGACGGTCATATCAACGGAACGGCGACAATTAATAATAGAACTTAAGAAAAAAATAATTTAAAATTATATTTTACGAAGGGAATTTTAGGGCATTTTAGTTTGGACGAGAATCGTTGTGATGGCGCTCTAAAAATATTTTATTTAAATTAAAATGCCCAGTATAACATGTTCATAAATTCGAACCACTAACAGAAATGTCGTATTTTAAAAGGAATACATTAACACTGGATTACATTAACACTTTTTATAAAAAAAACTGCTGGACGCTTAAACAAGACGAAAAAGTGCCATTTTTGACGCCCTTACCCATGTACGGCTATTTATCTTCATAAATAGAATAAAGAGAAGAGTAAATAGAAAAAACGTTGAGTATAGCTGGATTATTAATTACCGTGTTACCAATTACAAAATTACATTATTTGAAAAGTAATTTCAAGTGTGCGGTATAAGATATAAGGTAGTAGTATGAAAATGTTGCCTAATGCTTAGAGGTCTCCTTGTGAGTTACAACACACAGGAAACTGGCATTACCAAACATTTTAGCAACTTATTTTATTTTATTTATATTCATAGACCCGTAAATTCATACCTTTATAATAATATAAGAATACACTAATATTTAAACAAATGTGCTGCGACGTGTGGCGCAACGTGGGTGTCCGGTAGCCGGCATCGGAAACGTCGGTACATGACACCTTTCGGTCAATACTCCTTCATGAAGGTCAACAGATGTTGAGTTGGTACTCTCATCATAAATGAATTAGAATTCACATTGTCGTGGGACCCCAACTGCTTTACCCTCAGGGTAGCATTGACATTCACCCGTATATCCGCAGACTTAATACCTATACCAAACTCATTACCTGTTTACTCCCTATGGCGTCGAAATCTTTGGTCCGTGGGTCTTTTTCAATTTTATCATAATAATTAATAGACTGTTTGGGGAACCCAAGGACTGGCATCTACTTTGCTCAACGTATTAGCATAGCTACACAAAGAGGCAACGCTGCCAGCATCTTGGGTCAATTTTTAACCGACTTCAAAAACAAGAGGAGGTTCTTAATTCGACTGTATGTTCTTCAAATTCAAACCGCTCATTCGTAAGGCAGATTCCCCTGAGAAGAATGAGCGAGAAACTCTAGGGGTTGCCCTTTGTAAATAACATTTACAATATTTTTTTTTATTTGAAACATCAGAGATCGAGACTACCTCCATGAGCTAAACGGGTTACTACCACGGATTTTTGTCATCCAAGTACGCAGAAGTTGTATAATAACCTTCAGTATAAAGTTTTTGTTTCACTATAGTTTTAAACCTCGTGAAAGGCAAATTTTGTATATCAACCGGAATCTTGTTATAAAAGCGTATACTTACATTGCCCCTTAAATGATTTTTTGACTTTGTGAAGACGACTATCAAGAAAAGCTAGTTTATTTCTATTCCTCGTATTAATGTTATGTCTGTCACTATTTTTCATAAATAAATTACTCTTCCTTTTAACATAAATTACATTTTCATAAATGTACTGTGAGGCTAGTGTAGGAATGTTAATTTCCTTAAACTTATCCGTCAAAGATACTTTGGGGCCCAGATTGTAAATAGCCCTAACCGCACGTTTCTGCAGGACAAAGATTCTATTGATATCGGCGGCATTACCCCAAAGCAAAATGCCGTATGTCATTAGACTGTGAAAGTAGCTGAAGTAAACCAATCTAGCGGTTTCGACGTCTGAAAATTTCCTTATTTTTTTATCGCGTACACTGCAGAGCCGAGCCGTTTTGATAACTTACTTATATGGGGACCCCATTGCAATTTAGCATCTAACGTTATACCTAGAAATACAACTGTATCCACAAGATTCAATTTTTCGTTTCTAACTACAATGTTTGTAACCGTCTCTCTAACATTGGGTAATGTAAATTTCACACAATTTGTTTTTTTCTCATTAAGAAGTAGGTTATTAACAGCAAACCAATCAACTACTTTAGATATAACATTGTTCACATCGTCGTAGGAACATTGGTGCCTTTTAACTTTAAATAATAATTCTTTTTTGTATATACCTGTTACGTTATTAACGTTACGCGATAACTCCGGTATTTGTGAACCGATTTGATGATTCTATTTTTGTTGGAAAAAGGGTACCTCAGATGTGGTCCCATTTAAATTTGAAGAAAATATTCCTCTTCTAAGGGTGGCAAACTAGGGGATGAGGATGACGATTCTATGAACGAAATTAATCGATAACTTTTTTATGTTTCAATAAGAGAATTATTTCATTTTATACAATAATTTTTAACCGGCTTCAAAAAAAGGAAGTTGTTAATTTCAACGGTATGTTTTTTTTGTATTTATGTTACGCGATAACTCCGGCCGATTTGTGAACAGATTTTGATGATTCTTTTTTGTTGGAAAGAGGGTTCCTCAGAATTGGTCCCATTTAAACATGAAGAAAATTCAAGCTCTAAGGGTTGCAAACAAGGGGATGAATAACTTTTGAGCTCGGTTTTTTTGTTTCATGTAGTTCATATTATTTTATAACTTTCATTTGTTAAAAGCACTTTTCACGTATGATCACAAGTCGATGGCTTTCTAGAACAGTGGCCTATCTCAAAAGTGCCCAGTTCATCAGGAAGATGGCTTAAAAACGCTGAGAAGCATCTGCTGCTCAAAGTTGACGAATCGTAGACCATCCCAATGTTGTCATGTGTTTATTCTAACCAATGAAATACTTGTAAATCCCAATGACAATAAAATTTTACATTTTCTGAAAAAATCGCAGTAATAAATAAAAAAGGATAAATTTTGGATTGGGCGACTATCTTTGAAAAGCAGCTACGTGGCCAAGTACGAAATATGGACCATAAGTAAACTTGAAGTTTTACAAACTACGAAAATTTTGTAACACACTGAAACTGCTTTTATTTTTAACCGACTTCAATAAAAAAGGAGGTTCTCAATTCGACTATCTCTTACATATAATTGTAAGTCAATGGGATCGAACGAATTTTTTCTGAGTGTTCGATCTTTGTATTAATAATTATAACAAACTATTGGAGTAATTTCACAAAAAATAATTGAATATCAATTCAATAAAAATTTAAAATGTAAGTAAAGTTTAGATAAAATTAAAAGAAACAATAAAAAAGGAACCTTAATTATATGTATATACAACCTTCATAGTAATTTTAATTTTAGAACATAATGTGCTAATAGTGTACTAGGGGTGCTTAAACTAAGTAAATGGGTATCCGTATTTTAGGCATCTTCTTTGTGAATTTTTTCTTGATATTACAGCTTAAAAACAAATTTTTCTATATTTAACAATGACACAATTAGTTATTAGTAATTATTTAATATAAATTAATATCCATCAATAAATACAATTCTCAAATAATTTCTCGCAAACCTTCTGTGTCCTATTCTTGCCAGGATTTGGCGGTCTTCCTACATTCTTCCTTATTCATAGCGAAATAATGCAAAGTAGAGTTTAGTCGTAATTCAAAGTAACCTTAGATGAGACTCGTGCCCGTGCATTTATGAAAACGAAAGTAATGTTAAGGAGAACAGTTTTTTTTTAAGAAAAATAGCGTAGATATAATAATAGCGTAGGTATAAATAGAAAAACAGACATAACATTAATACGAGGAACAAAAATAAACTAGCTATTTTTGACAATAATCTTCTGCTTGCGTGCTTCTGTAATTATGATACCGGGTGATATTCAAAATTTGCCATTTACGAGGTTTAAAACTATAGTGAAACAAAAACTTTATTCTAAAGGTTATTTTATTAAACAGCTTCTGCGTTCTTGGAAGACAAAAATCCGTAGTACTGACCCGTTTAGCGCTTGCAGGTATTTTCGATGTAACATGTTACACATGAATATTGTAAGTGATAAAATGTTTTCAAATCATTGACTTACAATTATATGGACGTCGGGTCCGCGCTAAAAAGTGTCCGAACTTATAGGGCGTTAAAATCGTATACAGAGCGTCATTCACGCTTTAATCTTCGTTTGTTCGACTGACAGCGAAGCAAGCAAAATTAGACAGTACTGCGATGACATTACAATTTAAATTCAACGTTTTAGCTTTTTCATATTCCTTTACATGTCACTACGTTTAAATAGGTTGACTTGGGACATTCTTTTCGTGGTTTTTGTATTAGATCCGTCGTCACCCACCAATAGGATTACTTCATTTTCCTAGCCTCGCTTAGCGTAACTCCGGTGGAAAAGGGTTAGCGGAGCTAAGTATTTGTACATACAAAATAGCGAGAGATGTGTGCGATGAATGCGGGCGAGGAATGTGTGCAAAACGGTGTAGGAAACTAAAGCTACTGAAAGTATGACACCAACTGACACTGACACGTCGCCACCACTCACCTCATCACACTGTACCCCGCCCGCGCATAGCTGAAGAGTCCGTAACGCATCCTCACGACGCGCCGCTGCTCATCCTCTCACCGAGTCACCGCTTTTTTTGGTGGAAAACATCGCACCGTTTCACAGCGCCGCTACATATCTTCGCACCTCGCACATCTCAGGAGGAAAGGTCAGCCTTAAGGCCCATTTAGATGGAGAGAGTTTGCCGTCTCGAAGATACGATTATCGAAAGAATATAAAAAACTGTCCTCGTCTAAACATTTGCGATTATCGACCGTCCACGTGAGCAGTAATGGCCTCGCCTTTCAATATTGAACGTCTCCGTGTAAACAGAACTCGAAAGCAAAAATCGTATTTCGAGTTTCTGTGCCAGCTGTTTTTACCACGAGTGCAGTGCGCGAGGGTGTTTAGATTATCACTGCTTTTCTAAGACAAGAATTAATGAAACGAGAACGAAAAAAAATTTTGGATTAAGAAATGTTATAAAATTTGAAAAAAAAATGTATATTTCTTTACAATGCAATGAACTTAATATTATCAGCAGTTCCAAATTTGAATGATTTTTGCGTCATTTCGATATGTCCATAGTCAATACCGCAGTAATCACTGAACTCGAATGGCGATTCTCGCGCTCAAAACGGTTCGAACCGATTTGTACGATAATCGTATGAACTTGAAAGAAATCATACGAGATCGTGTTTAGACAAGTCGAAAACTCGTAAGCAAGAATCTCCTTACCACATATTTCTCCGTGTAAACAGTCGAGGAAGCGATTAAGTTGCTTGCGAATCTCGTATGACATAATCGTAGGCGAGATTTTAGTTCTTGCCTTAATGTAAACATTATGATACGATAATCTTATGGCGATTATTGCTTACGATAATCACCTACGAGTTTTCGTCACGAAGCGTGCGAGAAACTCTCTCCATCTAAATGGGCCTTTAATATTGTAAAATGATATGGGAACAAAATTTGTTCCCATTTAGCATAGACATTAATTTAATGTCTACAAAGACCAACGCCTAGAGTTTCTTCCACGTTCTTCTCAGGAAATTGAGATTTACGATTGAGTATAGTAATGTGTAATGAATATTACGATTTCAAGTGGTTTTTGCTACCTATAAAACAATTTACTATAGATGTTTTGATTTGACGCATAAAGGTCTATCCACACATATCATTAAAAATACAAATAAGTTTAAATGTTATGTTTCAAAATAAATAATAGATTATAAAATAATATTTACTTAAATAACTATTTTTAATTATTAAAAAGCAAATATATATAAATAAGTAAAAAAGGCTATATAAAATATTTCACCTCAATATATTTTATCTATTACCAATTATTAAAAATGCCTCCCTCTCATTTGCTGTGCCCGACAGGGTCCATACATGATCTATTATATTATATACTTTGTAACACCTTGTAAACATATGGAAAAGCAATAAAGATTGAGTATTGAGTATTGAGTATCCGGGCCGTGCCCGGGCCGTGGACGGGCCGTGCTCCGTCAGGGGTTCAAAAAAATATCGTTGTGTATATTTTGTATGGACTCGTTCACACATGTCCGTGTCCGGGCCGGGGCCGGGACGGGCCCGCAGTTCATACCAACTAACACTTAGATAGTCCTTTAGTTTTACAAAATATCCAACCTACAGAAAGACAGCTACGATATAGTTTATCTATAATTCAATTATCAAAGTTTGTTTGACACATGGACACAAATTGATATGTTTTGTTAACCGACTTTAAAAAAAAGGAGGAGGTTCTCAATTAGATAGATAGATAAAATCCTTATTCACCACCATGACAAATACATACACAGACACATGATACAGACATTAACTTAGACGTAACACAGTAATATATTCTACTAGTATCTGTCTTGGAAGCCATGGCAATGAAAGGGCGCTGACTCAGCATAAATGTCGCGGCTGCCCGCGACGCTGGTATTCTTCCAGGACCCTATAGGGACAGGGACGCCACTCGTAAAATTCGAGTGTATTTTTTGTGTGTTATGTTACTCGACTACGACGAGAACTTTAATATGCGTTTCAATTAACGTTGTCAAAGTCGCAGTAACGGAAACAGCGAAAACGGATTAGCAATAAATATAAATGTTAGACAACATCACGTACGTAGCTTATGTAACTAAAGCACTTAGTGTTAAAACGACGGTACCACAAACACCCAGATCCGAGACAATATACAGTGTGTCCGGGGATGTAAAAATTCAAAAATTTTAAGGGCTTTAATATGGTCAATTTTATCGACAAAAACACACCCATATGAGTGTCGGTTCCTAACCCACCTCAAAATACAGATTTTGGAAAAATTTTTGATTTTGGAAAAATTACCCTTGCCTACTTAACTGCGAGATGGGTTCGACTCTAATAGGCTACATTTTGGTGTCATTTGAAAGCTAAGGACATTAATTACCTAAAATAACAACAAAACAACATGAGCTCAACACATTTTGTGCTAACAAGAAACGGATGATTGAAAATGGCAGGTTTTATTCGTACTTTTTCTAGTTTTTCGAAGGTACTATGACATACTTATTCTTTGTATTTAATTGTTAATTTTTGAGTTGTTCAATAAATCGACGGAACAATTATCACTCTAATTACCTACTTTAGAAGTTGTTGTTGGATAAAAAGACCCCTGCCACTGTCTGCGAGGCAAGACTTTGCCTCCCTATTCTGTTCTATCGCCTGTACAATGGCCTATGTGATGAAGAACTGTTTGACATGATGCCAACAGCAACATTTTACCATCGCACCGCTGGCCACCGGCAGGGAGTCTTCACACTCTGGAACCGAGTCGATCTCGTACTGTACGGTTTCAGAGGAACTTTCTCCCACGTACAATTAGGATGTGGAATTAACTCCCTGTCGGGGTTTTCCCGCAGGAATACAACATGGAGTCTTTCAAAAGGGGTTTGAGAAGGGTCCTAAAGGGTCGGCAATGCGCTCGTGACGCCCCTGGTGTTGCAGGCGTTCATAGGCGACGGTGACCTCTTTCCATCAGACAGGTTTTCGTATGTTTGCTTCTTAATATAAAAACAAAAAAAACCATGCTTCAAAGCTATTCGCATTGAACGGAAGTTGACGATTGCGCAATCAACGTATTTCATTGTAATTCAATATTTTACGTATATTTCATCGCTCATCAATTCATTATTGCAATTAAATATTTAAGTAGGTTAACAATTCGTTAATAAGGTTCAAATTCGTTTAAAATCATGCGGCAGCGTTCTATCATAATAATAATTATATTGTCGGCTGTTTTGATTGGAAATATATTTCACTGCTATTATAATAGTGTTGTAACTCAAAATACGTGAAATTTAAGATTATGACCATTACCTAAAATTTGATTCTCTTCATGAAACCGTCGTCAGATTATTGTAAACAACAAACCAAAGATAATATCAAGCGATGGGACGAACAAGTCGTGTGCCTAGTAGTAAGCTACACGTGCCTGTCCAGAACAGTTGCAGTGCCACACAGAGATTTAAATCGCAAACATCTGAGGGGCACTACGCCCGTCACCCTGAGACATAAGTTTACAAGTCCAATGTGCCTGTAATTTCACCATTTCACGATGATATTCAATTTTTTTTTGTGGAATTACGCCACTAGTTTGTTATAATTATTAATAGAAAGATTATGTATATAATTATTAATAGAAAGATTATGTATCAGATAGCTGACTAAAGAATTAGATTTGTCACAGATGGCGCTAACGAAAAAAAATCGTTAAAAACCTAAATCAAAGATCTGCAACAAGCACATACAAAATAAGGTAAGTAAGATGTGGTGGTTCGTTCCGTAGCTCAGTTGGGGGAGTTTCTTTCTAGCACGAATTGCTTGAATGTGCTGGTTCGAATCCAGTCCGCATCGAAGGAATTTTTCTTAGTGTTCGATCTTTGTATTAATAATGATATCTACTTAACTCAAAATGAGACAAACTTTATGTGAGCTAGTTCTAATCAAAACGTCCTTACTCAAAAATATCAAATTATTTAGATCCCTGTAATAAACTTTATTAATATAATAAACTCCCAGGGTAGTACTGCCACCATTACCAATTTCTGCCGCCAAGCAGTAATGTCAGCATTACTGTGTTCCGGTTTTGAAGAGCAAGGTTGCTAGTGAAATTACAGGCACATGGGACTTGTCAACTTATGTCTCAGGGTGACGGGCGCAGTGGCAGAGCCCCTTTGCGATTTAAAGCTCTGGAGTGGCACTGTAACTGTTATGGATAGACTATTCGTTTATTCGTATTTTCAAACCAAAAATCTACAAAGAACTGAATATTTGATCAATATTATACAGTTTTTATTAACTTCCCCTACCCTACTACCCCACTATTCAACAGGAAAACGACATGTCAAATCCTATATTCAACACTGATTAGACTAAACATGTGTACATTAAAACGGACAGTTAAAACAGTTAAATGTACTTATACTAATAAGGATAATACATAATTAACGTGGTGTATAATTAATGAACAATAATAATCAGGCTGTATAATTAAGTTTCTAAATGATAATATTCAACAGCACATGGCTACCCAAGTTCTATAGTCATGACTTGTTCAAATCAACAACTGTAGATACTGAACTCATTATCTATCTTATATATTATTATGATTATTACAAACACATTTGTATGATTAAAATTATAAAACGCTTACACCTGTGATAAATTTAAATAATCTGTCACGGGAAGTAATTTATTTTTTATCAATTCTGAAAAAATGCACTTTTTGAGTTAATCACTATTGTATTAACTGTGTTATACATATATCAGAATATCGTAACCGCACTTATCACTTAAAAATGTACGTTATGTCTTTAGACTTAGTACGTTTTTGTTTTATAATACCCAGTGACGAGACGTACAAGTCGTGCGCCTGGTGGTAAGCGACACGCCTGCCCATAACAGTTGCAGTGTTACTCAGAGCTTTAAATCATGTCACCCTGAGACATAAGTTGACAAGTCTCATGTGCTTGTAATTTCACCAGCACTCTCACCCTTCACAACCGTGACCATTACTGCTTGGAGGAAGAAATAGGGAAAGTGGCAGTACTTCCCTAGACGAACTCTTTCACAAGGAGCTCTACTGCGAAGTACTGAGTAGACTCCAAAAAAAGGTTTTATATCGAAATCAATCAAAATAACCAAGTGCAAACCTAATAATCATCGAGGCGCTGCTAGTTAATCTTAATTTTACCTGATAGCCGAAAGGTGCGACATCCGTGTGTAGATTCTGGGTGGTCATATTCGAAACCGGGGACCGTACCCACTTTGTTTCATATGTGAGCAAATTACACTTGAAATCAGTCAATGCTACTTACTAATTTTTAAGGCAGATTTCCCAGAGAAGAATGAGTGTGAAGCTGTATATTTGTAATTTAGTTAATACCTACACATTCATAAATTATACGATTATTATTTCAAATGTAATGGATTTTAGTCTTCCAAGTACGCAAAAGTTGTATAATTAAAATTTTAAAGTATTCCGTATAATCTCAGTACAGAGTACTAAAAAAGCCGACCTCAAAAGTACGTGGAATTACGTCATTTGCTAAGTTTTATTGAAATATCCCCTAGTTCGCCACTATACAGGACTTGACGCTGGAGATAATAAAAATAGGTCCTCGCTACGACACTACTCAAAGTATATTGTATGTATGAAATAAATAAATAAATAAATAAATATTGATAGAAAAACGCCTTGAATGGAAGAAATATCAAAATCAACCATTAAAGTAATTGCTCCTAAATTAAAGTTAGGCGCTATTTATAAAAGTGAATCTTCATGCGTGAACAGCCATCCTTCGAGGTGGATGATTTTATTCAAAATTAAATGGGACCACTATGGAAGTACCCCCTTTCCAACAAAGAAAGAATCATGAAAATCGGTTGACAAATACCGGAGTTATCGAGTAACATACATACAAAAAAAAAGAAAAAAAGAAAAAAAAGAACATACAGTCGAATTGAGAACCTCCTCCTTTTTTGAAGTCGGTTAAAAATAGAGAAATTGAGTATAATGTAACCTCAGGAACTTTTATGCTACCTACATTTGTAACCTATAATAATAATATGTTTATTTGACAAGATTTCCAAAAAAATAATTAAGCATATGCTAAATTGACATTATGTATAAGTATCGCAAACGTGATGTCGTGATTTCATGAAATTTACGACATTAGTATTATTACGTTACACGTTGCATTATCGTTGTTTTAATATTAATAACAATTTAAGTATCTTTTTATGTATTTAATCTAAAATAAACAAGAGAAGAAAAATAAACAGAAAATAATTAGAATGTGTTAAGATAAAGTAGCAAGTATTAAAATATTTAGACCAATATTCATTATTAAACAAATTGAATCTAATAATAATACTTACTAACCTAACCGCAATCTTACGCGAAGGCAAAGTGACTATAACATGTAGGTACATAGTTTTAGGGTCGTATTCCAGAACTCTACTCAATGCTCAAGTCAGGATTTGAGTATGGTTTAAAGCACTCGAAATCATACTCAAGTCCTTGCCATTAGGGTCGCATTTCCAGTGCTTGAAATCATACTCAAGTCTGCTCAAATCCTGACTTGAGCATTGAGTAGAGTTCTGGAATACGACCCATAATGATCTCACTCACAAAGTACTATGCATATGTTAACGTAAATTTACGTACGAGTATGAGATTTTCAGTGAATACCATTGGGATAAGCTAATATTATATCATTGGGATAAACCTTCAATGCAGTATTAAAATAAAACCCAGCATTTAAAAAAGATGTTGCAAAACATTTTGACTCTAAGTCAAATAATCATTTATTCTATAGGTTAAAATTTTTACACTTGAAAACATCATTTTTTAAGCTACTTTTTAAACTATTGCTCGTTCACCACTACGCTGACCTCCCTGAGAAGAACGAGCAAGAAACTCTAGGGTTTGCTCTTTTCAAATAAACTTAAATGCTATGGAATACACTTTGAAACATAATTGTGTGGAATCTAGATTCTTAATGTCTTTCCATACTTCTTTATCTAAAACATACTCAATTTTGTAATATGACTTTTCAATTAAAATACTTTTAATGTAAGTTTTAAACCTAGGAAATGATAATCTTAATATATTCTCCGGAATCTTATTGTAAAAACGTATACAGTACCCCATAAAAGAATCATTTACCTTAGTTAAACGAAATCGTGGTACCGTGAGTTTGGACTTAATTCTAAGGTTTACTTTATGGATCTTCTTTCTTAATGAAATTATGTAGGTATATTTTTACGGGCATACAAAATATTTGAGTAAATGTACTGTGATGCCACAGTCATGATACCAGTCTCCTTAAACTTTACTCTGATAGAAACCCGAGAATATGATTTTTGCAGCACAAATATGCTTTGTATATCTGCCGCTTTACCCCACATGAGAATCCCGTAGGACGTTATACTATGGAAGTAAATAAACTAGTGTAGCAGTAGCAACATCGGTAAGCTGACGTACTCTACGTACTGCGTATGCAGCAGAGCTTAATCTGCTGGCTAAGGCAGATTGAAGTTTACTATCTAAGGTCACTCACAAAAAGACAGATTTATTGACAAGGTCTAACTTTTCTCCATTTTTTTCTATGATTGGACTAGCCGATTTTACATCAGGTAATTCAAATTTAACACACTTTGTATTTTTGGCATTGAACAATAAATTGTTAACATTAAACCAATAAACTACCTTTGAAAGAGTATCGTTAATATTATCATAGTTAATGTCATGTCTGTTTGTTTTAAAAATCAAGGATGGGTCGTCAGCAAACAATACTATTACTCTTAAGACTCTTAGGTAAATATGTATACTGACGTACTTTACAAAAAAACCTAAAATAATAATATAGCTTACACAGACAAGGCCAAGTACGTGAGAAGCTACTGGCTAGTTCACAAAGCACGTGCATTTAGCTAACTCGTCTCGTAAAAATTATGTATACAGTATGGTTACTTGGTACACTCGCGGTCCTCTCTCGCTGCCATGGACGAGTTTCCAACCCTCCGTTCCCGAAGATAGAGTTGAACACGCGGCATTTTGCAGAAAAATTGTTTAAGAAACCTGTGCTTCGAGATACAACCAAGATATCGGCCGAATTACTCGCTAGCTCCGTGGGCGTCTTAACAAGCGCGCCGATAGCTCTGTCCCGATTGCACGGCGTGGGGCCTCCACTACACGGTTTGTTCAGCAGCACTAACGTGGTAGCATTGGCCGACTTCATACCAGTATACGATTACGGCCGGAGAAACGACGACGTGCATCTATCCATAGACCAACTAATCGTTAAATATGGCTACCCTCTCGAAGAACACCGGGTTGTTACTGATGATAGATACCTTTTGACCGTGTTTAGAATACCTAGGTTAGGACCTCCTGTTCTTCTGGTGCATGGATTAGAAGGCAGCGCGGATGACTTCGTGTTAGCCGGGCCAGAGAGCGGTCTGGCGTACTTGCTCGCCGACGAGGGCTACGACGTGTGGCTAGGCAACGCTCGTGGTAATAAGCATTCCCGCCACCACGAGCACTTGAAGCCTACTGATGGTTCCTTTTGGGATTTTTCCTGGCACGAGATCGGCCTGTACGACTTACCAAGTATGACAGATTACATACTCAACAAAACAGGGAATGAAAAGGTGATATACATAGGACATTCCCAAGGAACGACTAGTTTCTTTGTAATGGCGTCTCTAAAACCCGAATACAACAATAAAACCTCTGCAATGATCGCTTTGTCTCCCGTCGCATTCATGACCAACGTTAAATCGCCGTTGATTAGGCTACTAGCTCCAGGGGGTCCCTTATTGCATACAATAACAAATAACATAGGCGTGCAGGAGTTATTTTCAGATAATGTCGTGTTACGTGCTCTGAGACGTGTTTTGTGTGAAAATAGTGCTATGGCGGCGATTCTGTGTGCTACTAATACCATGTTTCTTCTCGGTGGCTTCAGCTTCGATCATCTAAACGTGACAAATTTACCGGTCATCCTTAGCCACCTGCCTGCAGGAGCAGCTACCAAGCAATTTGCTCATTACGGCCAAGGTGTAGTATCAACCGACTTCAGACAATTTGATTACGGGCCTCGAGTTAATTTAGAAAGGTATGGTGGAGAAGTGCCGCCAAGCTACCCGGTGCATAGGATAACAACGCATGTGTCGCTGTTGTACAGTTCTGCTGACTGGCTGGCCCACCCGTCCGATGTTCACCGCCTCAGCAGCAATCTACCCAACGTCAATATTTACCCAATACGCGACGACACGTTCAATCACTTTGATTTCTTATTCGCGAAAGATTTTAAGGCGATAATTTATAATAGGATACGAAATATATTAATGGCGATTTAGGCTGCTAATAGATGCATGAAGTAGATAACGACTTCACGCTTTAACTGCATGCAATCGAAACCGACTTCATGCAGCCGATATCGATTGCATGCAGTTAATGCGTGAAGTCGTCTCCTTAGTGGTATGCATTGTACACACGTACTTTACCCATGTCAATATTATATATATGTATCATACAGAGCGTAATGTACGGGCAATACGGTATCCTTCTCTAAGCACCACCTCCTAGATTAACGCTTTACCGCGGGAGTTTCAAATTCGCTGCATCTAAGTGCTGGAATGATTTGCCTCCTCCAGTACGAAACTCAGTCATCTTGTACTTTTAAAAGAAAGTGCAAGCTTTGGTTACTTTCGAGGCAAAGATCGGAAAGTAATTGGATGTAGTTTGTAATTATATTTTTACGTGTGGGTGCTGTTCATCTCTACCTAAACCCCAAATTTGAGTATTTTAGGTGGAATATTTTATCTATCTCAGGTACTATAAGGACAATAGATTTATTATAACTTTTAGTGAGTATATATATATATTTATTATTTTGTGATATCTTTTGGAGCTACTCGAGACGCGTCAGACAAGTACTATGATTAAAATGTAGCGAGTTTCAAAAAGGTAGGGTCTGAAAAACAGCTTAAGCTGAGACTCTATCCTTTTTATCTACACAGTATCTATAAGTGATGTTATTTACGACTAAATTGTTTTGTAAATGTAGATAAATAAAGTTCTTTATTATTATTATACACCACAATTAAAATTTTAAGTGTAGGATATCAACAATCAACAACATTTCTTGGTACAGGGAATATCATCATTTACTACAACTAACATGATGTTCACATTTTTAACCGGCTTCAAAAAAAGGAGGTTCGACTGTATTTTTTTTTGTTCGTTATGTTATTACTTTGTGTGTGAACCGATTTAGATGATTCTTTTTTTGTTAGAAAAGCGGTACCTCAGTATTGGTCCCATATAAATTTTAAGAAAATATTCCACTTCTAAGGGTGGCAAACTAAGCGATGAATCCGGTTTCGCGCACTTTCCGATAACCGATTTTAATAAAACTTGGGGATTTTAATAAAGATGTAATTAACTGCCTCTGTGTTACCATACCGAACTGCCACGCGAAATATTTGTATGGACCACATTTATTTATCTTGTGACTTTGGCTGTAATTTACGGTTGTCTATGTGTGTGTCCATGGCACACGCGACCCAGGGTGTTCCTAGTGCAGGGCTACGTTGAGTGTGTGCTTTATTATTATTAATTCAACGAACTTGTGAAGACGGCTTTTTTACATAAAAAAGTTATATTTAAGCTACTGCTCGTTCATTGTGCTGAGAAGAACGAGCAAGAACTCGAGGGGTTGCTCTTTTCACTTAAATGCTATGTAATACACTTTGAATCAAATTTGTGTGGAATCTCGACCCATGTCGTTTATCCATACATCTTTATCTAACACATGACTTTTCAATTAAAATTATTTAATGTAAGTTTTAAACTTAGGAAATGATAATTTCAATATATGCTCTGGAATCTTATTGTAAAAACGTACCAGTTTCCCAAAAAAGAATTATTTACCTTTGTTAAACGAAATCGTAGTATATTTACTCTCGTACATATTGAGTTTTTCATAGTACGAAGCAACAATGAACACGGTGTTACAATTATTGTTATTTGTATTTTAACACTACAAGCACCATATTGCCAATGCAAAGGTGTATGGTACAGGGTCAACAGTACGTCAAGCTTGACACTTAATATTTAAATCCAATTCTACATTCTACCGACTATATAAATCTATAATAAACTATGGAAAAAGAAAACGAAAGTTTTATTTACATCTTAACGTTTATTAAAATTTTATTTGTGAACACACATATATTAGGTAAATAATAGTGTTGACCCATGTATTGTTATCTGTAACAAAACAATAAGGTTGTTAATAATTATACTAAAAAAGGAAGAACATTACAGAACTCATGTGTTCATGAGGTAACTCAATTATCATTAATGTTACATATTTATTTAGTCGCTAGCTCATGCTTGCATCATTTTTGGTGTTGAATTAGGTAAGTAAATACCTCATATGAATTATATATCACTGAAGATTTGTTCTTTTATATACAAAATTGCTTCAATGAGTAAAAATCACTACAAATATTTAAATTCAAACAAGTTTATAATTATTATAGCACAATAGATTACAATCTATCCCTTCTTTTAATTGCTTTGAATGGTATAAGTAAATAAATTATTCATTTTCTATCAATATTTTCATTTTTGCAGCAGTAGAGCTCTGTGTGAAAGAGTTGGTCCAAGGAAGTACTGCCACCTCACCTATTTCTGCCGCCAAGCAGTAATATGAGTATTACTGCATTTCAGCTTGTAAGGGTAAGGGTGCTGGTGAAATTACAGGCACATGGGACATGTCAACTTATGTCTCAGGGTGTTGGGTGCAGCGCAGTGCCCGTAATCAATGTGATTTTAAGCTCTGAGTGGCATTGCTACTTACTCATACTGTCCTTATAGTAAAAACTGTTGTACTATAGAAATATATGTATGTAGCCGACACATTGGTAGATTGTTAGGCAAACAAATTACTTATACCCTAAGAAAGTGTGGCTTTGAATGCCACCAAACACTCACAGAGGAATGTACAGACAACCACGTAACACTACAGTGGTTTAAAGGACACAGCGGCTCACATGGCAATGACACAGCAGATAAACTGGCCAGAAGATGATTGGACATGGACGCCATAGGACCAGAACCTATAGTGTCCCTCTCCTACCAATGGTCAAGAGCAACTATACACAAAGGTATAAAAACTATTCATAATAACACCTGGACAACCCAGACGGTTTGTAGACAGGCTAGGGAAGAACTCTCCATGCTTAACGCCAGTCTATCTCGTTAATTTTTTAACATCAAAAGGAAAGAGCTGCACATTCTAACTACCGCTCTAACGGGTCATGGTCCATTTAATAAACACCTTTTCAATCTAGGTTTCACAGACAGCCCTTTATGCAGAGCATGCGTGGAGCGGGAGGAGACAGCCGCGCAAATCCTACTGCAATGCTCTGGCGTGGCCAACTACAGGGCAAAATACCTTGGAGTGCCAAGGTCGCTCCCCGACGTCTTCGAACAACCCAGAAGAGTGTTGAGATTTTTGGAGGAGCTTGAGTGGCACGACTACGACTTTGCACCCACTACACGCAAAATAGGCGCTTGGACATCGAGTTGTGGACAACAGCCCGTTACACCATACCACACCAAGTGAGGGACACACTTAGCCATAACTGTTGTAGCGTCACTTTACATTGCAAAGACTCTGCACCGCTGCGCCTGCCAATCTCAAACATAAAGTTAGACAAATATATATCTGTAGTTTCACTAGCAGCCTTACCCTTCATAACCAGAACGCAGAAAAGCTCATATTACTGATTGGCAGCAGAAACAGATATAGTCTGGATGAAGCATTTTACAAGAAGCTGTACTGCTACAACTTATCTAAACTATCCTCTTAACACAATACAATGTAAATTAAGAAAATTTATCCTTACTTATTGCTGTTGGCGCTGATGTAGTGATAGAGTATGACCAAGAGGAAAATGGACACTCCCAAAATGTTAGAAAACACTGCAAGCTGGATGTCAGAGATCATTGTACTTGTCTGGAAATGAAAACATATTACAAATCAACATGTGGCTGAATACTGAACAGGATGAATGGAGTTCTACATAAACCAACTGAACAAGAATAAAAACATTACTTGGGTGTTTTGCTCTCAGAATGCTCTCAGAATGTTAATGACCTCAATTAGCACTATGGGTGTTGGAGGTGTGAGGAGGCTTCTTCTTTAAGAGTCTAGTTTGGCAGAATCAATTTAGGAAGACAATATTAGAATTTGTAAATGTAATTGTCTATGGTGCAAGCTCGTGTCATGTTGACTTTGAGGTTTCGTCCGTATTTGTGTTCAGAGAAAGATGTTGAAAAAATTAAATTTATTAGTTTCAGGTACATAGTGCCTCATTTTCTTCCCACACACTAATAGGACACGTTATGGGCCCAGAGAATCCACTCAGCTAGATTGGCAAAGAATAGAAAGTAATAAAATAAATTTTGAGCCGGCGAAAACAAAAACAATGGACGAATAAAAATGGCACTATCAGGGTCGGGGAGCACAGATACATACTTACAGTTTACAAGAATTGGTCAACATGGTTATTTAAAATTATAATGCATTCTAGAAGAAAAGCAATGGAAAGAATTTCAAGAAAATTGGTCACAAGACAAAATGGATGAAAAACAAAAGAACAATTTTTTCTCAAAAATGTCAAAGTAATTAAATTTGTACATTTTCAGTTACATAGTGCCTCATTTCCTTCCCATAAACTCATAGGACTTCCAATAGAAAATTCTTTTCGTTCCCTTGATATTAATTTAGTTACCCTATGACACCAGGTATTAGGTGCAGGTATGTGCCTGGAATAAGTAACAAAAGAATTGCAATGCTACACAGACCTTTAACTTCGTCACATTCAGTTTAAACGATCTTTTAGTCCCTTTTGGGATTGAGAGATTTAAGATTTCAAAAGATAGAGCTGCTTGAGACCTTAGAATACAAAGAATCCAAAGTTAACCTGGATTTTGCAGTCTCTGCATCTTTATTTTGCTCCTTAGTCTTTTGATCTCGACATCAAACGCTATGAGATGAAAAAAACAGGATAAAATCTCAAATTCTGCCTCTGCCGGTAGTTAAGTTACTATAAAACCGTGAAAATACATAACTCAATAGCGTGAAGTCTAACCGTGACAGGTCATCTTGCAATATTGATTGAAATGATATCGGTACTAACCTTTCAATAAACTTGCGAGTGATATGTAATAAATTAAGGAATTATTCTCCGTAAAACGTATTCAACTCACTGTAATTCGCCGCTAAAACAATTCACTACAAAAATCACACGTCAGTAAAATTTAACCAAAGAGAATCGTTGGAGAATAGGTTCAAGTTTTTTAAGCAAATCGATTCAACATTATGATGAATATTCCAATCCTAAATGAATGAATATCCAATTCTTTTAATTTTGATATACAAAATGGACACAATTCATTGAAATGTGGGTCAATTTTACGAAAATGAAAGGAATTGCTACAGAATTGCAAGGAATTGTGTAAATGAAAAACGATTTGGCATTTTAGGCCCCCTGAACAAACACACAACAACAACAAACGACAATTAACCGAAAAATAATCTAAATAATCACAAACTCCTAAAATTTTGAATCGATTTCTCGTGAAAATCGTATAGTGTGATATGATTACTCCACATCCCTATTCGCGTCACTATGACAAGTTAGTGTCAAATTTGGCCTCTTATTTGGTGACGCTGTGTTGGCAACTCACTGGTTATTAGCACTAAACCATGGAATTAATAAGTACTTCGTACAACTGGAAGGCTTACTGTGTATTGAAGCGTGCGCCGAGCGAGATGTCATAAATCTTGGTCCGTCTCTTTCTGACTAGTGGTAGACCTGTGGTAATAACAAACAGAGATGACGCCATATTATTTTAGTGTTGCCTAATGTAAAACAAATAAAACTTTCCAATAATATTTAAATATCGTGAAATAATATAAAGACTTTGATTTATTTGCGACCTATTGCATTCATAGTTGGTATGGTATTATTTACAAACATCTTATAATATTCATGGACAAAATGACGTATTGTTTTTATGCCAATTTTTTTTTATAGTCAACTACCGTATTGTATCAAGTATCTCACATGGCAATTGTGCGAAAGGGACACACCAAGAAAGAAGATGTCTCACTTGAGCTCAGATCTCTAAGGAGATATTGGTTATTTAAAAAGTATTTTATTGCTATTCATTTAACGTTCATTTTGATATGTCAAAATAATTGCAGTGAGCTTTCCAGTTGTACGAAGTACTTATTAATTCCATGCACTAAACATAGGTGGGTCAATGGCATTAAATGAAAGTCGTAACCGACTGAGGCCGAAAAGCTGTCAAAATATTTTTATCAAAATTAATTTCGAAACGATTTTCATGAGATCGATTCAGAGGCATATGATCCATTTCGATTAAAAATTGATTTAAAGCAAAAATTTTAAAATAAAGTAGTACTATACCACAGTTTTGTTTTTTAAAAAAAAGGAGTGATGTAGAGTGGTTAAAAACACCAAATATTCATTAATTACATTTTCGAATTCCGGAAATGGTTTTAGTGCATCGTAAGACAAAACGACTGAGCTAGGAAGTAAAGCAGACAATAAAAATGTAACGAGAAAAGTCACTTCCGCCCCTTCCTAGCTTTAGAGACCGCAATGCGCCCCGCGTAATGTCAGTGCCTCCAGTGAAAAAGGGAATAACTCAAAATCGACACTTTTCAGGAGAGACAATAAACCATACTTTTATTGATTGTTGGTTGTTCGTATTTATTACTAGCATTTTTTATGATTTCTAGCTTTAGGTATACATCTAAGCTTTCGTTTGATGGGTATTGGTTAAATATCCAGTCATAAATTCAATATTTTTTTAAAGTTTTTTTCGAGTTGTGTCCTTGTTTACAAAGAGCGTAAAGATACAACACGACTATTTTAACAAATTTAACATGTTAACAAAGTTTAAGACATAAAACGACTTATTCCTTTAGCTGTGACTGTTCTATGGTTATAACAATACTTATGACACTCATCTTTATCACAAACAAAGAAATAGTGCGACTTATTAAAGTAACTAAAAAATGTGTATGGAAATAACTGTGCGGTAAAAATAACGAAATTGTATAAAAATATGAAAATGTATTGTATGTTACATTAATCCGTACATTTGTCGTTGAAATAATTATAATTGTTTAAATCCGAGTCTTCGTCGGGTCTTACCGTTTTGGCAGTTAATAGATGAAATTCATGAAATTCACTATCAATTAATGGTAGAAGAGCCAGGAGATCCTTCTTTTTCTCAACATTTATGAGGAGAAGTTTGTCGGATCCGTTTGTCAACAAATAACTAAGATCTTTGAATCTTCCGAACATCAAGTATGTACTCGATCTTCCGAATCTCTGCAATGAAAGACTTTAGAAAATATTTTTACACTAGCTTTGACCGGTTCTTTCGTTCACTATTTATTTATTTATATTGCTATTGTAAAAGTAGCAAACTTACGTCACAAGCATTACTTCTTGGTTCAATAATTTCTATTTTATATATTCAATAAGTTCTTGATCCGTAATTAACTCTCTCTGCAATGAAAGTAAAGAAAAAAATAACTGAAAAGATTGACTAGAACTAAGAAAAATGTATAGGTACATATAAATTGTACCTAAAACTGTTATTGTAGGAACTATAGGTTACTTACACTAATTTACAAAGTCATAGGTTTGTAATTAAATATTATATGTAAGTATTGATATAAGTAGTGCATTCATCATTGATTGCCTCTCGATCGCGATGTTGTTCAGTATCACTGTAGCTATGATCAAACGATGCGGGAGGATTTCTAATAAAAAAGGGAACAAACATTACTCTCAAAATAAAGTACATAATTATATTGATACTCATCATCAAACTAAAATAAGCTGCTCTTAATAATAGGGCAAACAACGGCACCTACCTTTTAATTTAAAGATGTTTCTATTATAACTGTAAGAAAGTAGGTATTCGCCCAATGGTTGACAAAACTACATATTTATTATATATAAAACATATAATTTTTTTCTCATACTTGGCACTTTGAGACGATTATTGATTATTTTTCGCCCTCTATACATTTTTGCACCAAAATTATAATTATAACACAAATAAGCACTCGTGCTGTTCTGAGGCGCTATAAAGTTGTTGTAACAAGCACCATCCTCCGGATTCAAAGTAAGTCTTGGTTTAAATTATTTTCAACCCAATTATTTGTTGTCGTTTTGATAAAACATCAACTTATGCCAATTCAAACTAATATTACAAATTGCGAAAGTAACTGTATTGAGTGAGTTATGCCTTCACGTACGCTATGGAATAAGAGAACAGTCGCTTTAGGCCTACTTTTTTTTCCCTATCATTATGAAACAACACCAATAGTGTCTTTATGTAAAAGTATTTTTGTAGTTATTCGTAAAACTTGAACGTATTTTTTGAGTTGAGAGCACTTGTACCTTTAGATTCATAAAAAATGCCCGATAACTAATTGCCATTAGAAACAGTGAGTTATGCTCTTAGTCCAATATAAAAAACAAGGCTAGGAGACTGCTAGGGACATGTCCTTTTGATATGTTATGTAATCAGACACGCTGAAGCCAATGGTGCAATAAAAACAAAAGGGCATAACTCGTCTTATTCCGTTTTTCACTGGAGACACTGATATACATATTTGACGGTCACATTGACGAAACGGCAACAAGGATGTCAGTTATCTACTGCATTATTACATAGCACATTGGAATTACTTTAAAATCCAACTTCGACTTCCTAGGTCAGTAGTTTGTCCTTCGATACAGTAAAACCATTTCCGGAAATCCGGAATTCGAAAAATGACGCATACACTCAATGACGCATACACTCAACATAGCCCCGCATTAGGGAAACCCTGTGTCGCGGGTGCCATGGACACACACATAGACAACCACAAATTACACCCAAACTCACGAGAGAAATAATTGTAGGCCATACAACTATTTCTCCCGGCCCGGGAATCGAACCTGGAACCTCTGCGTGGCAGTCCGGCATGGTAACCGTTCGGCCACGGAGGCAATTTAAAAAAAAATCATTAAGTAACATTTGGTGGTTTTAACTTTATCTGTATATGTGGAACCATAAACTAATAAGAGATACTACGGGTCGTATTCTAGAACTCTACTCAATGCTCAAGTCAGGATCTGAGTATGATTTCAAGCACTGGAAATACGACCCCAATGGCAAGGACTTGAATATGACTTCAGTGCTTTAAACCCTATGGATCGTATTCCAGAACTCTACTCAATGCTCAAGTCAGGACTTGAGTATGATTTCAAGCAGTGGAAATCATACTCAAGTCCTTGCCATTAGGGGTCGTATTTCCATTGCTTCAAATTATACTCAAGTCCTGATTTGAGCATTGAGTAGAGTTCTGGAATACGACCCTACGTTGTGGAACACCTTTTTCCGACCTATGCCAAAACCTTACTTTTTTCCATCCTGTTTATTCTTTCTCCATTGACGTTTGTATTTAATTAATTTTATTGATATTTTTCGTATCCTGGATAATTCACATTTTAAACTAAGGACGGCTCTTACTGAAATACTGAAGATTTAAATCGAAACATTTTGTAAAGAAAAAAAAAGAAACTAATGACAAGGCAGTATGATTTCTGACCTTCTCCTGATCTATGCGGAACGAAGGAAAACAAAAAAGTTTATTATTTAATCTGTGGTAGACATTTTTTTTGTCAGAATCAAAATTCATGTTTCGGTTGAAATTGAGTTTTCACCGAACTTAAAGTATCATCTCTATGAATTAGCAATCTTATAATTAGTAAATGAACGTCCGAAGGAACAACAACTACAGTTTTACATAATATAACATAAATCATAGCAATGTATCTTTCTTCAATAAGTTCACGGCTCTTGTTGCACGACATTAACAGTTGGGATCTCAAAAAATCTTACGGGTGTTATGATGGCATCCTGAGACATATATCTTGGAGCGATGACAGCAAATATATTTTGCAGGTATATTCGTTTTTGTTGTGTATTATTTTCTAGCTATAATTCTACTGTATGCCATTGACGTCTCTTATTTCCACTGTTCTCTGTTTTGTGCTGTCGCTATTGTATTATAAAATAATCTTATAACAAATAATATAATTAATGAAATTTTTGAAATTTCACACACCACCTTCATACCCACTGACATAAATACTTATATTCACTACACAATTTACACATATTTTTCTTGTTGATACATCGCATCGCGCTTCCCACAAAGGCTGACTTTTGGGCAAAATCTGCACTAAGTTGTTGTTCTTTTATTAGAGTACAAACGGTTATGTGTATTTATTTAATTTCTATTTTGTTTGTTTTCACTGTTAATTTTAATTCCTGGTTTGTATTTGTTTTCCTTTTTTTATTATTATTTAAATAAAAATAAGCAAAAAGACATTTATTTATCCCCAAAACACATAAACAAACATAACCAAACTATTAAAACAAAAGAACAGTAATGTGGACAAAATGAATGAAGACCAGCATTGCTGAGTTTCAGGCTTCATCTTAAAGCTATTCGCTTACTGCATCAGACCAGTGGAGTATATACTTTAGTATATATAGTGTCTGTGTTGCACTATATATAAAATGTAGAAATATTAAAAAAATTGTAATTGAAAACAGAAAACATTCTAAAATCTAAAACATTTCCCAATTGAGTAGCTGATACAGTGATTTATTTCATTGCATGTTGAGTGAATTCAAAAAGGTTGCCTTACATATAATATGTTGTGATTCTTAAATTATTGTATTTATGTGCCTGCTCTAACGAATTAGGTTTTGCCTGCAATGTTAGTTGTTATGTACAAATAATTAAATAAAAATTTTATTTATTTATTTAGTGTTGCTAGTGGATTTAACCACTGACCAATTGCTACTCAATTTCTGCAGACAGGAGCCGTTGTTAATACATTTTTTTTAAAGAGTCAGTTTTTGTTGTGTGGGCTTGTGGGAAGACACTAAACATGTTATCTGTCTGTCAAATAGAATTTACAACCAGTGATGTTTGGGAAACTATCAGTGTGAGTTGGAACCATGTTCTTGCCTTCCATGGTGTACTGATTGGTCAAAGATGGAACTCAACATGGGCTGTGTTATACAGCTTGCGCCCTAAGCTCAGCTACAAGCAGAACATGGGATGACACTCCTCCATTTCAGTAGTAGTAGAGCTCCTTGTGAAAGAGTTTGGCCAGGAAAGTATTGTCACCTTACCTATTTCTGCCATCAAGCAGTAATGTGAGCATTACAGCATTCCGGTTTTTAAGTGGTAAAGGTGCTGGCACGTGGGATTTGTCAGCATATGTCTCAGAGTGATGAGTGAAGCAGTGCCCTTCACAGCTTTGCAATTTAAAGATCTGAGTGGCACTGCAACTGTCATGGATAGGCATGTCGCTTACAGTGGTAAGACATGCCGCGCCGTGCCTCACTAGGCACACAACTTGTTTGTCATATCTTGGATCTTTCAGACTGAGATGTGTGCCATAATCAGCGAGTTGCCTGTGTGACTGTGTGCATTGTTGCATTGTTTGAGACACAGGTTTGGGACACGGATGGTGCTGGTTGTTTTTGTTTCATTGTTGTACCTATATGTGTATAATTGTATCAGTTTGCCATGTTATCTTTTTGGTTTATTTAAAATATATTTAGGGAATGATAGGTTTAGATATTGTTAATTTTAAATATGTATTTTTTTCTCATATGTGTAACTGTTTTCTCGTACGTGTGGAGTAAACTCAACATGACGCGCGCGACACGTGAGGGAGCAGCACGCGCGCCGGTACGCGCGCATTATGCGAGTCTTGCGTGAGATGTAATTACCAATGGTCGGAATATATAGACTATTAATTATCTAAACTTCGAGGAACAGAGACAGAAATTGGAGACTTGCTTACAACAATATTTATTTGTTCCCGCCTTTTTCGTGATTCGGGACATTTCTAAAAAATCCGAAAAAAAATTGTTTTACTTAATACATGCAATTACAATTTATTAAGACGTGTATTCCAAATGTATTATTGATCCGAAACTGTCGGTTACTTCAAATCTTTGTAAACATCTCATTTATTGCGTGTATAATTTTTGTTTACAAAAGTGCATTGTCAATTTTTTCTAAGAAAACAAATAGGAATTGACATTTTGAATAGGGAAACTTAATTTCATACCAATACACTTAAAGCTGGTAAAACAATAAGTTTTTATTTTAGAATGACATACATTGTATCTATTGAAATTTATCGCTGAAAGCAAAATAATTGCTTTTAATAGTGTAACTTAAGTAAACCTATTGCAAATGTAAGTGGTGTAACATAAAAAAACCAGCTGTTGTGAAAGCCTGTGTACCGCGCTCTAAGTCAACATAGTGAAATCAGTATGAAAAGTGTTAATACCTTGAAACTGTGTTAATATTGTTGCAGTTTGCACCCTGCTGCATTACATATTGTGTTATCTTCACCCAAAACACTCTACTTTGCACAAATAACTGTTTCACAAATTTCATCCCAGACACGACGCTTTTAAGTCTACCCTCCAAATAATTTTTAATTCAATTCACCATAAACGAAATGCCAGCTGTCACTTGAAACTGACATTACCAGTGTTGCCATAATGAGCAAACCTCCTGTAAATGCAGGGACAACTCACAATGCATCTGCAACCAACAAAATTAACAAAAAATCCTGTGCAACAAGTTTGTCATATTTCTACGTGCTAATACCAGCGCCGCACAGGCTCCATGTACGGAAGATCGCAACGATTCATTTCACTCCCTAGGTGACAAGTTGGACCAGAGTAATGATGAATTGTGGCAAACTGTATCTACATCTAAGCAAAGTGATATTCGTAAAAAAAAGGAAGGCATCATCTTCTTCAATACACTACACTAATATATAAAGCAATGACACATACCGGTTTTTTGATTTTTTTATTTTTGTTTTTTTTTTATTTTATGATTTTTTTTTAATTCCAAAAATCAGAGAAAAGGACCTTATTGGCACACATTTACCAGAAAATCTGACAGACCATTTAGATTTGTGATAAAAATCTCAACCCTACAACTCCAATACAAGAAATCATAACCGTTATAGAAGAGACTGGTAACAAGATTAAAGGAGAGATTATCAACGCCAAATATGGACCAGACAAAATACCATTGCACACTTGGTTTGTACACCTAAAACCAAGCCCTAACAACAACAAGGTAAAAGATATCCAGTGTATGTTTAACACCAAAGTTACAATTGAAGAACCTAGGAGACAAAAATCAGTGGTACAGTGTAAACGTTGCCAAAAATATGGCCATACAAAAAATAACTGCATGCGCACATGTCGCTGTGTAAAATGTGCAGAGAATCACAAAACCTCAGTATGTCCTAAATAAGACCGCACCACCCCTGCCGAATGGGCTCTATTGTAAAGTTTATGCGGAGATACAAAAAAGGAAATCAGATGGGATACTACGCCATACTGAACCTGAAACAAATAAATATTCTACCTCTAATGAGAACTATAACGCACCAATAAAAACCACACTCAACACACAGAAGGTAAACTCTTAACAAACCAAGCACAGAAGATAGATTCTTTACTCCAACAACTGAGCTCCCTGATGAGCTTGATGGCTACTGTAATGTAGCCTAAAATTAACTACATCGAATACCAGTGATCTTTTATGTAATGTTGAGGAAGTAAAATTATTTGTTAAAGACTACAGTATTGATATACTACTCATCTCTGAATCACACCTTACTCCTGAATCACACTTTACTCCAAAATTTGTTCCCAGGATTCCTGTGTACACAGTGTACTTCACATCTCACCCAGATGGCACAGCATATGCAGGCTCTGCATTGATACTGAGAAACGCAGTGAATCACTACCATTTATCACAGTTTAAAACTCCAGAGATTCAAGCTACATCAATGGTGGTGTATGACCTGTATGGGTCAATAACAATCTCGGCCATATACTGCCCTCCGAGACAGAGCATTTCAGAGCCACTGGTCTCCAATTACTTCAGAACATTAGGTCAACGTTTTATAACCGGGGGTGACTGGAACGCGAAGAATATGCTTTGGGGCTTTAGACTAACTAATACTCGTGGAAGGGAGTTAAAGAATGCCATGGATCTTGGTGGATTTTGTCATTATTCTACTGGCGAACCAACTAATTGGCCAACAGACCCGAACAAAACACCAGATCTCTTAGATTTCTACATTCCATTTGGTAGCTCCAACATATACTGTCACATAGAGAATAGTCTTTACGGAAGTAGCGACCATACGCCAGTAATCCTGAGTATAAGCACACAGGATACAAAAAAACATCTTTTGTCAGAGCAGATGTGTCTCGCTACATAGATATTTCCCTAATCAATGTGTTGATACCTGTAAACCTAAATTTCCGTACCTATATATATTCATATTTGGTGGCTATTGTTATAATTTAATATTATGTCTGTAAAGTTACATTATTATTTATATTGCTTACCTTCATTACTTACACTATTTACATTATTTGCTTTACATCTTACACTTTTGCTTGATATATATATGTATAGTATTTAGAGTTAGGTATATATTTGCACTTTGGTGGCATGGCTTACTGGGCTGCGATCGCTCACCATATGGTACTGGCAGAAAACCAGCACTGTTTGACTTCTCTCGGTCTACAGTATTTATGCTGAGTCAGTGCCATTTCAGCACAAACTGTAGTCGTAGGTACATTAAAATGTTATCAGTTCTTATAGTATTTGTTTGTTTTTCTCACAGTATTTGTTTTTCTCGCACTATGTGTTTTATACAAATGTGTATAAAATTAATAATGAATGTTCTATGTGCTTTTATATATGTGAAGTAATTGTAAATGTTTTGTTTCTCTTTGTATTTGTGCTGAATAAACGTGTTATCTATCTATCTATCTATCTCTCTATCTATCTAACTATTATAATAAATAAAAAACCTATAAGAATAACAAATAAGGAAACAAATTGGGATAGTTTGGTGAAATATGTTGACACATTTGTTAACTCAAAAATGCCCCTTAAGTGCTCAGAAGACATTGATGAGGCAACCACTCATATTACCTTAGTCATTCAATGAGCAGGCTGGATAAGTACACTGAACATGGATAATTATGACAAAAGAAATAAAATTAGGCCTACAACGAACACAGTCAAGAATTTGGTACGAGAAAAAAGACGTTTAAGGAAAGTGGCACCTGACTAGAAGACAGTCTGATAAAACAGCATTTAACAAAGCTGCATCAAATTTAAAAACATTCCTCCAAGCTCTAGTAGACGCAACGTTCCAAGCTAAACTCGTAACTCTATCTGCATCGGGTAAAGGTGAACATTGTCTGTTGAAAATGGTTAAAGGCTATAATAAACCCCGTCTAGTCCGTGCCCTAATAAAAAACAGTAAAGTCTCCTGGGCAAGAAGTGAGGAAAGGCAAGCAAACGCATTTGGCATACATCTAAGGCATGTCTTTACTGCAAATGAATCTGTAAATGAAGATTGGGAAAAAGAAGTTGAAGATTTCTTGAATTCTGAGCTTGAATTAAGCTTATCAATTACATCTTTCACACCAAAAGACGTTGCTATACGTATTAGACATCTTGACAGTCAAAAAGCTCCGGGCTACGACTTAATAACTCCGCTAATATTGAAAAAGTTGCCGCGTAGAGGCATTGTTTTCATAACCATGCTATTCAATAGTATTTTAAGAGTGATTGAAGATTGAATCCAAGCAAGGAAAAGCTACTGCTTGAGAAGAAGTGAAGAAGAACGCCGAGCAAAGTATTGCTCGGCGTTCTTCTTGATATTCAGCAAGCATTCGATAAGGTATGGCATGCAGGCCTGCTTTTCAAGTTGAAAGAAAATTACCTCATACTTATTATCTCAAACTTGAAAAATAGGATGTTCTTCGTGCAATATGGAGAAGCACTATCTCAGATCCACGACATTCAGGCAGGGGTGCTTCAGGGCTCAGTATTGGGACGGATTTTGTACATATTGTTTACATCGGATCTTCCAGAAACTAATGGAGTATTTACAACGGCACATGCAGACTATACCACAGTACTTACCCGTGACATAAAACCCCAAGTTGCATCGCAGAAACCAAGTTCAACTTGATAAACTAGACCCGTGGCTCTCAAAGTGGAAGATCAAAGCCAGTGCTTCAAAATCTCAACGTATAACGTTTGCACTTAGAAAAGGAAACTGCCCTGATGTAAAAATGAACAATCAGACCTTACCTCACGTTAATACTGTTAAGTATCTGGGAGTGTATCTGGACTAGACTAACATGGAAAGATCACGTCAAAGCAAAACGGGATATATTTAACAACAAATTCAGATCTATGCTGTGGATAATAGATAGAAAGTCAAGGTTATCAGTTGAGAATAATCTATTGTTGTATAAGTCGGTATTAAATCCGATAGGGACATAAGCATTGGAGTTGTGGGGATCAGCCAAAACTTCTAATGTGGAAATTCTTCAACGCTTCCAAAATGGTGTACTAAAGACTATACTCCAATCTTGGTTTGTAAGAGCCCAGGAAATACATGCCTATCTTGAAATGCCAACTATTAAACAGGAGATACTGGCACGTAAAGAAAAGTATAAGTGTCGATTATCACTACATACGTATTGGTAAGATCTCTGGTTGACGAAACGCGTCCAGGTGGCTTGAGTCGTTTGAAAAAGTCAAGAATACTGGTTTTCTATACAGGGCTATTTTTAAAATGCTAACAGCTTCCCAGGACTGTAACTAGCATCATAAACACTAATTTTTGTTTCGCGACTTTTCACAAAACAACAAATTTATCACAAACAAATTTATTGTTTTTGTTAGACGGATAGGTAGTAATGATATGTATAGCAACGCCTCTCACGTGCTCATTCAGTAAAAGTTTTGGTGGCGGGTTTTTTGTTTTCGCAACGAGTTCTCGCCCTTCAATAGGAATGAAATTTATTTATCGATTAATACAAAATTATTACAAAACATTAAACATTAATACAAAATTATATTTTAATGTAATAAGTGCGTTAAATAAAAACAGTATTAATTAACAAGTACATTTCTCGATATTGATAAATTGTTTTCACTTAGTAAAAGTTTAAGTTTACAGTTTGAACACTAACTCCACTCTAACCAAGCTTAGGTTTGGCAAACATTTAAAAATAAAATAAGAATACATAAATTCTATGCGTGTTGTTGAATCTCCTCCTTCTTGTTCATCAATAAAATTCGTGATCCTCGTAATCTTCCGATTTATTGAAACTTGGGATTTAAAATGGATTGTGTACACTTTGAAACTTGTGATTAAACACTTTATCTTAATCTTAACAATCGTGACCTACACGCCATCACAATAAGCAATACTGAGAGATCGAGTAATGAAAAACACACGGGTCTCGCGAGCGTATCAAAGGCACCTGATTGCCGCAGGTAAATATAAGTAAAGTTCAAACGTGCAAGCATCCCTCTCGACTTTCCTACTCCACCTCCTCTAGCTGCTTAGAAAGTTTAGAGCTGCAAATTTAAACATTTTATTTTTTGTATGAAAATAATATTTTATAAATTATTAAAATTCAAGTAAAAAACCAAGTATGTCGCTACCTGCTTTGATACCTTTTCTGGCTTTTAGCCAGGTCTATTGCTTATAAAATTGCTTAAACAAAAGGGAGAGAGAGCGCAATATCGCTGTCTCACTCCGATAATTAATGACTGAGTCTACAGCAAGTAAATAATTTTACCATAAATTATCTTTCTTATTATGACATGAAAATCGAGACAGAAAGTTAAAACGTTAAAAGTTTTAGGATCCCGGAGGAATGTCCGTAAATCAACAGTATGTTTGAAATACATACTTAATAATTCTAATGGCATGTATTAAGTAAGAATTCTTTTTGTCGCAATTTTCCGTAAAATGGTTGCAACAACTTGTCGCAAAGTTTAGGTAAATATGGGCCTACCTATCCTAAATGACGTTGCTTTTTAATGTACTTAAGTGATGTCCCGAATCACGAAAAAGGCGGGAACAAATAAATGTTGTAACTAAGTTTCCAATTCCGTCTCTGTTAACGAAATTTAGGTAAATATAGCGTACCTATTCCGGCCACTGATAATTACAGAGGCGCACTTATAACAGGCGAGCAGCGCACATATAGCGCATTCGTCAGATCTGTACGCACCGTTTATATTACTCATTCCAAATTCATCAATAATAGAAATGACAATTATGTGCTTTTTAAACTCTATGTTTACTTTCAGGTAAATTCCAAAGGTCTCGTTGAGATATTGAGTCCCGCTGACCACGATTTACGAAGTTTGCAACATGTACCACTTAAGGACACATGGTCAGCCAGTTTCCATCGTGATGGTCATCGCAACGTTGCCATCGGCACCAAGAGTGGTAATGTATTGATCTGGGATACCAAAAACAAAACCATCACCAAGACCTTTCCTAGTCCAGTCCAACAATCTAGCGTGGATTATATTAGCTACAATGCAAAAAATGCAAGTTTGGCCGCAACCATGCATAATGGGGATACTGTTATTTATGGACTGGTCTCCAATATACCAGTGCTTACTGTGAAACTGCCCTGTTCCAAAAGCATCTCAGCAATGAAATTCCACCATGAATCACGTGCTTTGTTGGGTTTGGCTACAGATGAAGGCCACCTTGTATTGAGAGACATCACTACAAACAAGGATAAATGTTTTTTTGAAAGTGTTCACACTGCACCAGTCAGTGATTTTGCTTACTCTCAGGTTAACAAAGATGTCATGTTATCATCCGGATTTGATAAAGTGATGCATGTATATGATATAAGACTGCAAAATGTTGTTTCCACCGTTCGGACGTCCTACACTTTGACTTCATTGGCTATAAACACAGATAACTTGGTAGCTCTTAGTTCAAAGAATGGAGTTATATTAGTCTATGATTTGAGAAACCTCTCTAATCCATTCAAAGTTTTAAGCGAGCATGAGGAGGAAGTGAGGATAGTTGCATTCCAACCTGAAAGGAGAAGAACATTTTCTACGGAAATTAGTTTAAGAGATGATACTGACGTTCATCAGTCACCCTATACTACACATACACCGACGCGTGAGAGAAATTCGGACATGTTTTACATAGCTAACACACCTCCAAGCAAAAACTTGGATGTCTCAGGTCATGGAGAAAGAGCTGACTCGTTTCTTGTTATGATGGGTCTAGATAAATGTAACAATGCTCTGGATGAAGAAAGGAAATCTGTAGGTTTTGAGAAAACTGAGAAGCCGAACAGTGACCAGGTGGGAGTATGCTATCCTTGCGATCCAGACAAAAATATAAGTAAAGTGTCAACACCTCTGAACAATAAGCCAGCAGAAAATTTTAGTTTTCAATCACCAATATTCTCCACAAATGGTGTGCATGATGATGGTCGAGACACGCATATAGCAGATGATTTCAATCGGGCCAGTAACAATCAACAGCCAATGAGCACTTATGGTAATAACATCGATACAAAAGCTGTAGAAGAATTGAAAGATTTTGTTAAGTTAACCATGGCAGATGTCGCTGACGATAACAGAAATTATTTTCTTCACATCATGATGGCATTGACAAAGCAGAAACTGTTTTTGGAGAAACAGTTAACGGGAATGAATGAGCAAATAAAAGCTTTGATTCAGAACCAATCGGCCCTTGTAGAAACTAACAGAAAACTTGCTTTTGAAATTGATCAGTTGAAATCACCAAAACATGTCTATAGAATTCAAAGTTAAACATGCCCCATACTGTCGTTATGAAATACACTGTAAAAATTCTAGGTCATATTTGCAAAAAAAAACAGTGCCAAATAATTGTTGCAGTGCACTGTTGTCATTGTAACACGTTTTCTGCTTTTTGTTGTAAACAAATTGAAAATATTAAATTATTGTTAAAATGACCTTATGAATTTTATTTTAGCCTGCGAGAAATACAAAAAATTAACTTATCAAGTTTTTTTTATAACAATATTTTTGTAACTGCGTTTATTGGTCGTCATCTAAATATTGTTGGTATATTCACTCTCCCCTTGAAATGGCTCCGAGTTATACTGTTCAAGGAACAGGTTTGCAGGCAAGGAATTCCTCCATCGGCTATGGATTTTTATTCGTCATATAAATGTGGGAATGAAACTCTTCCGTCCGTGTTCTTAGAATATCTACCGCAGGGGTGGAATCCCAGCCTATGTCTAGTCCCCGGATGACAAACAATCGTACGGCCGTTTCTTCATGCTCCTTCTGGGTGCTCCCACTGGTAGGAGCACAAGGTCTAATTTATGTCCTTATGCTCCTATGTGACGTCGCGTGTCGTATCTAATAAGTTCACTGAACTAGAATGAAAAATATATCAAAATAAAAGTCAAAAATCTAGTTGAATAATGTAAACTTATCTTCGCTCTCTGTTTGGTAATTTTTCGAAAAAATTCAGAAAAATATAATTCGAAGGCTCATACGTGTTCTACGTCTAGATAAATCTTTTTAAGTTTTATTTAACGTGAATTGAAATTAGTATATATAGTTTGTTTGAAAAAACAAATATACGCGATTTAAATCCGGAAAAATAGTTTCATTTCCTATAAAATAAATAGTAGTATAGTGTAAACGAGATTTGAAATTATAATAATAACATGCCACTTTGTCAAAAAGTTCATGCAGATGGAAGAGGACGAAGTAGGATCTTATTACACACCCTCCACATAGATACACGTCCGATTTTAGTGGTAAAAACCAGTCAACAGGCTGAGAAAGAAGAAAATAATGATGTGGCGGCGTGTCGCTTCCAGCACAAATGCAGAAGGCGGTCCTGCTCGATTGTGTACGTATTGTGTGTACATGGTATGTACGTAAGCTGGTTCATAAACCTGAGTCCCTGATCCCGGCCGTCTGTGCCGTTGCTGGGGCATACCGCCTCTCCCATTTAGAAATTCAAAATTCATCTTTAAGGCCTTGGGAGAGGCGAGAATCTAAAATAAATACAATAATAATAAATTTATTTATTTCTCACCACAATACAACGTAATAAGCATAATAAAATAAAAGTTACGAACTGTCTATTGATATTGCGGGAAACTTATGCTTAAATAGGCTCAAGGCCTGATTCTGGACACCGGGGTCACAGATTACACCTCCAGATCGTAAACATAACCTTTTATGTCTGATTAGACGTAGGATAGTAGTTAGATGTAGGTCGGACCAGGCACTACCTTGCGGAAAGCTGTATATGATCTTCTGCTCATCACTAACAAACTCGTTTATTTTAATTCACTGGGTACGGTCATACGGATAGTTCTCAAAGTCTTAGGGTCGTATTTCAGATCTCTACTCAATACTCAATTCAGGACTTGAGTATGATTTAAAGCACTAGAAATCGTACTCAAGTCCTGATTTGAGCATTGAGTAGAGTTCCCCTAACTCCAGATGCTTCCAGCTTCCAAATTAGGATGGATATCGATATCGTGTCGAAAGCCTTAGCCAGATCCAAAAGTGTACCTAAAACTAAAACCTTTTGCCCACCATACATTTTTGTAACGATGTAAATGAACTGCATCAGGGGGTCTCCTCTCGATTTCCGTCCGACATCCGTCCGAAACCATTACTGCCAAATAAGCACTACTTGACCAAATGGAAAGACGCGTGATGCGAATGAAGCTTCATACTTGATACTTGTCTTTTAATTTTGTGGAATATTACTTATTTGACAGTAATTGTTTCGGACAGATGGCGGACGGAGATCGAGAGTAGACCCCCAGACGCGGACGTTTCGGAACGAAACCCAAGTGTGACGAAGAGAGTAGGTACATTATGCTTGTACAGAAAGTCCATAAGTCTCGTTCATGAGTCGTTCAAGTATTTTGTAGAGGGCAGGTAGCACATCTATTGGTCTGTAACTAATGGAACAGCTTTTGAAGATCAGCAGCTCGATTTTGATTGCCTCTCCCGATGGGAAACTGCGTCTCTTCCGAGTCGAGACGCATAATTGCGATTCACAACTTTACTCTGGCCGATCGGAAACTTTTAGCATTTCAAATCGGAACAATAGCTGATTTAACTCACAAATTAGAAAGATATAGGAATCAAGTTCATCTTCTCGTTCGGAAACCCATCTGCTTTCGAGACTCGGATGGGTTACCCGATCGGATCGACTCCGATTTGAATTAGAATTAGCCTGCTGGTGAAATAAAGACCTTTTGAAGACACGAGGGAACACGTCCATCGATAGGGCTAAGTTGCAGATAAAAATGATTGGACAATAGCGAAAAAGGATTCTTCTTTTTGCTGATTGGCGGTGATTTCGGATTTCGTCATTAGTAATTAAAAAATTATATTGCCTTTAAAAATTAAAAATGTTAACATTTGTTGGGTAATTTTCCGAAAAAAATCAAATAGTGGAGTATTTCGAAAAAATTCCCTGAAAAACTGGAAACATTTGCAAAAATAATTTGGAAAGTTCATATTATGTTCTACGTACATCTTTTGATTGAGCGCGAAAAGAAAACTAAAAAAAAACGTAAATGAAAATCGAGATTGAGGGTCGTATTCCAGAACTCTACTCAATGCTCAAGTCAGGACTTGAGTATGATTTCAAGCACTGGAAATACGACCCTAAGGGCAAGGACTTGAGTATGAATTCCAGTGCTTGAAATCATACTCAAATCCTGACTTGAGCATTGCGTAAAGTTCTGGAATACGAGCCTTACTGATTTCATAACAGCGAAAAAACCTCCAACAACCACACCACCACCACTTGTTGTTGGCTCCATCGTTTTCGTTCAGTAACTTCAACTTTTGACAGGTTTCAACGTTAAACGTAGAAAATTAAAGGAAAAATATTTATTATTATTAATACAAAGATCGAACACTCAGAAAAAATTCCTTCGATCCGGCCGGATTTTAACCGACGTCTTCTAGCATACCGTGGCAGACGCTATACCGACTAAGTTACGGAACGAATCAGCGGACCTCACGAATTTTTCTATGTGCTTGTTGTATCTTCGTATTTGGTTTTTCAACGACTTTTTAGTCGTAGCGCCATATATGAGAAATCTTTACAGCTACCGGCCCTGGCGAGAGACGTCGCTATTCACTGTATTCTAAATTTTTATTGAATTGATATTCAATTATTTTTTGTGAAAAGACTTCACTAGTTTGTTATAATAATTAACACAAAAATATTTATTTTTCTGAAAAAATATGATTTTTTCAAAAGGGACATTTTTCTATGACCCAACATTAGCCAATGACCAGTAAAGTTGCTAATATAAAAAAAAATCATTGGCTCTATTCTTTTCGCTCCGGATGGAAAAAAATTCTCTTCCTACTTTCCTTTATTTTCTCTTTTTGGGGCATTTATCGCTCCCCTAACTAACAATAAAACGGCCTCGTGAACTTCGTGAATGGCAATATAATTATGAAGTTTCGTGGATTTTACAAAATCTTTATATCAAATATAATTTATAATTTATCTTTATTTTTTTCCATCCTCTAAGTTCCTACTAGTCAAGGTTTGACAGGTGTCAACGGTCAAATGTGGAAAATATAGGAAAAAAAAATATTATTGTTTAAATTCCTTATGAATTTTTCAAAATGGAAATTTTTCCATAATCCTACACTGTGTGCCTTCGCTAGTGCAGGCACTTTAATACTGTAAAAGCCATTAAAAAAATGTAAGTCGAAGATTTGTCTCTTGATTAATTTTATTAATCCTATGCCAGGAAACATATGTTTAGAAAAAAAAGATTGTCAAACAAATTTAACAAACTAGCGAACGTAATGCATTTTACACTTTTTTGTCTTTAAAACGTATACAATTAACAATAATAGTTTCAAAAATAAAGCCATTACAATATTGTAGTTTCGTCTAGCTTTGTTAAGTTAATTTCAAGGTAATGGGTGAACTAACTGTAACGAACTTGTTTGAATCACATACGATATTTGCTGATCACAAGGATCTCATTCACGATGTAGCATACGACTTCTACGGCGAGAGGATGGCTACTTGTTCCAGTGACCAATCTGTTAAAGTAGGCAACTTGTATTTTAGACATTATTGATAATATAATATTACTGTTGATATAATTTGGTAAGGAACACGAGAATTATGCCGGTATTTTTACTGCAACCTAAGGGACCGATACATTTTTAGGACAGTACGTTTTAAATGGTATTGAAGAGAGCAACAGACTTTTACTACCACATTTGGTGCTCCTTCGAAAGAGCAGTGACGGTTTTGATGTATCCAGGATATCTCCAGTACCATTGACCATAACTTCCTTTTATGGTCTGTTTTCCTGGGAAACTATCTACTTTTTCTACTATCTCTTCATTTATGTCTGTCACACACAGTTGCAGTGCCACTCAGAGCTTTAAATCACAATGATCTGAGCAGTCCAGTAGTGCAGTCCATTTTGGGTAGTCCATCCACTGTACGGCTAATGTGCAAACAGAAATGAATAATTCGCACGGTAGTTAAAACTGGTGTTCTAATTAACTTGCCGGTTTGTGGACAATGATAGTACAGGACACCCCATTTTGCTATGTGGATCTCAAAGACACAAACTACGGGCTTTACTGTGAGATTCCCATCTGCTTTCTATGTACTTGCCGTGTACCACTTCTCAGTAGAGAAGTATCAACAACATACTGATAGATTGTATGTTGTACATCGAACATTTTATATTAAATCTAGAAGCTTCCTGGCATAAAGAAAATAGATATGGCATAATAAAATTTAAAAAACTAATTGTTTGATTCAGGTGTGGGACTCTGATGGCCGTGGGGACTGGCGGCTCACCGGCAGCTGGAAGGCACATCACGGGTCAGTGTGGAAGGTGACATGGGCTCATCCAGAGTTTGGACAGGTCCTCGCCACCTGCTCCTTTGATCGTACTGCTGCCATTTGGGAAGAAGTTGGTAAGATGAATTAAGGTCATTGAGGAAACATAGGGATTTTGCTTTGTTATCTCATTGCAATGGCTTGCAAGTAGCAATTCAAACTCATATGAATACATTATTATTATCAATTTCACTGTCATTAAGAAGAGTGTTAAAATTACAAATAAAAATATTACTAAAGTGATATACCAACCACTGACTAACAACCACTAAAGGAGTATACTGCATAAAAGAAACTAAAAATACATGTTCGGTTTTTTCTAAATACTTGATAAATAAATAAGTTATGACATCTCAAAGTTTTCTGAGAAATTTTGAACGATATTGACACTCAACTATTGGCAGTGTCAGCGAGCGTGCGAGTTTATTAACCTCGGTAGCCGAACGGTCAGCTCTGTGGGCGCTGGTGAGGAGGTCCTGTACTCGATTCCAGATAGGATAGGGTAATTGCTGTGGTTGTTGCTGGCCCTTTATTTTACTGTAAGAACTTACGTCCGTAATTTTCGAAGCACTGCACTGTCAGTTTTTAAAGTGTCAAATGCATCAATAATGTTTGATTGTAGTTCGTCAAAGCTTTGAGCTTTATTGACATACACACAGAGTTTAACGTCATACACCTCATAAAAAATCATGGAGTACTGCTAAAATTGTGCTTCGTTCTTATACCTCATACAGTCTTCGAGCGGAAGATTCCAACCGCTTCCAATAAAACATGAATCAGTCATAATGCTCCCGATGAGAATAGATTGTTATGCAAAGAAACACACCCATACCCAGTACACGTTTTGCAATTCTCAAATCTATTAGCGATGCGTATGCATCTGCGTCGCTTTGCTATTTTGAGGAAACCACATGTTAGAAATTATTGGGAAATATTAACATTTTAAAACAGCAAAAAAAGAGGGAATTTTATTTTATATTTTATTTTACTAATGTATTGTATTACTGAATCTTAGGCACGGGAAAATATGGACTGTGGATTTTGTTATCAACCTGTATGAAGGATGAAATAATTAGAAATTTAAAATTGGTATTTTCCGCAATCTCCCAAAAATATGCATTATTATAATAGATTAAGTATTATTATTCGGGTATTTTATACGGGCCTGTGTTGATAAACGACCTCTTGTGATCTCAACTAATTACAACTACTATATAGTGAAGATTTAACTGTCGGATTTACTGTTTCAATTTTATTGTATTTACCACCTTTGAAAATTTTAACTTTAATTAATGTTACAAAATTGATTCCTGAAAATTCACAATAAGTGACGTACAAAGGCAATAGGTGAAGACCTAGGCCCTTGGGACTGGTGGAGGAGTGCTAAGGTAAAAAGCTTGTATGCGTTTAGCTTCGGAGGTGTAGGGTAAAGAAGTATTTGCCGTACATACTTATAGCAGTAGGAATAAAAACAAGAGTTATAAATAAAGAAATATAAGCTTATTCAAACTACAATGCCTTATGGCAGCTTTAGGCAGCATTCAAGGGTTGAAAACAACTTTATTGAAGAAAACTGGCAGATAAAAAGTACGATTTTATACTTGGGACAAATGAGAACTATACTTGTGTGTGTCAGCTAAATTGTCTTATTAAGTAAGTACATTGAAAGATTATTTTTAAAGGGGAAACAGCGGCACCAGGGCCGGAGAAAGGCCTGCGCACATGGGTGAAGCGGTCTAATTTGGTGGACTCCAGAACATCTGTGACTGATGTAAAGTTTGGACCCAAACACTTAGGCCTCCTATTAGTCACATGTTCAGCAGATGGCATCATTAGGTACGTCTGTAACCTATTACACATAGTATTCCCTTGAGAAGAATTAAGAATTCTTTGGGAATGCTTATTGTTAATACTTAGACAATATATGAAATTCATTTTAAAATACACTAGCAGAAAAAATAATAATAAATAAAAGATTAAAAGAAAGGCATCCGCGGATAATCTGCATAAATTAAAATATCCGCACTCATCGATGCTGATATTTATTACGGATGTTCGAGTCGTGAATAAATCTAAAAGGCACGCTGGAATAATCTACAAACCTTCCAGAAACAGATTGTAAGCCGAAAAAGCAACTCAGCTGTCGTTTTTAACACAGGCAGTTTGATTGTTATCAGGCAGATTGATTCTTTTGTTAATAAATGTCACAAAATCATTGAAATAATAATTAATTACAATACCAAAGAAAATAAAGCTTTTTTCATGTAGATAGATTCAAGTAAGGATGTACATTTTTGGCGTTTACATAAAATCAGCATCTGGTGATGTGTAAAAAACCTGCATCAGCAACAACCCTGAACGGAACCAGAATGTACGGGCCATGGTTTTATTATTATTAATGAATTCACAGTTTTTAGGTGTAAATAGCTATTGATATATTGGAATTTTATACAATAAATTCCTTTTATTGACAACATATCAAAGTACAAACAACCTGTTAGCATTTACCGAAGTATGATTTTTTTAAACTACATACCACTTTGTCATTTGTTATTTCGCTTTTGCAGAATATATGAAGCTCCAGATGTTATGAATTTAGCCCAATGGACATTACAGCATGAAATACCTACCAAAGTATCGATAAGCTGTCTGTCTTGGAACCCTTCACTTTCCAGGTGAGTTTATTCTAATTTAGTCAGTCAGTCGTCATATTTTTTATTTATTTATTCAGGAAAATATACAGACTTACACAAGCATTACAAAAAAATCATTATATTGCTAACAGACCAGATTGTACCTATAGTGTATATATATATATAGTATTGTGTTGTACTTATAGTGATAAGTACAAATATTAGAAATTTTGAGTTTGTACAATGGACACTTATCTAAAACGAAAAGGGTTGGTGATATCTTTAAATTAAAAAAAAAAAAACTTTTTGTTTTTTCTTGGGTTTTTGCGGTTGACTGAAGTAAATCAAAAACCTACATACAGGTTTTTGATTTGTTTTTAAAACAGGAACATTTATACATAAAACGTAAACAATGTAAAGATATAGTAGTCCTAATGGGGTCCAATTTAATTTTCACATTCTTTGGTTCTGTTGTTGAAGACTTGCTTGGAGACTATTAGAAACAATCCTAAGCGTTAACAATGTAATTGGTTTTGGCGTTTTTTTTCTTTTTTTAATGAAACAAATTATATTCATGGATTAATTTTTATTCGCATCACAATGTCACAGTCTATTTGTGATGAAAATGTACTTTATGTTAAACAAATACTAATTTTTAACATAAAATTTGAATTAAAATAAAATTTTGAATGAAAATAAACCGACTGTTCTTAACAAAGCTCCAAATACATTAGACGCGTTTATTCGACACGAATTTCATCGCGCTCACGCCGCACAGCGACCGCGTGCATCTAACTGTCACAAACATGGCAAAATACACTCTATTTACTTAGCTTTTACGTTTTAACTTAAACGAACGTCTGCTACCTGGGTGGTCACCGCGTGGCTGACTGCCACGCGAAAACTTTCGCATCGTGTAATTGGGCGTTGAGGGTTTTTACTTAGGGAAATCTGCCTTCCCAAGAATCAATTTGACGATTTCAAATGTAATTTACTGCCCTATAAAATAAAGATACACATCGACTGTGAACTGGCAGCCGGTACTATCTGAATTTTGACAACTTTACAGGATGAAGAAAAAATAATTTACATAGCACCTGGTTTATTAAATAAAAATACGTAGTGTACATACATACATGCGTAATAAAAATATTTAAAAACTACGCATTTTCAGTCAACCGTGACCGTGAGACCTGTAAAGGGCCCAAAACGTTGGTTTTAAATCTGGATTTAAATCCGGAAAAATAGTTTAATTTCCTATGTGTAACAATCGTGAAAACCTAAGAACTCGATACGTATTTTTATTTAATAAACCGGATGCTATATAAATGACGCAAACAATGTTTTTCTTCACCTGTAAAGTTGTCAAAATTGAGATAGTACCGATTGCCAGTTCACAGTCGATATATTTGTATTTTTGAATGTTCCTGAGAAAATTATATAGTATATCTCTGAATAGCACTTAGTTATGTAAGCTATTTAAACTAATAATTAAATATTTAAACTGCCTCCGTGGCCGAACGGTTACCATGCCGGGCTGCCACGCAGAGGTCTCAGGTTCGATTCCGGGGCCGGGAGAAACATTTGTATGGCCTACATTTATTTCTCTCGTGAGTTTGGGTGTAATTTGTGGTTGTCTATGTGTGTGTCCATGGCACCCGCGACACAGGGTTTCCCTAGTGCGGGGCTATGTTGAGTGTGTGCGTTATTATTATATTATTATTATAATTGTCTCCGTTCTCTACAATATTCTACGTAACCCTATGTCTCCCGGGGATCTCGAAAGAGCGTATCAGCTTTCTCAGGTCCTAGGATAAGGTCCTGTCGCTCTCTCGTTAGGTTCCAGTTATCTTTTCCATTCTTCAGTTCCGCGTTTTTTTTTCTCTCCTTCACTAGTCATGCGGACAGACTTTGGAATAGAGTTCCTATTACTGCTCACGATAGTAAATCCTTAGAAATTTTCAAAATAGAGTTAAGGAGCATTATTTCTTGAGTGTTCAGTGTAAAATGGACGTTACATGTATTTATCTAACTATTTATATAGTTTTAATAATTTAATGTTTTTGATATAATTTTTTTTTATTACGTAATTTTTGTTTTATTGTGCACTTACATAAACCCGTTATTGTAATTATTGTATCCTGTATTTAGGTCTGCAGGAAGAAATTTCTGTTAAAAATAAGCAGTACCAGTTTGTGTTTTCCTTGTTACTAAATGTGTTTTTGTGTTTTCCTGTGCAATAATTGATTAAATTATGTATATGTATATTATGTATGTATATATACTATGTTTTTTTTTTTACAGAGTAAACCCTCCTATGCTTGCTGTGGGATGCGACGAGCCTAACACCTCGACAGCAGTAGCTAGCGTGCAAAATGACAAAGGGAATTTATGTAACGGAAAAGTCTTTATATACGAGTAAGAACATTTACAATTTTTTGTTTATAAGCTGCTATGCTAAGTGGGTATTAAATCCACAGTCCCAATTATAACTTTTTTTGTTATATAAAGTGACGGGACGAACAAGTCGTGCACCTGGTGGTAAACTACACGCCTATCCATAACAGTTGCAGTGCCACTCAGAGCTTTAATTCGCAGATCTGAGGGGCACTGTTAGACATAAGTTGACAAGTCCCCTGTACCATGTAATGGTTCAGCACCCTTACCCTTCAAAACCGGATCTCAGCAATGCTGACATTACTGCTTGGCGGCAGAAATATGTAAGGTGGAAGTCTTCACTGGATGAATTAATTCACAAGAAGCTCTACTGATGCAAAAAAACTAACTAAAAACAACTGGATATCTATATCAGAAAGAACCAGAATAACCGACATTAGACAATTGCAAAACTTAAGTGGCGGGGCGCAGTTCTCGTAGAACAGATAGCCGACGGACACAAAGAGCTCTCGAGTGCCGAGCGAAAGAATATCGAAAGACGAGCGTGAGCAGACCCAGACCATCCACCTACCTATGACCTATGAAATAATTCACATTGCCGCGAAAGGGAGTGAATGCGAATTTTGTAACCATAAGGCTACAAACTGGACGACAGCCACTATCGGCGCGATGGTGACAACCACAGAACAATAAATACGGTAGAAGAGGTTAGTTAGCGTCCGACGCGTGCCAACTGTAGGTCTCGTTAGACCTACTTGAGCTCAGACCGCCATTTTCGCTTTGTATGGTATGGTTGTGTTTTCTATTTTTATTTTTATTAGTTCGTCGTAGTCCACCTACTGACCGCAAGATGGCAGCACGTTGAATAAAATTTCAATATAAAATCAAAACGTCGTAACTTGCAGTAAACGAACTTTCAACGATTTTGCGACTGGGTATAAAGTTTAAATTATATCCATCAAATAATTATATATTTAAATTGTAGAGTTCTTAGGTTTTCGCGATTGTTACACATAGGAAATTAAATTATTTTTCCGTATTTAAATTGAGTTATAAATCGAAAATTTCAAACAAACCAACGTTTCCTGTGACCACGGGACCTGTAAAGGGCCAGAATCGTTGGTTTGTTTAAAAAAACAAATATAAATAATCCAGAATTTGATATATATTTTTAAATTAGAAACTATGACCAATCATTATCAAGATTTCATAGTGTTTATTATGTGTGTGTGTGCGTTTTCGTAATAGAGGATGAAGGCACTTCCATCGTTTTTTTCTTCCGTGGCGACAACGACGCGAACAGACCAGTTTCACCGCGCCGCTGGAAACTGGTGAAACTGGCTTGTTCTCGACAGGCTCGGTTTGCATTCATTGCAGTATTTCCGGCAATTTTCACCGAAATTACGAAACTCATAGACAAAATCTGGATAATTTCTATAATTACGCTCGAATGACCATGGAGACGTTTGTCTATATTCTTGAAAATATGACGCCAGAATTGGAATCCGACTTCAATTATGAACGAATAGTATCACCAGCAGAAGAATTAACGCTGATCTTGGGATAAGTAAAGTAACAAAACATATTTTAATCAACTTGATTGATCGAAATATAAATGTAGGTAAACAACAGGACGACACTACGACTATTATAACGCACATCCACCGCGCGACTGTCGTGTCTCGCCGCCCGCGCCGCTGCCGTCAGAACAGCGTATTTAAACTTAGGCATTTTGATCAAGTCGCGCGAGCCGCCGTCCGCTTCGCTGCTGCCGCCGAGCCGTTCGCTGTCGTCCAGTTTGCAGCCTGACATGATGAACTTTATCTGAATCGTGTAATGTACAAATTAGATACGAACGACCTCGGTGGCCTAACGTTGGTGCTGAATGCGGAGGACCTGGTTTCGATTCCCGGTAGGACCAATTTGGGGACTGAAAATTTCTAAATTGGTTCAGGTCACGGAAGAAAAACAATGGACGTGGCTTAAGCCTCGATTATATTGTTATAATTTAAGCTACGGAACGACCCAGCAGACTTTACGAATTTTTCTGTGTTTGTTGGAGATATTCGTTTCTGGTTTTAAGTAATGGTAGCTGTAAAGGTATCTCTCTGAGTAAAGAAATAAATTTCTCACAGATGGCGCTACGACGAAATCGTTAAAAACCTAAAACAAAGATTTGCAACAAACACATACAGAAATACGTTCGTTCCCTGACTTGATTGGCAAATAAGAGCATCTGGCACGGATTGCCTGAGGATACTGGTTCGAATCCAGCCGGATGAAATTATTTTTTTCTTAGTGTTTCGATCTTTGTTATAATAATTATAACAAAGTAATTTCATAGTAAGTTCATACTGCCTCCGTGGTCGAACGGTTACTATGCCGGACTGCCACGCAGAGGTCCCAGGTTAGATTCCCGGGCCGGGAGAAATGTTTGTATGGCTTACATTTATTTCTCTCGTGAGTTTGGGTGTAATTTGTGGTTGTCTATGTGTGTGTCCATGGCACCCACGACACAGGGTTTCTCTAGTGCGGGGCTATGTTGAGTGTGTGCGTTATTTATTTATTATTTATAGTAGTAGAATTTGTCGTAATTACTTATGGTGTATTACCGTGACTTGATTAGATACAGCGAAGCATCGCGAAGGTGGACGCGGACGGACTGCCTTTCGTCGGTGCAGGAGCCCGTCAACGACATCGCGTTCGCGCCCAACCTCGGCCGGTCGTTTCACCTGCTCGCAGTGGCCACCAAGGACGTGCGCATCATCAAGATTGAACCGCTACCGTAAGTAGAGACTTTTGAATAGTTGTTAGTTCGTTTTAGTGAAACTCGCAGTTTTTAGAAAAGAGAAGAGAGGCAGAGGAAGACCGAGACGAAGTCACTTAGATCAGATAAAGGAAAAAGTTAATGTCGTGTCGTATCAGGAAATCAAAGCTAAAGCGCTAAACAGAGATTGGCGATTACCCCACCGACAGGAGCCTAGCTCTTAAATAAGAAGAAAGAAGCGTACTTGGGTACATTTTGTGTTCTTCGAACTAGTTTGTAAGTTTACGAGACTGCTTCGTCGCGATGGTACGCGTATAATACTACGTTGTTGTGAACGACCTCTCAGTTATGATCCAGCCGTGTCAACGGCGGGCGTGTGCCGCTGGCATCGGCGAGACTGGAGGCGTTCACTTGCGTATTTCGCTTGCTTGTGTTGGTTGGGTACAAGGCGTAGAAATCTTCCATCCGCACAAAGGTCTTCACGAACTTTCCGCTTTGCGTTGCGGAGAGACTTGCGCGCATGCGCGGCGCTTTTAATTATATGGACGTCGGGTCCGCGCTAAAAAGTGTCCGAACTTATAGGGCGTTAAAATCGTATACAGAGCGTCATTCACGCTTTAGTCTTCGTTTGTTCGACTGACAGCGAAGCAAGCAAAATTAGACAGTACTGCGATGACATTACAATTTAAATCTAACGTTTTAGCTTTTTCATATTCCTTTACATGTCACTACGTTTAAATAGGTTGACTTGGGACATTTTTTTCGTGGTTTTTGTTTTAGACCCGTCGTCCATTTATTTGTAAGTCAATGCCTCTCCCGGTCGGAAACTGCGTCTCTTCCGAGTCGAGGCGCATAATTGCGATTTACAACCGGCTCGGAAACTTTTGACATTTCAAATCGGAACAATAGGTGATTTAACTCACAAATTAGAAAGATATAGTAGGAATCAGGTTCATCTTCTCGCTCGGAAACCCATCTGATTTCGAGACTGGGATGGGCTACCCGATCGGTTCGGTTCCGATTGGAATTAAAATCAGCTTGCTGGGTCAGTTTCAGTTCAGGGTTCAAAGTGATAATTTTATTATCATTGATAGTTATCGCGATAATTATTCCGATAACAATAATTATCTTGATAATTTTAAAATTAATTTCGCTAGCATTTTTGAGGATTTTTGAGGGAGGCAATCTTTTAGGCCTTGGGAAAGGCGAAAGTTTAACGCGCATACACTCATACTCCGCACCAGGGAAACCCTGTATCGCGGATGCCATGGATACACACATCAATCACAAATTACACCCAAACTCACGTGAGAAATAAATGCAGGCCATACAAATATTTCTCCCGGCCCGGGAATTGAACACGACACCTCGGCGGTCCAATACTGTTCGGCCACGGCAATTTATTTACTGTCTGATTGTGTTAGTATTTCAATTTAATTTAAATTTTTCTTTTTTTTTTTCATTGTTGTCCATTTTTATGACAGGCCATGGCAGAATATCAGCGAGTGCTATGTAATTAGCATAGTCCTCAAATGTTGAGTCATGGACCTTATTGACACGCTTTTTTTAGGAAATGAAACTATTTTTCCTTAATAATATTTTCATTTTCATTTCCTTAATTATACTTAATAAATTTCATTGAACTTTATAAAAATTCATTCAATAAAATAATTTGTAAAACTTAATGTAGTGTAAATTGGAATGTTTTCTTTGCAAAATTAAAAATAAGATATTTAATTAATAACTATTGTAACTATAGTGAAAAAAATAGGGTGGTTTGCATCAATATTAGACATAACTGGTTGAAGACTGTACCACCTAAGTCAACCGTGACCATGGGACCTGTAAAGGGCCCGAAACATCGGTTTGTTTGAAAAAACAAATATATGCGATTTAAATCCGGAAAAATAGTTTCATTTGTTATGTGTAACAATCGTGATAACTTAAGAACTCGATACGCTTTTTTTGTTTCCTTATTTGTTTTTGAACGAATTATTTGATATTTTGTAATTGTTTGTATTTTATAATGTATTTGGCATGTCAAATAAATACGATGTTTTTTTTTAATATCGATGATTTCGAACCCTGCTCTTATTACATGGACATCAAATATTCCTGACGGTAACATCACAATTCTCAGCCGTTTCTGCTTTGTACGATTTCGGCAGAGATTCGGCGAATGTCGCGACGGCGAACGGCGGTTGTGGAGTGCGCTTCAAGACGGAAGTGATGGCAGCGTTCGAGGAGCACTATTCGACCGTGTGGCGTGTCTCGTGGAACGTGACGGGCACGCTGCTCGCCTCCTCCGGCGACGACTGCTGCGTACGCCTATGGAAAAGTACGTACCTGGGTACCTACCGTGACTTTACAGATACAGTTGGGTCTAGCTGCCTCCGTGGGTGGACGGTTACCATGCCGGACTGCCACGCAGAGGTCCCAGGTTCGATTCCCGGGCCGGGAGAAATGTTTGTATGGCTTACATTTATTTCTCTCGTGAGTTTGGGTGTAATTTGTGGTTGTCTATGTGTGTGTGTCCATGGCACCCGCGACACAGGGTTTCCCTAGTGCGGGGCTATGTTGAGTGTGTGCGTTATTTATTTATTAGCGTTAAATTATACTTACTTCTGTTGACCGATAGGGACGCTGTACAATTTGTCATACAAAATTGTGAAATATATTACCGTGCGGAAACAGCAAAGGGTCGTGGGTTCGAATCCGGGCTTGCATCACTGAGTTTTCGGAATTTATGTGCGAAGTTCAATTTGAAGGAAATCATCTTCAGGAAATCTGCACACAAGCAATTTAATGACGTGTATAGTAGTAGTAGAGCTCCTTGAGAAAGAGTTCATCCAGAGTACTGTCACTTCAGCTATTTCTGCCGCCAAGCAGTAATGTAAGCAGTGGCGGATTTGCAGTCTTGGCCGCCCTAGGCCCCAGGCCATGTAGTCAGTACCAGCCGCCCCTTTCTCAGCACTCATATACCTACTGGTAGACATATCTATATTTTATAAATAAAATGTACGAAAGTGATTAACGAAGATTATGGCTGCCGTCCGCTAACCAAGACGCGGCTAAGTGACAAAATAGTTTTTTGAGATATCATAAAAACCATAACCCCGTTTTCAGAATATTCAAATTGTTTCATGATGTTTCAGCTTTGCATCGTTAGGGTAAGTTCCGATTAATCGAAAAACACGTTAACTAATTTTCATTGTTCTCTATTTTTTGCTATTCAAAACGGTTATTTGACGGTTAGTGGACGGCAGATTGTTATGCGATGCGGTGCAGTGCGGCCCGCCATAATGTGCGTGAGCCTTTAAATATTTAGGTACTTTTGAGTTATTTCTTGTAATCATCAGTGAATTTTTTGTCACAATTGGCCGCCCCTAAAGTCTGTAAATCCCTATAGAAATAAAGGGATTTATTTAAGGTATAAAAAACCGTGAGAAACCCAGTGAACATGTTTGACTTTTGTCTCCACTGAAATCTGCCGCCCCTAGGATGCTGCGGCCCCTACGGCCTATTTATAAATCCAGGACTGAATGTAAGCATTACTGTGTTCCGGTTTTGAAGGGTAAGTAAGAATACTGGTGAAATAACAGGCACATGGGACTTGTCAACTTGTGTCTCAGGGGTAAAGAAATGAATGTGAAGTTAGTCAAAGTCAATCAATCATTTATTCCATAGGTAAACATTTTACATTTGAAATCGTCATTTTTAAGCTAATTTTTAAACTACTGCTCGTTCACTACGCTGACCTCCCTGAGAAGAACGAGCAAGAAACTCTAGGGATTGCTCTTTTCAAATAAACTTAAATGCTATGGAATACACTTTGAATCATAATTGTGTGGAATCTAGACTCTTGTTGTCTTTCTATAGTTCTTTGTCTAAAACATACTCTTCAATTTTGTAATATGACTTTTTAATTAAAATACTTTTAATGTAAGTTTTAAATAGAGGAAATGATAATCTTATATACATATATATATTTTCCGGAATCTTATTGTAAAAACGTACACAGTTCCCCGTAAAAGAATCGTTTACCTTAGTTAAACGAAATCGTGGTGCCGTGAGTTTGGACTTATATTATGGATGTCTTCTTTCTTAATGAAATTATGTATATTTTTTATGTATTTTTTTTTTATGTATATTATACGCGTGGGAATACGAGGCCTATGCCTAGCATTGGGACTATATATACTATGGCGACCTTCACTGTAAACTTGTGGTAGATGCACTGCACCTTCAGCAGTAGGCGTCAAAACGATCAAAGTAACCAAAAATAAACATTCAATTCCTGTATCTAATATTACACAACATTTTTATGCTCACCATACCTACGTTTTCAGAATGTCCTATGTGGTGAGTTAGAATGGCGGGTGTATCTTAACAAATCCCATCAAATTTAATACCAAAAAATACCTAAATTGTAATATTTAGCAAGGTTCAAACTTGAACTTCAAAGTAATAATTATCATAAAATGCTATGTAGTGGTGAAATTACAGGCACATGGGACCTGTCAACTTATGACTCAGGGTGACGGGCGCAGTGGCAGTGTCCATAAGATCTTCGCGATTTAAAGCTTAGGTTTATAAAACGAACTTTGATTAAGCCAAAATGGCGAACTAAGCAGTACCGTAGTGTGAAGAAGCATTTGGCCAGACCGGCAAAATGATAGTGACGGAGTGAAGATATTTGTGTTTTCCATCCGTTACTCTCATCTCTGGACTGTATTCGCACTTTCCATCAGGCGCGGTGCAGTCATTTTGCCGAGTCACAATAAAAAAAAAACCTTCCTCCGTGGCCGAACGGTTACCATGCCACTGCCACGACTGCCACGACTGCCACGCAGAGGTCCCGGGTTCGATTCCCGGGCCGGGAGAAACATTTGTACGGCCTACATTTGTTTCTCTGTAAGTTTGAGTGTAATTTTTCGTTGTCTATGTGTGTGTCTATGGCACCCGCGACACAGGGTTTCCCTAGTGCGGGGCCATGTTGAGTGTGTGCGTTATTATTATTATTATGTATTTGTACATAATGATTAATGTATTTAGAACTATGTTTATGAGAAATACGAAGAGGAGACATATTTTAAAGTATTTCGTTTTAATTCAATATAGATAATCAAATCCGGCTATTCTTGTTAAAATGTATAAGAATAAAAATTGATCTCGATACTAGTAAACCAACCAGTATCGAGAGCCTTCTTTATTTAATATAATAAATAATATTATAAAATAATATAATATAAAATAATATTTTCGTTACTGCCTTCTAGTAATCATTAGAATATCGTAACATCCACAATTCAGTCATTTTTGGCACAATTTTGTCTTCTTTCACAATCTATCGATAAAACTATCGACAACAATTACAGAACTATTTAAAATTTCATGAAAACACCACCTTGTGTTGCCACCTACAAATGTCATTTTACTCAGTCTTCAATAAAGACAGACTATAAATATCCCCTAAGTTACAGCGTTACTGTTCTGTGTTGTCATGTACAATATAGAATATTTAATTCATTAATTCTTCCATGAATTGAAGGAATTATAATATTTGCTAAATTGTTATGTCACATGACATCGGTTGTGTTTTTACTATGTTTAGAATAAATGTGGTTTTGCAGTGCAATACCTGAACCAGTGGAAGTGCGTGGCGGTGTTCAAGAATGAGGCGGGCGCAGGCGACGCGCAGCCGCAGGCCCGATCGTACACCACCTACGTCCGCATGGCCGCCATGGCCAACCCGCACCACATGCCGGTCTATTGACCACATCGCTAACCCTCAACCGGTGAGTCACTTCACATCTTACTTTAGACCGGACCCAAATAAAAAACATCTTGTGCAATTAACTCTTTCTTTTTGTCGCAGATATTCGTCTCTTCAGGTGCAGTTTTCATATAGGCGGGGTGTATCCGAGTGTCTTAGGGAGCCACTAAATTTATCGATGCAGTACAGCACTAGGCGGGTTTGAATTTTCGATAGTATCACCATGGCTCAATGCACCTGAAGGCGTCCGTATAGTGAAGGCAGTCGAACGAAGTTATCCGAATGGTCCCGATCGGTTTTCTTCGACGTCTATCGATAATTTAGACCGATCGATGGAACTCGGGAGACTCGCTATTATAGACCAGGGTTGTTGCTGATGCGGATGCTGCTTTTAGGAATTCAAAAGAACGCGAAGAATGTACACTCTTACTGTATCTATCTATATGAAAAGCCCTTACTGAAGCTTTCTATTTTCTTTAGTATTGTAATAAAATATTATTTCAATGATTTTGTGACATTTATTAAGAGGGAGCAGAGGAAAAATTCCTAATCTTCGATTTGATTTTAGAGGGGTATATCCACTTTAAAAATAAAAATAAAATATTGTATGAGTAACTACACGATATGTTCAAGCATAGACACTAATCAGAAACAAAGTTTCCCCGATAGATAAAAATCACGAAATGACATCTAATTTTCACATTTTTTCGATTTATCCTCGAAATGCTACAGGTTATTAGGACAAAAATTAGATAATTAATTATATTTATGCATGATCGAGAACTGTCACTACGGATTTTTTTTAAACCCCTTTAGTTTTAGAGTTATTCCGCTAAAACGAATTTGGTACTTTTAATGCGCAAAATTCAACATCTCCTGTCGCATGTCACGCGAACTTCAGGCATATATTTGTTTCACAAATTTGGGCGGAGCCAACGTCAATACTTTTTTGGCATGCTCCCTCTTAACAAAAGAAACAATCTTCTTGAAAACAATCTGCCTAGCTTAATCGTTGTAGAATTTTATACGTACGTACGTTAAAAACAACAGCTGCACTGCTTTTCCGGCTGACAGTCTGTTTCTGGAAAGTTTGTAAATTATTCCAGCGCGCTTTTAGGTCATGTCAGGACACGAACATCCACAATGAATATCAGCATAGATGAATGCGGATGCTGATATTCGCAATAACCGTATTCTGGACCACAGCGCACTTTTCTATGTGTGCGTAAATTTCGAGCGGAAAATGACTATTTTTTTTTCTAATTAAAAGATTGCACGTGAACAATCAATGAAATTTAAATGTATTACGATTTTTTCAACCGCGTATACAATCAAGTGTAACTGTCAATTTTGCGAAAATACCAACGCCACCTAACGAATTACATCAAAACGTGACGCTCAGCCTAAACGCCACGAGTGTGGTGATACGTGATTCAAGTTCAAACAGACCCCACATCGATAAGTGTGGCGGCTCCCTTTGCTACACCATCGTGTATTAGCCGAAAACGATCGCTCGGATTCGCGCATTTGTAAATTGTCGATTATTGTCGCAGTATGTTCAATAAAATACTTACACACGAGCATAATATATCACTCTATTATTTAGATCTATATCTAAAACGTAAAATTCATTAAGTACTACAATGTATCAAATAAAGTTTGTCCAAAATTCACAGTCCATGCCTTGTACACAATAGAATAAAACTGTTTTATTCGCTTAAAATTACAATTCGAGGTGTCACATAAAGAATTTAAAGGAAAAAAATCTTACAAAATAAGTTAGTCGAAAAATATAAATCACTTCATGGGCGCGGTCCGCCGCAGGCGCTGCAGGTGCGAGCTTTCCTTGCTGCCCGGCGCGCGCGTTGAGAACCAGGACACCTGTTGACCCACAACGAGTTTAGGTTCCGATTCAGAAACTGCTTCTCCAACAGGGTTTGATGTGAAAGACGACATTGAAAAATAAAAAGTTACGGGCATTTAGAAAGAAGTAGAAAAGACATAGCAATAGCTGGTGACGTCACAATCATTAATACCACCATGAAAGTTACATACTACTGGATTACTGCTTAGTCGGTTCCTGAGGTAGCTGTGCGGTGCGGGAGGAGTGACATTTTACGTAACAGTTATGTCGCGTTCCACGCGGAATAATTTCAGCAAGTTTTTTCTGACGATATTTAATAACAAACTGATTGAAAATAGCACCAAATGGCTTGTCTATTACCGTTTCCCATAACATTAATAACAATGACTAATTTGGTAGGCACTCTTGTTAATCGACTTTCTATTGAATATCATATGTCAACTGCTTCCGTGGCCGAACGTGGTTACCAGAGGCCACAGGTTCGACTCCCGGGCCGGGAGAAATATTTGTATGGCCTACATTTATTTCTCTCTGAGTTTGGGTGTAGTTTGTGGTTGTCTATGTGTGTGTCCATGGCACCCGCGGCACAGAGTTTCCCTAGCGCGGGGCTATGTTGAGTGTGTGCGTTATTATTAAAAAAAAATCGTCAGAAAAAACTTTTTTAAATTATTCCGTGTGTAGCGCGACATAACTGTTACGTAAACTGTCACTCCCCCCGCACCGCGCTGCTACCTCAGGAACCGATTCAGTTAAACGATATGCCTGTAACGAACAACGTTTTGCTGAAAACTCATGGAGAAATTCCTATAAACATGCATTTTGTTATGTATACAATTTCGTTACAAAAATTCGCCAATGTAAATTGAGCCTAACCATACATCCTGTGCACTAGGGATGCACGATTTTTTGCTTTGAATCGATTTTCTGGATCGTAACGGATCATGTCTCTGTGTCGGTCCACAGATCGGATCGTATGCTTTTGAATAGATCTCATAAAAATCGGAAATCGTTTCAAATATTAAAACACCTTATTTATATCATAATGATATCATTGTCATAATAATAATTAATGTATGTTTTTTCTTTTTAAGCCTTTCAGGCCTCAGTCGGTTACGAATTTCATTTAGAGTCATATGTCAGTGAAAACAAATGTTCAGGTGGCACAGAAGAAGCAACAACCGCCAAATACTACACTATCGTACTCAGATGTTTCCAAACTAGTTTTCTTGCAGACCAATGTAAAATAGGAATAGCATTAAGATTCAGTAGGGGTTCACAAAAAAAAAATTTACGGTTTGGTTTAAATTGTGAATACGATTTAGGCCACTTGATTCGCCTTGATGTTGAATCGATTTTCTTTAAAACAGCAATGAAATGAATCGATACAAAAAATCGCTAGATCGCATACACTTGAATCGATCTTCACAAAATTGTAATCCTAATATCTCGATATGCAATATGCATCCCTACTGTGCACTTAAAAATTGTGTCTTCAGTTCAGCTCGTAGTCACTATCCATGAATTATCGGGACTGTTTTTTTATGATAGCAAGTGACAGGGCGAACAAGTAAGCGACACGCGTGTCCATAACAGGAGCAGTGCCGCTCAGAGTTTTAATAGCAAAGATCTGATTCAGGGCATTGCCTCTGCGCCCGTCCCCCGAGACTTATGTTGACTCCATATGCCTGTAATTTCACCGGTACCCTTAGCTTTTAAAACCGGAACGCAGTAATGCTTGCATTACTGCTTGGCGGCAAAAATAGGTAAGATGGCAGTAAAATACCCTGGACGAACTCTAATCACATAAATACCGTTAGTTATACTGTATTAGATACTTACGGGCATAGCTCTTTCGCTCTTGCACTGGCTGTTTGATGATGAGTGCGGACTTACAATGTTACTGCGAAACACAAAAAGTTATTAATATAAATTTATATGGTTAAAGAATATTTATTTCCCATTAGAATATACATTCACATATTCAAATTTAAAATAAATAGAAGAAACGCATTAACAATTATTAGCAGTAAAAAAAATGTGTATAGGCCGACAAAAATATATTCCATCACAGATACGCAACGCACGACAGCGTACTAGATGCCACAACAACACAATCAGAAATGTGTAAGCTTAGTTTCTTATATTTCAGTAACTTGTTATTTGCATTGTCGGCTTAATGTGTTCTAAATAACGGATACAAAGAGTGACTTGGAGTGGTTGTCACCACCAATTATTAATTAATTGAAATTAATTTTAAGGAAATACTTTTACTGCATTGTAGGATAACACTATTCATATAGAATGCTGAAGTTGGATTTTAAAGTAATTCTAGTGACGCCATGTAAAAAAATGCAGCAGATAACTAACCTTTCACCAAAGTAACCATTTTTTAATAAACTACGAACAATTGCTTATTTTAACTAAAGTAGATAAGTTGATACTTTTATACCCGGTGGAAGAACGGTTGCTGCAAAACATCGTAATGACATCTGCACGTCGAAGCATAGAACTATAGACATTAGACGCTGGACCAATCACTGTGAAAGGTACGGGCGGACTGAGCCCTGTGAGCACTGTGAACGCAACGAGCGTCTACGTACATTTGATTTACGCGCACCCGCATCCGCCGCCACTCTGAATAAGGCCTTCCACAACATTTGGAAAAAGTGGGAGGTCCCCAACTCGCACTGATCCAGTGTGGGCTGTCAATGACTTAAACCCACTTCTTAGTGGAGACCCGTACACGGCAGTCGGATGTTAACGGGTTGTATAATGATAATGATGAATAAGGGTTCATATGTATTCATATTTAAAGAAGAAACATTATGTAGATGTAATAAGAGTACAATAGTATATTATTTAAGGAGGGACTAAAACCAGCCAATATATACCCGAGGTGGTTAGCCACAAGAGTTTCAGCATGGGTGTCTATTACTCAGAGGGTTTATTTAAGCATTTAGTCTTGAGGTGAAAACTTTACTTTGCACTTCGATTGCGAGAAAATAAATAATTTATTTATTTCAAAACGTTTATGCTCTACAACTTAGAATAATAACGCATAGAATGATAGTTTCATATCAAACGAACTGTCACAAGTGAGGCAAAAATCAAATTCATGTAGGCTAGTTTTAGTAGCACGTTAATTTTCGGTTTTAGTGAATATTTATATAAAAGTACAAGTTGAAACGCGTTACTTCCTTGTGGAATGTGATGTTGGTATCTATTTTATGTTTGTCTGACGTATTTTTACACTCATTTACCGCACATTTCGTCAGTTTTAGCTAAAATTCTTGATCTGTTCGCGGTGCAAGTTGACCTTGAGCACTGACGGCCCGCCCCCTCGTGTAGGCCCTTTGGGAGCGCTTCAATTTGCCTCACTTAGCATGTGCGGGCTAGGTTTCTATGCGTTATTATTCTAAGCTCTACAATAAAATCACGAACTAAAATTGTGAAGTTTTCGCGTTTTTTTTTCTAACTAGACGCAGATACAACAAACGCAACAAAATGCAAAAAAGCCACAATTAGCGGTTTTGGCAATTATGAGCGTCTTTTAAGTGCTACGTCGCGTCACTAAAAAGGCCCCTAGATAAAAACGCATTAACGCGGGAAAATTATATGGCGCCACCGTCTATGCGGCAAAGGCACGGAACTACGAAAAAAAGTCTACACACAGGCAACTTTATTTATAGAATTTCCACAGCGCAGCGATCTCTGTGAAACTGTAGACTGTTTATTTACTTTGATGAAATTATTATAATGTTATATTATAATTATATTTTTTGCTTTTGTGATTAAGTGTTGTATTAGTTGTAATTATATTGTTTCACTTATTTAACTTTTCTTCTTGGTACAAACTAGAGCAAGTATTGGCTGTTTGAGTTTGTCTAGGTCACTCGAAGTAAATTTAAAAAAATAGGTACTTTGCGAAAAGTAACGCCTACAAAACAAAAATACATAAGAAAAGACTTATAAGCATTCAAAATTACTAATTTATTATTAATTAATATTTTAACATTAGCTAGTGCACTTGTAAATAATCAGAACATACCGAAAAACAGATTAAGCGTACAAAATTACCATGTAATGGACACTACGCCACGGAGCAATTAGGATGAATGACTGATAGACTCATTGATTCGTTAACCCGTTGACTCGTTGATCGATTGCTTGACTTTTTGGTTCTATCAACGAAAGCTCTATCGAACAAATCGACTCATTCGAAGAACAGTTCGATGTGATTATATAACAAAAAGAGGATAAATACATAATCGCGTTATTCAAAATAAGACTAGCTCTAGGTGTTTTCAGAATTTTATGTATTATTTCGTTTCGGAAATATAAAATCGAGCAACGGTCAATTTGATATCCACATAGGAAATGAAACTATTTTTCCGGATTTAAATCGCGTATATTTGTTTTTTCAAACAAACTGACGTTTCTTTCTGGTAACGGTTGACTGAGGTGGTACAGTCTTAGAGGAAGGGGGGTACATAGAGGACCTCCCCCCGGAGATAACCGAGGGGGAGATGGACTGGGCGGTGGAGCGGTTGCGGGGCCGGAAGAAGGCCCCCGGCCCGGACGGGGTGGCAGGGCGGGTATTACGTCTAGCCCTCAAGCACCTCGGGACCCGCCTCAGGCAGCTCATGAACGAGTGTCTGAGGTCGGGAACCTTCCCGAGGTGCTGGAAGGAGGGCAGACTCGCCCTGATACCCAAACCGGGCCGGCCTGCGGACTCTCCCTCGGGGTACCGGCCCCTCGTCCTACTGGATGAGGTGGCCAAGATCCTGGAGCGCATAATCGCCTCCAGGATCAAAACCCACTTGAGGGAGAGAGGCCCCGAAGTGTCGCAGCGTCAATTCGGGTTCAGGGAGGGACTATCCACCCTGGACGCCGTGGAGGCGCTGCGACACTTCGTGGAGGAGGGTGGCGCCAGAGGGGAGGGTGTGGTGGCGGTGTCCCTGGACATCGCCAATGCATTTGGGACCCTCCCCTTTGCCGCCATCAAGGAGGCGCTGAGGTACCACAACATCCCGGGGTACCTCAGCCGTCTAGTGGGGCACTACTTAGAGGAAAGGGTGGTGCTCTACCAGACGAGGGAAGGTGGGCGCATGGAGTGCCCGATGAGGTGCGGGGTACCCCAGGGATCTGTAGTAGGCCCTCTACCATGGAACCTGGGGTATGATTGG
>NW_020653852.1:2112532-2136491 GCF_003589595.1 Hyposmocoma kahamanoa | reverse complement strand
ACATGAATTTGGTTTTTGCCTCACTTGTGACAGTTCGTTTGATATGAAACTATCATTCTAATGCGTTATTATTCTAAGTTAAATACCTTATTTTTAATTTTACAAAGAAAACATTCCAATTTACGCTATATTAAGTTTTACAAATTATTTTATCGAATGAATTTTTATTTCATAGAAATTAGATTTTTAGGATTAAATCCGGAAAAATAGTTTCATTTCCTATGTGTAACAATCGCGAAAACCTAAGAACTTGATATCCACAGTTAAGAACAGCGCACAAAATGTACAATGTCCTGAGAATAAGCAATCTTGCACAGAGGTCTTTGTTCTACGGATGAGTCGAAATGTTTGACTCAAACGAAGAGTGAGAAGGCGAACCGTGTCGTGAGTTGGGACTTCACGTGAGAGTGAATGAGACAAAACAATAATATTGTCAGTGCTATGTGAATAATTTCTAAAATTATAGAGATAAAGTCGAATATTGCGCGCATGAACAATGAAACTCTAAAATGAGCGTTATTTAGAAGCTAGTAACTTATCGATCGATCACCATCGACACACTTCTGCTTTTTACTAAATGGAGATTAAATGATGCACTATACTCCCGCGACGTAAGGCTATACTGACGTACTTTTAGAGCACAAGAAGTGAAAACGACGTTATGCGTTCCGCGTCAGCAGCGGTCTTTTTCGCTCTTATTGCAAAGGCATGAAACTTTCTCTGTCCGGCTCAAGCCTCTTACTTAACTCACTCGTAGAGAGTGAATATTATTCGGGAATAAGTGTAAATTATGACTTACCCTAACGACGCGCGCTTGATTGTAGTGGCATTGGTCTGCAGTAAAATTCGAGCTGTCGACGTGCCTATTACACCTCCAGTTCGCCAACTGAAAAATTCGTATGCGTATGCGTGCACTAGGCTTTTGGTTTTGTTATAGCGTAAGGGCGAGCCAAACCGGCGGACGGGAAAGTAGAGGACATTGAATTTATAAATGTAACTTTAATTGGTATAAAGTGTACATTCCAATGCTCTGAAACCGGCCTCGGAGTACGTTAGAGGATATCCACCGAAATGCGCCGAGATCCACCGGCATGTGCCGGTGTCTAGCAGCAGTAGAGCTCCTCGTCTAGGGAAATACTGCCACCTTACCTATTTCTGCCGCCAAGCAGTCACGTGAGCATGTGCACGTGCGTTCCGGTTTCGAAGAAAGTACAGTCACACGGGACTTGTCAACTTATGTCTCAGGCGCCATCAGGTACACTTTTTTTTTATATACATACATATAATACCAAGTGACTGGGTGTGCGCCGGGTGCCAAAGATCTTACGAACAATGTCACTGCACCCGTCACCCTGAGACGTACATAAGTGGACAAGTCCCATGTGCCTGTAATTTCACCAGCACCCTTACCCTTAAAAACCGGAACGCTGTGATGCTTACATTACTGCTTGGAGGCAGAAATAGGTAAGGTGGCACTTCCCTGGACCAACTCTTTCACAAGGTGCTCTACTGCTACTATATATACTAGTACAAGTGTATTTTGCTCACTTACTTGGTTAAAGTGTCGCTACCTCTTCTATAGAAGTCAGGACGTTTCCCGTCTCCCATCCTGTTAGGGCAACTGCTAAGTCGCCGGTCGTCGTCCAAGTTCACTTTTCTCATGAACGGAGTCCTCGGTTTGTTCTTTGCGGTTTGCTTTTCATTGAAATCTGTGTTGGAATGTTCTTCGATGCTCGGCAGCCTCGGGTTCAGGCCACAGTCCCCGCTGTCGTAAACTTTGTACATGGGCTTTTTCACACAAAACGTCCCGCTCATCGGTCTATTCATCATACATAACCTCGGGTTCTCCAATGACTGGTTTCTCGACTTCATGACTACATTTCGGACATTTTTCGCCTGGTCGACTTGAATTTCCGGAGCTTTAAAAGGCATTGATATTTTCGGTTGTGGAGTATTTAAACTGTCTTTCACGAGATGAGGCGTTGCTGCGTTGTTCCCTCGCATCTGTGTTCCGTTCATTCTCGATTCGTTCTGTATTGGAGGTGGTTCAATTTGCTGAGGTTTTGGAGCGACCAGTCCATTCTGTATCCGCACTTTTTGGGAAGAGGGTGTGAATATCATTTTCCGCTGTGGTAGCCCGTTGGAGGCGGGTGGAAGGGCCTTGCTGCTGGATGGTGTAGTATCCTGCCGCAACTCGTACGTGGTTCGATATTCCGGGGGGGACGCGGGTCTAGTTTCTTGGACATTGGTCGTCCACAGTAGGTCCATGCCCGGTACATTTTGGATCTGTTGGAGGTGAGTTTTGATGTTGTACATACCGGCGACAGTGCCGAATGGATCGGCTTTTATCTGGGCTATCACATCCGTGACGGGTTGACCGCATAGATCTGATATTTGTCTGTAAACCTAAAAAAAATTTTATTGCTACTATCGATAAAGATCTTTTAAGGACAGGTTTGTAAAGAGCAGCATTACTTCTTTGTTGACTTTGGGCTCCAGTGGGAGCAGCGGGTGCACTCTCATGCGCATGCCGGGTCGTTTAACCCAGCGGTGGCGCGCCGCCTCCTCGATCTTCATCCTTTGTTCCACGTTCGGCTCTAGTAGCTGCTGCACGAATGTCTTGCATTCTACCATGTGCATATCATATTATTTTAGTTCTATTCGAGTGATTTCCTAAACAATAACTGTATGATAATGAAATTTTCGTCTGTTACATTTCTTTTTTTGGTTATAAGTAAATTAACAAACCGTGGAATTGTTTTTTCAATTCAATTTTCTGGCGCATGCAGTATTTTATTTTTGATTAAACCATTACTGTAATTTTTTAATTTATTGAATCTCACGAAGTTTCACTACCGTGATATTTAATTATATTTTTTGTGAAATTCATTATCACAGTGGCGTTACTAAACAAGAAAAAAAGACAACATCTGCAACAAACACAGAAAAAATCATGGCCTTATTAATAGTGGCGGCGGGCGTAAATAAATGTGCGCGCGGGTGCGAGTAAATGAAATGTATGTACGTAGACTTACGCTCGTTGCGTTCACATAGGCCGCGCATACCTGTGTCGAGGCGAGCCGGCGCCGGTGGATCTGTTGGCTCTGCCCGCCCGTACCATTCGCAGTGCTTGGTTTAGCGTATGTTTGCAACTTCGACGTGTCTAATCTAACGGTTTTAGTCGCTTCCGCAACGTGAAAGGGAAGACGCCAAGACTCACACGCTCGCACCCGTCGCCACGTCCGCGCCTGCACTCGGAATGAGCCCACAAGGTCTGCTGGTTTGCTCCGTGGCTTAACGGGCAGAGCATCTGGTACGGAATGCCTAAGAGTGCTGGTTCGAATCGAATAAGTGTTCGATCCTTGTTATTAATAAATCATTATACTAGTTTTTCTATCTTTTTTAGTCGGCTATAGTAACTCGATTAGGTACCGTTAGTGACGCACGTGAGTGCGACACGTTGCTTGCGCGTGAAGCCGCGCGAGATGGCGGCTCGCAGGTTTGGGCGCGAGCGACCCTCGCCGCCGCCCGCGCCCACGGTGCCTTCGTCCGTGAACGGCAGCCCGCCCGTCACCATACCGTACACGATCACGCCACTGCAATGACATGTAGTTTGTACACTTTATTTACGAAAAATACGATTTTGGGTTGGTCGAATAGGCAGGTAGTTATTGCGGACTCTCAGAAACAATATGAATAGTATTAGATTGGATGGCCCACACAACACCCTAATTTGGAATTTTACAGTAGAACCACGTTCGTATTAGCACCCAAATTATTTATTAAATTACCGGACGCCGTTAAATAATTCATTAGGTACTCAATGCAATATAACATTATTGATAATTTTTTCTTGATAACAGTGTAAAATAAAATATTTTATTATATTAATTATATATTTTGGTGAAATGTACCTACGATCTAATACACCAAATACTTATACTGACTATAACACATGCATTGTTAACTAAATTCTTCAGCGAATAAATATCTTGTAGGCTTTCTTGTATTCTTGATTTAGTGGAAAGCACTTACATACTCCAAAGGTCGACTTCGGGCCCGTACCGCCGACCGTCGACGAAGAGCTCCGGTGCGGCGTACTCCAACGAGCCGCACGGCGTCCGCAGAGCTCCGTTCGCGCTCCACACGTTCGACAAACCGAAATCTGCGACAGAACAGGTGAAATCGGTTAACGTCGACAGGCAAAATCCGAAACGAGGAAGAAGCCGAGAATACTCGCCCACTATCTTGATAAACTGCTTCGTGCTGTCCAGCATGATGTTCTCCATTTTCAAATCCCTGGAAGAGGAGACGAAGTCAAAGCGGGGGAACGAACGCCGCGTCTACCTTACGTGGAGTGGTCGGCAGCGAAGGGCCAGCGGTGAGGGGACAGTAAGACGGCACTGACCGGTGCACGACGCCGCGCGCGTGCATGTGCCGCACGGCGGAGACCAGCTGCGCGGCCAGCGCGCGCGCACGGGCCTCGGGCAGGCCGCGCGCCGTGCCCCGCGCCGCCAGCACGTGCGCGCACAGGTCGCCGCCTGCGGCCGCCTCCATCACCACGTACAGCCGCGGGCCGTGCTGCAATATCACGCTCACGATAGAGCACCTGGATGCCCGGATGCCTGTGCCGTTATTTCTTGTATGAAAGCCGCGTAGGAATTTCGGAACTGTGCTTTTCAGTGTCGGAAAGGGAGCGTGCCTTACAGCTCCCCCACCAATGAGTAAATTTGGTAGTCGACTTAGATTCGCGGCTCCGCGGTGGCAACCGTTAATTGTGCAGAGCGCAGCGGGAAGTGTGCGCTTACAGCTCCGGTATCTATCTGGAAAATATGGAGGGTGCTGTATGTGCACCTGGGGCGGCTCAACTAAGGCCTTTTGAAACTGGATGAAGTCCGTGCATTTGTACGATTCGTGATCTGGGGTCAGGACCTGACTCAAGTGGTCCCTGTACAGGCTTGCTCGAACAAGTTATGATGCCCTTCCCGCATAAGCCAGAGGTTGATAAGGAATGGCAGTATAAACTAAACTTGTGAAGAAAGATATGGGGGCTGATACTGGGAGCCTATGCACACGGCGTATTTATATACGCGCCGACGACGCGCAGACGACGCGCGTTAACGCAATACAAACGCGACGCAGTCGCAGCGAGTAAACCTTTGCACACATTCACAAATTCAGTGGCGCCGTAAACGCGCGTCATCTGCGCGTATACGCGCCGAAGACGCGCTGGCGCGCGTATGTATTGCGCATTTTAATAAGAGGTAGTTTTAATTATAGTCTTGTTTGTAATTTCAAATAGTCTTGAAATGAAGCAGTTAAAAAAATATAAAAGCACGCACGCTGCGTCTTTTTAAACATATATAAAAGTATGCACGCTGCGTCTTTTTAACATATATTATAATTGATTTAAGAGAAATCACTTAGTAATTGTAGTAAATCATTAGTACTTGGTTTTGGGAGTTTAATTTGCATGCATTGCACTAGACACCAAGTGTGAAAATGAAAAAACATCACAGAAAAAGTTGTTTTCAACGTGACATTCTAAGTGTAAACTTCAGTGGAGCATATAAGTTTTCTGCTTGCAACGCGATGTTCGGTACGCAACTCTCGTACGCATACCTATAGCGTTTTACACGCGTTTTACACGCGATACAAATGCAACAATCTGCCCTTTGAGCCTCTACGCGCCGTAAATACGCGTACGTGAAACGCGCGTCATCGGCGCGTAATAAGAGCCTATGCACGCGGCGTATTTTATACGTGACGACGATTTACGGCCATCTGCGCGTATACGCACCGCAGATGCGCTTTAGTGAATCGATTCAAACGCGCGCAGACATCGCGTCGCAAGCAAGAAGCTTATTATAATACTCCACTGGAGTTTACACTTAGAATTTCATGTACTTGCTTCATTTAAAAAACTAACTGAAATTAACAAACAATTAACTAAAATTTCAAGTATCTCTTATGAAAATGCTCGATACATACGCGCGAATGCAGCGCGGCTGCGGCGCTTATACGCACAGATGACGCGAGTTTACGGCGCGTATAAAATACGCTGTGTGCATAGGCTCCAAGAATATTGCACGCCAGTTACCTACGCGCGTATTTTAAACTCTAGCTTCTATTTTAAACTCTGATGCTTCTGGACGTGATATACATATAAGGGCTAAGGCCGGACGCGGCGGCGGTGCGGGTCTTCCCTTTCACAGTGCCGAAGCGGCTACAAACGGGTAGATCCACACATTGAAATCGTAAACAGACGCTAGATGCCAGACCAAGCATTGTGAACGGTATGGGCGGACCGAGCCAAAGTCAAAGTCAAAGATTATTTATTCCATAGGTAAAATAAATTTACACTTGAAATCGTCACATTTAAGCTACTGCTCGTTCACTACGCTGACCTCCCTGAGAAGAACGAGCAAGAAACTCTAGGGATTGCTCTTTTCAAATATGCTATGGAATACACTTTGAATCAAATTTGTGTGGATTCTGGAGCCATGTCGTCTTTCCATACATCTTTATCTAACACGTAGTCTTCAATTTTGTAATATGATTTTTCGATCAAAATATTTTTAATGTAGTTTTTAAACTTAGGAAATGATAAACTTAATATATGCTCCGGAATCTTATTGTAAAAACGTATACAGTTCCCCATAAAAGAGTTGTTTACCTTGGTTAAACGAAATCTGAAATGAAACTATTTTTCCGGATTTAAATCGCGTATATTTGTTTTTTCAAACAAACCGACGTTTCGGGCCCTTTACAGGTCCCATGGTCACGGTTGACTGATTTAAATCCGGAAAAATAGTTTCATTTCCTATGTGTAACAATCGCGAAAACCTAAGAACTCGATACCAATAAATAAATTTAAAGCCAATAGATCTACCCGCACGGCGCGTGCTCCTGCGTCCGAGTCAGGTCGCCGCCCGGCGCGCGCGGCCTCTGTGATCGCATAGAGCCTATACGTACATTAGATTTACACGCACCCGCGCCCGCCGCTACTCTGAATAAGGCCTAAGCGTCCAGTACCTCGCTGACGCGCGTATGAATACGCGCGAGACAACACGCAGCGAATTTGGTCTTTCTGGACAAGTTCTACAATATGCCGCGTGCATAGGCTCTAGAAATTATATATAATAGGTAGTTACAAGATTCGAACCATCATCGTTTCGTAGAGCGCAGCAATGCAGGGGTGGCGCAGCTTTGACATTACTCTGGGTTCCCGGTGCAGGTTACGTCGAGCATATTCCTCTTTGATGCATGTAAGGTCGATTATCTTGATCGCCACCTGCGCGTTTTTATTCGTCGATTATTCATTAACAGATTGACAGACGTGAGATGCGTCCTGCTCAGTAGCTTGGCGAATATGACAACAGAATCTTAAACAAGCGATGTCTTTGGTGGAATTATTCCAATTTTTACCTTTTTCCCTATTATTCTATGTGTTGCCTCCTCGACCCTTGCGAAATGACCTTTGCCGAATACTTTGCCGGTCATCAGGTAATTTCCGACACTGTACACTTGTCCCCTACTTCGAGTTGTATTATTAGCACTCTTCATGGTAGAACTTTACACTTAATTTTGAGTCATAGTTTGGTAGTTGTAAGTATTTTTAAAACGCGAACGTATCTATTATTGTATAAAACAGCAAGTTTCTTCACACAATAACAGTTAATTATAAACGTCATAATATTGGTTCAGTGTTTGGGAACCATCTTTTGTTTGTACCTTTGAATTTGGAACAGGGCTAGCGCCAACGCTGACATTTAGTGCACCTATTTTCGTCGGCCTCTTGCATCGCCAGTGTATTGACATCGAAGAGATTTGTTTTATCAAAATCAGTTTAAGGTTATATTTTTTTAAGTTTATTGGAAAACCTTTACCGCATTTTAACTTCCTTTATTTTTTTCCATCCTCTAAGATTTTAATCGGCTTCATCTGTCGTAGTACTTAGTGCACAAAACTACGTTATGAACTTTCGTTTCACGTCAGCTCGAGTTAGATTTGTAAAATAGTTGCTATTAATTGTAGTTAACAGCGAAAGATGGCGAAAATCTGTAGGAAATACCTACCTTGGTAATAAACGCGAACCATCGGAAGTTGCATCTAAATTGCATACGATGATCATGTGTACTTTAAACATTCCTTCCGTTCGTTCCCTGGGCGGTTACCTGCATTAGGTATGAATGGTATGATGGAACATCTCTATGTTCTGTACTTGCATCTACTGACTGACTCATTACGAAATTCACGCCTACCTAGACGGGAATTTCAAATTTGCATTGTAACGAAACTTCTAGAGTTATTTTTGTCACATGGGTTGCATTTCAAGTGTATCATAATGGACAAATTGTAGTCAGAATGCAATTTGAAGGTGCTCATATAGGGTATCTAGTCCAACGCGACGTACACCCGCGACGACTCACGTCATTATTTTCGTAAAATCCGTCCGAATTTCGTACAATATCTAATGCCGGGCACGTAGGGCTGTTCACGAGTCGCTCGCTTGCACCGGCCGCTTCTTTTGCGTTGTGAGAGTTTGAAAACTTGATATTTCCACGCAAGCAACAAAGAACATTTGCGGAGGACAGCACCACTGGCCAATCATAGAGCAGCAGATGGTTCGAGAGTGTCGACAATCCAAAAAAAGGCAAGGCACCGCGCAAGTCTCTGCAACGCAAAGCGGAAAACTCGTGAACGTCTTTGCGCGGAAGGCAGATTTCTACGCCGTGTACGCAGCCAACGCAAGCAAGCGAAAAACGCTAGTGATAGACTCGTGAACCCGGCATAAATGTTCCTGTCTACGTCAGCATATCGAGCTTTCGAACAAATGTAAACTTGATGTGCTCATTGTACATATTACTCATATTATATTTTGCAAGTTAAAGTGTAAAAAAACGGTGAAAATGAATACAAAGATATTAACTAAATATGTGAGTAACCCGTTCTTTTTAGTTAATACTTCTGTCTCACGTGGTTTTCTATTTAAAAATGAATACTTACAAAGGTTGATTTAAACATTATTTTGGTGTTTTTTAAACTCGGAAAATGGCGAGCCATATTTTTTCTAAACATTTGTTTGCTTTTATATATTATACATTATTTAAAGTATTTATTTAAATAAAAATTTGCTTTTTATATATTTTTTAAAGTATTTATTTAAATAAAAATATCATGAGGGGTAAAGTGGCATACCTTAGTGGTCGAAAAGGCTCGAGCCTTTTAGCCCTAAATTTAAAGCTTGCGAGTCTTTTTTAAAGGCGGACTCACAAAAGAGTTCGAAAAGGCTCGAGCCTTTTAGAACTAAATTTAAAGCGTGCGAGCCATTTTTAAAGGCGGACTCACAAATCAGTAGTTCTAAAATTGCTCACTATAAAAGGGTTTGAGGCTTTCTTAGGCCGAGGCTTTTTTTAAAGCCTTTTTAGAAGACTGGCGTTAGCGGTCAAAAAGGCTCGAGCTTTTTAGCCTTTTTTTAAGACGTGAGTCGCTTTATAGTGATGGCTACAATATTAATAATAATAAATGGATAATAATAAATATGTCACTACATATTCACACAACGCTATCTAGTCCCAAAGTAAGCAAACTAAAGCTTGTGTTATGGATACTAGACAACATATAAACAAACATATACATTTATAGACACAGAACAAATTATCATGTTCATTACACAAACATTTGTCCTCGGTGGGAATCGAACCCACGACCTCTGGATTAGCAGTCAGGATTACTAACCACTACGCCACGACGCCACTATTCTAAAAAGGCCTTAAAAAAGCCTAGGCCTAAAAAAAGCCTCAAGCCCTTTTTTAGTGAGCCATTTTAGAACTACTGTTTTGTGAGTCCGCCTTTAAAAAAGACTCGCAAGCTTTAAATTTAGGGCTACAGGGCTTGAGCCTTTTTGACGGCTAGCAAAAGCCATAAATACAATTAGCCTCGAGGGCTTGAGAGTTATTTAGCTTTTTAGCCTTCTAGCCATCGCTATAAAGCGGCGAGTCTTAAAAAAGGGCTAAAAGGCTCGAGCCTTTTCGACCACTAGCATACCTACATACCAACCATATTTGTATTGCAAAAACGAGCGATTCGTTTTGTCTACTGTAAAGCGGCCCATTCCTAGCTGCATGGCAGTGCGTCGAGTGGGTAGGAGACTGCTCACACACTACCCTGCGCTTAGATCCTGCGTATGGCCTACGTATGCAGTCTTGCAGGACGCATTGCAGGTTTGCAGGATGGCTTGCACGCTGCGACTACATTCATAATCCTGCATTACGCGGCGAGTGGTAAGGCGGACTGCAATGCAGGATAATGAATGCCCACTTTTAGGTTCTCGGGTTTCTCGCAGAGAAAAGTTTATGGAGACTCGTATCATGAATATGGCATCACAGTAAATTTATTCAAATATTTTATATACCCGTAAAAATACACATAATTTTATTAAGAAAGAAGATATCCATATTATTAACCTTAGGGCCAAGTCCAAACTCAAGGTGCCACGATTTCGTTTAACCAAGGTAAACGACTGGTTTATGGGAAACTGTATATGTTTTTACAATAAGATTCAGGAGTATATATTATGATTATAATTTCCTAAGTTTAAAAACTACTTTAAAAATATGTAAATTGGAAAGTCATATTCCAAAATTGAAGACTACGTGTTAGATAAAGATGTATGGAAAGACGACATGACTCTAGGTTCCACACAAATTTGATTCAAAGTGTATTTTAACATTTAAGTTTATTTGAAATGAGCAATCCCTAGTTTCTCGCTCGTTCTTCTCAGGGAAGTCAGCATGAACGAATAGTACCTACCTTAAAAGTGACGTTTTGTTGTAAATTTATTTTACCCATGGTATAAATGATTCTTTGACTTCGACTTTGGCCAGAAGGGGCAAGGCAGTACAACGCTTAGAGAAACGATATTTATTCGAGGCATGGTATAGAGGCTGGATGATAGATACTTTCAAAGAGAAGCACTACCGCTTGATTCAAGAGTCTATCTACGCAAGCCATGGTTTAGCAAGACGAAATTAGACAAAAAAACTACCGCCATTATTTATAGCCCGACTTGATCACGTGACAACTCCAGCGCACCTGTTTAAACTTAAAATCGTACCTGACCCTGCGTGCTCTCATTCCCCACCTCCAACAAGTTTATTGTATTTAACTGCCTCTGTGGCCGAACGGTTACCATGCCGGACTGCCACGCAGAGGTTCCAGGTTCGATTCCCGGGCCGGGAGAAATATTTGTATGACCTACATTTGTTTCTCTCGTGAGTTTGGGTGTAATTTGTGGTTGTCTATATGTGTGTCCATGGCACCCGCGACACAGGGTTTCCCTAGTGCGGGGCTATGTTGAGTGTGTTATTAAAAAAAAAAATTCTTGTAATAAAGATGTTGATGATAAAGATGATGTTATATATAATATACTGACCTTATTTATCGAAAACATATATGAAGCTTTAATATGTAGCCGATATATTATAATAACTACCCACCTACTCAACCTACCATATTATTATCCTTTTTAGACAATCTGTAATTCTGCTTTCCCAACCCTTTCATTGGCTAAATGCGAAGGCAAAGCCATTAATATAAAAAAAAGAAACTAAACGTCAAATTATCACTGTCAAGTGACATATTCTATTTGAAGTCTTATAGGGTGGAAAAAAAACTGTAAACAACAACCTTGTTACTGAGTGATACGGCCCATTTACGGAGTACACAAGTTATCATTTTCCTGCATGTGTAGTTCACTGATAATAATAATAATATGATAGTGATAAACTTTACACTTTATAAATACCCGATAAATATTACTTATCAGTTAGAGTACATACCGGTTGTTGGCACGACTTGAAACTTTGAATCGTAAGTTTATTTAAAAAATATTTATTATAATTAGTAATGCCTGTATGAATTTGCTAGGTTTGAAGTAAATGTTCCCAACCTCATTTTGGCGAAATCGTAGCGCAAACAGACGGAGCCATAGATACAAAAGTTGAAGTTGAAGTTGATTTTCGAAGTATTTTAAGCTAGACAATTACAATTTATCTTAATACCGTAGTACTTACTTATTTTCTGCCCACCTAATTTAGGTTTTAAGTGAACACTTAGAAATGGGAGGTAGTTGTTTGCTACAATGAATAAGTAAGTATTTTAAACGCAGAGTGTTACCTATGTTGCATTAATTTTTATTACCTACAGTAATGTGAGAAGTACAAACTTTCGGTTTTGAAGGGTGATTCTGATGAAACTACAGACACATGCACTTGTTAACTTTTATGTCTCTCAGGGTGATGGGCGCAGTGCCTCTCAGATCTTTCGAGAAGCTCTGAGGAGTGGCTCTAGTGTTATGTGGGTAGGCGTGTCGCCTACCAACAAGTGCACAATTTTTGTCCAATTGACATCATAAAAAACCTATCTACTGATAATGCACACGCACACACTCAACATAGCCCCTCACAAGGGAAACCTTGTGTCACGGGTGCCATGTATACACACACATAGCCAACCACAAATTACACCCATACTCATGAGAACAATAAATGTAGGTTATACAAATATTTCTCCCAGCCTGGAAATCGAACCTGGGACCTCTGCGTGGCAGTCCAGCATGGTGACCATTTGGCAACTGATAGTTGATACTATTTATTTATTTATTTATTTATTTCATAAAATTACACAGTACTTACAGTATTACTATACAATGCAATAAACATTTTATTACATGTTGTTTAATTTTTAAACCTTTTTGTTGTTGTTATTGAAAAACATTTACATATATTCCTTTACTTGTATTACTATCACATGCTTAATCTTTTAATTACAATTGAATTATTGGTCTACTCTAGAAAATGTGTAATCCACCTTATTATTATTATTGGGGTGGCTTCATTTGGGGCATATGCAGCCCCTCATCACTGCAACCATCAACTGATCTATTGTGATTACCACTAATTACAGTTCAGAGCCAAGGCCCACAGCATTGAAGAACTGAAGGAATTTTCTGGCTCTGACAGACTTTTTGTCCTCTGGTTGTAGCATGTGCCTTTCCAGTATGGAGCTTCGCTTGCCCACCAGGGGGGTAGCATTAGGTGAGGAGATGAACAGAAGTTTCATCTGCCTCATGGCAGAATCTACTTTATTCTCCCTCTCAGATAGTCAAGCGTCTCCACACGCACTAGCCTCAGTCATCCATACATCGAGGATTGTAGAGAACTGTGTAAATATACGGAACACTATCGGGGAAAGTAATACAGTGGTATTGCGCTGGGTTCCACGCCACTCTGACATCGAGGGTAATGAGTCAGCCTTATAATCCATATATTAACTGTTAAATACTGACTATTTAATTCTATGTTTTTCAGAGAAATGGCAGAACTAATTCTTAATTTTGATGACCGGAATGAAGATGTGGAACTTGCAAAGGTAAGATTTCAGTAATGAAATGTTAAATGATATCAAACAAGTGTAATTTTAAACCGATTTTGATTATTCTATTCTAAAAACTAAGTACTTGTACCCGTTTACCAAGATTTTAAATTAGGAAGTACAGGAAGCAAAATTAATAAGTCAGCATTTTAGCTTGTGGAGTTTTGTAGTCTGGTGTGCAGTCTCCAATGACGATTTTAGTAGCCATAGATAGAGCTCCTTGTGAAAAATTATTTCATGAAAGTACTGCCACCTCACCTATTTCTGCCGCCACGCAGTCATACGAGCACTACTGCGTTCCGGTGTGGAAGTGTTAAGGGTGTTGATGTAGTAGGAATCTTTGCGATTTAAAATTTCACGTGGCACTGAAACTTTTTTTAAAATATCAAGTGACAGGACGATCAAGTCGTGCGCCTGGTGGTAAGGGACACGCCTATTCATAACAGTGGCAGTGCCACTAGATGTGCTATGGACAGGCGTGTCGCTTACCACCAGGTAACACGACTTGTTCGTCCCATCACTTGGTATCATAAACAAAATACGAGACAAACGTGATTTTTGTGTGGAAAAGACTATTTTTTTTTTTAATTTTTTATTTTACTATTACAGGAGTATTTGAAAAACAATGCTTCCGCAATTCCGACAGGATATGTAGACTACGATGATCCACCACATAAAGACTTTGAGAAATACACATTACAATTCAAGAACTTGGCACAGAAACTTGAGGAGAATGCAGAGCTGTTCTCCCAGCTCGAATATCATTTAAGGAAGATTCCGAAGCGTGAAGTTGTGCAGACTGATATTAGTTTGCTTGTTCAAAATTTTTTGTTCTGGAGTTCAAACACCAAATTCTACAATTCTTCAAGTAAGTATCATGTTTTTTTAAATGACCAAACATAGACCAGTGTACTGTGTCAACCTATATTTTGTTTGTCATGGGTCTTTCTAAGGAGAGGGTTAGTAGGTGCTGTACTAGAGTTAATTAAACCTCACATTAGTGACAGTCTCAGATTAGTTGCCCATGAGTTTACTAGTGTTGAGTTACTCATACACGAGGCAACTCGTTTGTACCACTCACTTGGTTAGTTTGTCACAACACCTCATGTCATAAAAATGTTCCACCTAACACCTCACCTCATGTTACAACCTCAGTCATGTCACACTGCTTCGAATTCAACAATGCAACAATTGTTGGTCCTGCACTGCCCGCTTTTTAGCTGATTGTACATCATATGATCATTACTATCATAGTACTAAATAAAATTTATTTATACTGCATCATAACACTTAAGTTATCCAATTGATTGATACCATCAAGTTATGAAAATGTGCTTAATATTCCCTGTCTGTGGAGTCATTGCCATAGGTGCAAACATTCTTACCACTACCTCACCTCATTTGATGTTCTTCTACATTGTACCGCCTCATTTTTTCATATGAGGTACTCTCTCGAACTCATTTTAATTTCATGTCCTAACCAACTCTACAGTTTACTATGACAGTTGTCGCTAGCGATCGCGTAAATTACTTCACAATTTTGTATGGCAAATTATACAGCGCCCCTAGCGGTCACATGAAAAATCAACATTTTGTATACAAACATTTTACGCGGCCGCTAGCGATAATGTAATCTCATGGTAGAGGCACTGATAGCCTCATCCTATTTAGACTTCAACTAGGCTGGTGAAATTACAGGCACAAGGGACTTGTCAATTTATGACGCAGGGCGCGCACTGTGCGCGCAGTGGCGATGCCCCTCAGTTTGTGATTTAACTGCAACTGTTATGGACAGACGTATCGTTTACAATCCGGCGCACGATTTGTTCGTCCTGTCTTAGTATTATAAAAAAAACTAATTTAGAAAAGTTCGTTTTCCAAGGGAGTCATCACACCTATCGACGCGGTATGAGTTGGTTAGAAAAAGCTTTATGGCAATGTATTAAGAGCGATAAAGATTTTGTGCGTTTCATATCTTTCATATATTAACTGCCTCCGTGGCCGAACGGTTACCATGCCGGACTGCCACGCAGAGGTCCCAGGTTCGATTCCCGGGCCGGGAGAAATGTTTGTATGGTTTACATTTATTTCTCTCGTGAGTTTGGGTGTAATTTGTGGTTGTCTATGTGTGTGTCCATGGCACCCGCGACACAGGGTTTCCCTAGTGCGGGGCTATGTTGAGTGTGTGCGTTATATTATATCGGCGGTCCGGGCAACTACATAATACGGTCCCAATTTTGTTTTTATTATAATAATTTAGACGGAAATAATAATTACATAGATTCGTACAGAATTTGACGTACTGTGTTGTGAAAATTGTAAGCTACGCCCATCTGTGTTGTAAGGGGATCATAATGGTTTTCAGCACTTCGAACGCCGACTCACGTCAAAACGTTCTATGTACGGACGGCAGCATAACAAGCCACACATTGCCTGATCGTAATCCGTCGCTCCGGAGGCGGTATTCGAATAAAATGTATAACTTTGATGTGCTGTGTTGACTGTACATTACCTTCCTTAAAGTGCTTAGGTGAGTCGATGGATAAATCCCACTGACAGTGGATCGAATAGATCAAATCGTAATGCAAATTCCCTCGAAAAGTATGAGTTAAGGTAGTTTTCCACCGGCGAGGCGTGGCGAGTTAACTCGAGTTCATAAAAAAGTAGCTCCAGTTGACTCGTGGGAGTAACTCGAGTTAATCGAGTTAAATAACTCGACTCGCCTATACCTTAATTCCTATCAAAAATTGCCATTAATAGCTCGCGCTAGCCATTGCAAGCTCGCGCTGTGTTACAATGGGGCATACGATTATTGGTTGTATTCAAACAGTAAACGTATTTATGAGCAAATTTTGCACATTTTCTGACACGTATAAGCAGTGAATAAGCAGCTTTCGGCGCGAGTTTAGTGTGTAAATCTATAGAAGATAGGTCTAATAATACGTCTGTAGTGATTCCTAGACTGGATCGACTAAGACGATGGAGCACTAAAGGTATGGTCCGATACAAAAAATACACATTTTATTTTTTTCCTACTAAACTATTAGTTTTGGGCAAAATGTGAAATGGCAATATTTATTTAGGACAATAGGATCTCACGATTAGCATTTTTTTAGAGAGGTATCGTAAAAAATCCAATGTCTGCAATATCGCTGATCCGACCTGCCTGTCCCCAATTACGTCAATTTTTAATGTACTTAGGTGATTTCCCGAATCCCGAACAGGTCCTGAACCTAAAAAATGGTGTCGTAAGAAAGACTCCATATGTTCTTCTGAGACTATGTTCCTCGAAGTTTAGGTAAAAAAACTCTATCTATTCCGATTCCAGTTAATTACTGAATGTTAGTTTATTTAAACTTATTTGAGAGACGAACGTATTTAGTTTTAGAGTTTCGTTTTCCAAAGGTTTGAAAATTCAAAGCCACGAAACAACAAAGTTTCCTTCACCTTAACCGAGTTGCAAGCGTGCAATTTCTACGGGGACACAATTTTTTAAAAATTATTTAGTGAACTTTTTTTATGGGACGATCAAGTCCTACGCTCGGTTGTAAGCGACACGCCTGTCCGTAGCAGTTGCAGTGTCACTCTGAGTATCGACTGTATAACCAGAAATAGAGAAGAAAAAAGGGCCATCCATCACTGGCAACTCATCAAGGAAATGGACATTATATCATTTTTAAATATCAATTCTCCTTTGCCCTGAAATCACAAATTAGAAAGCTGAAATAGTACAGCGCCAACAACTGACCTGTTTGTACGTCTCCGTATATTCCAAAAATATTCTGTATTTATTGCACGACGGGTCTAATACAAAAACCACGAAAAAAAGTCCCAAGTCAACCTATTTAAACGTAGTGACACGTAAAGGAATATGAAAAAGCTAAAACGTTGAATTTAAATTGTAATGTCATCGCAGTACTGTCTAATTTTGCTTGCTTCGCTGTCAGTCGAACAAACGAAGACTAGAGCGTGAATGACGCTCTGTATACGATTTTAACGCCCTATAAGTTCGGACACTTTTTAGCGCGGACCCGACGTCCATATAATTGTAAGTCAATGATTTATTGTAATAAAGATAATATCTCTAACAATGCCGTGCTGTTCTATTCGGTGGTGTGGGAAAAACAGCAAAACATCTAATTACAAAACAAACGGAATCACATTTCATCGGTAATTAAATATGAAGTATGTAATTTTTCAAGTTAAACTGGTCAATTTGAACTGAAACAGTTGACGACTCCCGTCAATTGTTTCGAATTCGGGCTGGCCAATTGGAGCCCAGTTGCCACCGTAATGATTTAGCAGAATAGTTTTCAAACAAATCAAATGACACTTCGTCTCTATTTCTGTTTATATACTCGATGTCTGCGGGGCATTGCCACCCTGCGACTTACTGCGGCCGTCACCCTGAGACTAAAACTTTACAAGTTTACAAGTCTCCGTGTCTGTAATTTCACCAGCACCGTAACCCTTCAAAACCGGAACGCTGTAATGCTCACATTACTGCTTGGCGGCAGAAATAGGACAGGTGGCAGTGCTTCCATGGACGACCTCTTTCACATGGAGCTCTACTACTGGTAAAACTCGCTTGAGCTGAAGTCAGGTCGCAGGTTTTTGTCACACCCCGCATGGAATGTCATGTGCCATGGTCGTTATTGTAGGGTTTGTCAAGAACTGTAAATTTATGGTGGAAAACTTGTTAATTATAGTTTGGTTAATTATGATTTTTTATCCGATACATTTCGGGGAGTGTGCGCAGGAACTTTTCAATTTAGTTCCACCCTCACCGTTCCTCCTTTGGTCGACTAGAAGGTCCGGAGCACTCCATTTATCTCGTTGATATTCCACCAATTCGCACTAAGCGCTTTGCTTCCTCCTTTCTGATGCGTACGGCAAAGGAATGGAATACTATCTGTGTTTTCCAAAAAATACAATTTAGGGCTATTCAAAGCTAGAGTGAATAGGTATTTTTTTAGGCAAACGGGTCCCATCGTCGCTTAACATCAAGTGAGATTGTGGCCAAGCGTGTGTGTATTATATAGGTAATATATTTTTTTAAAGTAGAAATTGCTATTAAGTTGACCTCCTGAGAAAGTGTAATCCTTCCTTTTTTCATTGGTGATGCCTTATTATAATAATTTTTGGCAGATACACCGGTAACAGTGGGCGCCAGAAGCCCCCTGGCAACGTTGGGTCTGGTCGCGCCGTTGCTTCAATACAAGCGCTACGTTGTGATTACGTGCGTACCCACCACTGCCGCAGTATGCTACTTGTTCTGTCAGCTTTGTGATGAAGTTGGGTAAGTGTTCCTAAATATTGAATTGAAGACTGATAAGTTTTATTTATGCGTGTGTGTACGCATGTAAGTATGTATAGAGAGAGAGAGAGAGAGAGAAAGGGAGATTTAGGTCTTTATTACCTAAGATCTTAAATCAACTGTTTTCTTTCGACTTGCTTGATGTTTGCTAGGTTGACAGTTTTTTCGCCAATCATCAATATTAAATGCTAATAATTAAATTGTTACTAAACCACTACGCGTGCATAATTAGATATCTTATCCGCATTCTACAGGATATACCACGGAAAGTGTGCGATGGAATTGCATAATTTGATTCCGCCTTCTCCTTTCCATCATCGGGGAACTAGACGTGGGTTGGGGTTCCACCCTTATGTTGTGGATATTCCCCGGGTTCACCCAAAGCGTTTCGCTTCCACATTTGTGAGTGGAATTCCCTGCCTGCAGGCTTGTTCCCCCAACGCTATAACTTGGACCTTTTCAAGGCGAGAGTGAATAGGCATTATTTAGGTGTGCATGTTACATAGTCGACCTCATCGTCACTTTCTATCAGGTGTTGTGGAGGTCAATTGCACACTTATTTTTACTTTTATTCCCGGGCCGGGAGAAATATTTGTACGGCCTACACTTATTTCTCTCGTGAGTTCGGGTGTGATTTGTGGTTGTCTATGTGTGTGTCCATGGCACCCGCGATACAGGGTTTCCCTAGTGCGGGGCTATGTTGAGTGTGTGCGTTATTATTATTTTCGTAAAATTGTTGCGATATCTATTTCCTTGTAAATACAACGTAAATTACGTTGTAGTGCTTGTGATTTGGCGAATTTGCCATCGACATATAGAAACAAATATATTGCGTATAGATTGTTACACATGATTGTTACGCACAAACAAACCAACGTTTCGGATCCTTTACAGCTCCCATGGTTGCGGTTGACTCATGGGACCTGTAAAACGTCGGTTTGATTGGAAGAAAACAAATATACGCGATTTAAATCCGGAAAAATAGTTTCATTTCCTAAATATATAGCGTTTTATAGAAACCGTATATTTTATTTAAAAAATTAGCTGTTTTCTCACATTGTATTGCAAAACGTCTTGTGTGTACACGGGCGTTAAGGCATTGCAAAATCATGACGCTTAGGGCGCCTTCAAATTTGCGTTTGTAGAAGCGCTGCTGAGGCGCGGTAGCTGCGCGTCTGTGGCGCTTCCGTATAGATATGGTATAAACGGCTGTTTGTCAATAATTAATTATGCGATTTTTCTAGAACTGTTATTGTAAACTGTTGTCAGGTAACCTGTTGCGACAATGATAGCGAGTGAATATTGTGTAGTGTTGCCAGATGGTCATATTTCTTACAAATTTTGTAACTTTTGATCTTTTCGCGTAATATGTAAGTAATTTTTGTTTTTGAGGAAATTTTCGTAAGTTTTGACGAAATCAATCAGTTACTGGTTATAGCTTCATTTTTTTTGGCCATACTTACTTTTTATTTTTAGGATTTATGCATATATATCCTACTACATCTGTTACACTCAGAATTTTTAATTAAAAAACGAAGCTGTAAAATTAAACTTGCACACAAAAATGTAACTTTTCAGGTAACGAAATGTAATTTTTGACTCAAGGGCTCTGGCATCACCACGACAACACTGTTGTGAAACCTATTGTTTGTGTTTAAGTCGCGGATAACGGCGTTAATCTGCTACTGTTATAAAGCTATTGTTATCAATAACCATTAACTATTTATTGGCCAAAATAAAATGGCTGTTTTCGGCACCAGTTGTATTTAAATTGATTGATATTAACTGCCTGTCGTTTCATTTCATTAAGCACAAAACCACAGTTTCTGGTATGTGACTAGTAACATTAAGATAATAGATAACAGTAAAATACAAAATGAGAAAGATAACTTTATGTTGTGCACTGAAAGATTATAATCGTAAGATTTGCAAATCGTAGCATCGCAATCACTCGATAAGCGCCATTTCTCTCTCACCACTGCATATTGGATATTGCATACTTCCTTTTTCTCGCGACGCAATCGCAGAATGGCAGTATAGCAACAACGGCTTAGACAGTTGTTCGATAGTATATCCAAAGAATTCTTTAAATTGCCTCTACAAAATCCGCAAATCAACAGATATATATATGTATATATATATATATTTATATATATATATATTTATAAGTTATATTCTGTCCTTTTTGATATTATTATTATAATATATGTTTCAGTTTAATAGTAAATCCTTTATCTTTTTTAAAGTTCATGAAACAAATTGGGTTGAAGTCATGCAATTGAAATATTTGTTTCGGTGGATGGAACGAAAGTCCGTAGATTTGTTATTAATTTTCTTACGTGAAGTGAAAAATCCGTAGAACTACGGATAAATATGTAGATCTGGCATCACTTCATACTCCGTATGACTCGTGCAGTCTTAGGGCGGTTTTTTTATCTACGCTTCCGCATGACACGCGGACAATAAGGGAGTCACCACACTTATCGACCCGGAATCTCATTTAGCCGGTCAGAAAGTCCATGCAATAAGAGCGAAAAAGATATTGTGCGTCTCGCGTTGTCGGTCCGAGCGGAAGCGAATCAAGCAACGTCTTTTTTGGCCTTATTGTGACATTGTAGCGGTGGAGTTTTTGATTTTATTTATTAAAACTAATATAAATGACTATTTTCTACTTTCTTTCAGATTAAAATCGGACCTTATTAAGTTAAATATTTGCGAAAATCTTGACATAAGCGGTGATGTGGTCAAATGGCAAGGTTAGTTGTAAAACTGTTAGTGCAAATGCTTTAAGTATTATTGGTGGCGGAGGGCTCACAATTGAAATAGGTAAGTCGATGTAGGCGGCACACAGCTAAAGCTCGTCAAGTAATAATTTAAATTACAGTGAACTTGTATCTTAACTAAATTGCAAACGTTTTAAACCAAATTTGAGTTTAATATCAATTGAATAAAGACATTTTTCGATAGGTTGCCATTCAATAATATTAACAAAAAAAAAAAACTACAAAAATTTAAAAAGAACTGCGAGATGCAAGTGTCTCGCAGACTACCCTTGTTCTTGCTCAAATGTTGCAAGGCCAAGACTGATTTTGGGCAACACTACTAAAATTGCTCATTCAGCGTAGAGAATTATTCAAGCCAGCGTTATAATCTGATATCAACTGTACCTTAGTTGATTGAGATCCTTTGCAGACGCCACCCACGTACATGACAATATATAGCACGTTCAGAGCAATACCGTCACTAAAAGATAATCTCGCTTTTTCAAATTTAAACTTATTTTCATAAACTACCGAAAATAACTTTTTTGCGTTACGGAATTCATTTCAAAATATATGTACATGTGAAATGTATGTATAATGAATAGGGTCTGTTTGTTTATGTTTTTAATCTTTTTCATTTAAATAGTACTTATTTGCTTGTCTTTTCCTTATGTCTGATTATATATTTTCTTTGTTTAAAGGTAAAACCACATAAGTGACATTTTCTACAAAAACTCTTTAATTTATATAGCTATGGTAAGAATCTTTCTGCACGTGAAACTCAATAACAAAAAAAGCTATAAACTCAATAAGAGTTTTATCTGTAGAAAGATGGTCATTTTCTTACGACAGGTACATAATTTGGAGATATTTTTGTGGAATATGTCACTTATCTGGTTTTATCTTTAAGCAGACGATTTGTCTTGTGGCGTTGTAATAAAGGTTTTCTATTCCGTTGTATCATGTTGTATTCTAAATTAAGTAGCTGCCCACCCCTACTGGTTGAACATAGAACTAGATTGTTAATATATCGAAACATTGCAAGAGAATAAAACTTATCCCTTATCTAAAATAATTTGAAATTCAAATGTTTTATTGCATACATGTTGTAAAATATAGGTCTTAAATTAGTACATACAGTATCAAACATGAATCTTGTAAGGGCACAATAATGTAAATTTTTAAGTACATTCTAAATATATCCAAAGTTGTGTTACATTTATTATATTTCATTTAAAATTGGATAAATTAAAAATATAGAAATTATTACAAATAGTCAAAAGTGCAAATAAGTAAAATTATTTTATTAAACTATATTATTTTAAATTAGCTAAATAAAAATATAAAGATTATTACAAATTGTCAATGTAAGATTAAATAGTGTATTTTTCTGTAGATGGAAGCGCTGTTTATGGCGCTGGAATCATCACGCAGCGGTCTGATCTGGATTCGGCAGTCCACGCATTTCTCGGGTCTACCACAAAGGTATTTATTTTATTTTGCTGCCCTTGTAGCGTGAAAGTACAGACTTCTTATCATATTTATCCGTTCCCAGGCAACGCTCTTAATTTTCCTGATTCCTGAAAGAGTTCCAAAGTGAGTAGTTATACATTTACTATTCACTACTATTGTATATTTACTACTTACTTCTCGTCTGACTTCAAGACGAAAAGCCTATTCTATAACATTCATAGTTTCTCTGAACTTTGCTATTCACTTTTTCCAACGCTAATTGCGCTTTATTTGATCAATTTCATTTTCTGTACATATTTATTTCGTCTTAATTTTTTTTATTTGTCGACATTGCTATTAAAGTTTCACCATGGCAATTGATGTGCATACAATACTTGATTAGAGCCTTGCTTTTGTTTTTTCTTAGAACACGAAATTTTATGTGAATATTTTGTCAGCACGTATACTCTCTGTAGAAATTTTAATATACCTTGTATTCTCACTAAGTGAATTTGTTTTCTTTTGAGAAATAAATATCTTAGACCATAATAAACATTGATAGACAGATCTGTTATTCTTCTACAATCTATTCTGCCATAGACTATTCTATAAACTACTCTTTCCTCTGATATTTGCTATCTTGGCAGTACAGGGTTTCTGCTCTTATTCGATCACATTTTGGCGCCTTATTGCAAATTGAAATTCAAATTCCCCATTTGCCTGTCTCTGTCAATTCTTCGACATTTCAATACCGACCTTCGCATCATCTTGTCTTCGCCTAATCTAGATACACGGAGTCTCAGCATTTCGAGCCATAATTTTGGGCTTACTGCGTGTACCTACTTATTTACGTGTCTGCCTGATGTCAAGCTCCCCAACTTCATCTCGCTATATCTGCTCTTTACTTTTACACTCTTCCTGTTTGGACTGTGTACTTCACTGTGCTGGTGTGGATCGGCAACACACGTGCAACGAAAATAGATTATTTGTT
>NW_020653852.1:2091163-2097532 GCF_003589595.1 Hyposmocoma kahamanoa | reverse complement strand
GGAAACTACGAATTTAAGTTCCGAGCATGTGAATATGTCCAACGAGGAGTCAAAGAGAAGCATTTGGTTAAGACATTTAAAAAGCGTTCTTGGCAGTGATGGGACGAACAAAACGTGGGCCTGGTGATAAGCGACACGACTGTCCTTAACAATTGCAGTGTCACTGAGAGCTTTAAAATTCCAAAGATCTGTGGGCCCATTACCTTGAGACATACGTTGACAAGTGCCATGTGTCTGTAATTTCACCAGCACCCTTACCCTTCAAAACCAGAATACAGTAATGCTGACATTACTACTTGGCGGCAGAAATAGACAAGGTGACAGTACTACCCCGTACGAACTCTTTCACAAAACGATCTACTGCTTCAAATTGCTACATATTAATTTATTAACAAACTCTCGTCTGTAATTCCCAACTATACTGTGCAATGGAATTTGCGATCAAAAATGTAAACAAAGGTGTCATTAATAAAAATTATAATACGAATTATATCGAATGCTTAGGTTTTCGCATTTGTTACACATAGGAAATGAAATTATTTTTCCAAATTTAAATCGCGTAAATTTGTTTTTTCAAACAAACCAACGTTTCGGGCCCTTTACAGGTCCCATGATCACCGTGTCAGTCAACCGTGGCCATGGGAACTGTAAAGGGCCCGAAAGGTTGGTTTGTTTGAAAAAACAAATATTCGCGATTTAAATTCGGAAAAATAGTTTCATTACCTACAATAATAAGAATTGCATAGACAGTTTCGTTTGTGCTCGGACCGCGCGTCGCCGCGAAACAACGTCTTTTTCACCATTATTATATGGACATAAAGCTTTTTCTGACTGGCTTTTGATTCCGTATCGATATGTACGGTGACTTACATAATTCAGCTATCACAAAAATGCCAAATAACGCCTTAGTGAGAATAGGATCGATATAACTTCTACACTATTACCTATATGTCGCTATCTCCGTCTAACATTTTTTTTACATTACCATTAAAGTGAAATCTTACGCTCGCAATTCGTTCCTAGCTTAAAACTTCAAAATTGGGTGTTTTCTCATGTCTGTGAGCGAGGCGCGTCGTCGCTAATTTCCCATGAGGCGTCTCACGGCGAGCCGCAAACTGCCCCATTAAACAACCTAGAACGCGATGAGTATTAATAAGTCCCTAGGTTTTCTAAAGTCAAGGAATTCTCTCTTCAAGTCAGATTAGGTAGGTTAAATATTGAATGACATGAGAAAAGCTAAAGTTTGTTTTAATTTTCTTGGTGCGGCATACGAGTTCATAAACTAACAAAGTATATATTGCTCAAAGGCAATAAGGAAGACTCTAAAGTTTATCACTGGGTGAAAACCGATACGGAGTTTTATCAAAATGATAGGCATAGAACTTAGAATAATAACGCATAGAATCCTAGTCCACACACGCTAAGTGAGGCAAATTGAAGCGCGCCCAATGGGCCTACACGAGCGGGCGGGCCTTCAGTGTTCAAGGTCAACTTGCACCGCGAACAGCTCCAGAATTTTAGCTAAAAATGACGAAATGTGCGGTAAATGAGTGTAAAAATACGTTAGACAAACATAAAATAGATACTAACATCACATTCCACAAGGAAGTAACGCGTTTCAACTTGTATTTTTATATAAGTTTTCACTAAAACCGAAAATTAACCCACTACTAAAACTGAACTTGATTTTTGCCTCACTTGTGACAGTTCGTTTGATATGAAACTATCATTCTATGCGTTATTATTCTAAGGCATACAACTTGTTAAATTCATGTTGCGCCCCTAAGGCCAGTCACCGGAGGAGAAACGGGAAAATCTGTTTTGCTAGATCAAATGGTTTAGGTATTTACTATTAAGTAATGGTGTTATAATAGTAGTTTATGTGACTGTTGCGTAATAAACAAATAAAGGCTTATGAAACGAGCCGACAGGCGAGTTCCATAAAAACATCTCACGAGTGTTTTAATGCCTAATTATGTACAGTTACATACACTGCTTTATCTACATACATATTATAAGCTCTCTGTGATGTGTTCAGGAACCCCACTGGCGAAATGGCGGCAAATGAAAACTTTTCTCACGCATGTCACACAACCGTAGTTTTTATTTTTAATTCGTAGACAAACTTACTATTAACACAGTCAGACTACCGCCGACGAATATAACGATGTACGGGAAAACCTACAGTTTATGTTACATTGTTTTTAAACATAGTTTGTATAATTTTATGTAATAAATAAATAAATAAAAAAAAAAAAAAAAAAAACTAGAATCGGCCCCAACTATCATATCGTTCGATATCAAGTAACGTGTAAAATTGTCAAAATTGTTTGCTATTGACATTTCATTTCGAATAAAACTTCATCTCGACCTTAGAGGATGGAACAATAATAAAAGAAAGGAGCTGCCCCAATACTAAACAAAAATTGGACAAACAAATGGCGGATTTCTTTAGTATCGTACCATAATCTATCGATAAGTCATTATCGGCATGTAAACATTTAATTAAAGTAGAACAATATTCCAGTTGAGAATGTTTTAGGTAAATATTTTAGGGAATATCCGGGAATGTCACATGAAATTTTGAATTTATTACAAATACTCAAATATTACGAAAAGTGAATTTGCACATAAAAAAATAATATTTGTAATTTGAGAGTATATAAAAAAGAGAAAACTTTGTAATATAAATCCTATATATTTCCAACCTCAAGATTAATTTTTTCAAAGAGAAATTTAGAAACAAATTACAAATAGTGTACGCTTTTTTTGTATTTATGCATTGGTATTGAATTAATACCAGTGACTGATTTAAGTGAATCTTTAATACTTCCATTTAATTTTGGAAATAAATGAAAGTAGTAATATTATCAATAAAAACATTATTATCATCAAAGTTTTATTTGCTTAAAACATGGTATAACAGGAGATGTAACAAGAGACAGTGTTAGTATAAACATATTTCGCATATATTAAATAGCATACAAATGTCTGATTATACAATGTCAATTGACTACTATTGGTCGAGCGCCTTTGATTTGTGCAGAAAAATCGACACATCTCTCAAGTGAGACAAGTAGCCACGAGCGACTACGAGTTTTGACAAGACACGTCAAACGAGCTCTATACACGTTAGCGCTCGCCTTCACTCGGTCAGCTAGGCGAGTGACACCGAACGATGGCAAAGCAAGGCAAGGCAAATAGGCTGTCTATACGTTGGTATTGGCCTTCACCAGGCGACGTTAGACCAATATGGTCTTTATATTGCTGGCTTTATAAAATAAGAATTTTTAATAGTTAGAGTTTACAGTGGGAAAAAATCGGAAACGAGTGGATAATTTTGTTTTCAGGAACTAGAATGCCTAGTAAATGAGTCTTGTTTAATCTAAATTAAATATAAAAATATTTACCAATAAACCTAATGATGGAATTGTATTATCATGTAATCTAGTTACATTCAAAGTTATGTTAAAATTTGACTCTTCAAAATGAAGCGAATAAATGAAGATGGTCTTTGATTCAATGTTTATATTCGACGCTATTATATGGCGGTATGATTTCCAACCATTCTTTTTTCTTTTTTGATTTGTAGGTAAACTTGAAATAGTAAAAATAATAATAATAAAAACCTCGTAGTATATTATTGAATTATTTTAATAACAGAATATCGATAATATGTATGCTTTCAAGAACAACACTATCTCAAAATAATCGTGAACAACAATCATCAAAATATACAAACAAACAGGCAATCTAAAGAAACCAAAGCAAAATTTGGCAATATTTGTGAGTAAACTACTTAAATATGTCTAATCACATGAGATATTTGGGCTTTTGTGTGATTTACAGACAGAAAATTAACACGTGTCTGTACAATATTACATTTGGTCGATCTTCGCTTTTTCAATGCTACATCCCGTAATGCTGCAACGACGAATTTTTATTAATATTTAATTGTTCTCACTGTCAATATTTTTGTCCATTTTATTACAATACATGCGAATAATTCAATAAAGCACTTGGAAAAACATTTGTTTTGACATTTGATGTACTTCTCTTTGACAACCGTATCATGTACCTCATGTACTGCGAAATGGACACAGTCGGCATTTAAGATGACGTCAGGTATTGTCGATTCCCGTGTTTGACACAGAGCAATGTAATGCTATCTCTTTTGGCTTAAGACGGCACGCAAGAGTTAAACAGAGACAATAACCTGTTTATGTTTTCAACGTCGAAATGCATCTTAAACAAATAACGAGTGATTTTTACATGTCAACATAACTTGTCCTTTAGTTTCCATAGTCTAAGATCTCGACTGATGTGAGAATTGAGGTCCAATCAAATTGTTTTGTTTTTCAGAGATGTTTGAAATTTGAATGTAATAATAACATCGAATTTGATGTTAGTAAGAAGCAATAAAAACATTTTCACAGATAAGAAATTCGTTCTAACAAAACAGTTTACCTTTATGCTGGTCGTAATTTGCGGTTTTTGAACACATTATAGAGAGTTTATGATATGTGTGTAGATAAAAAAATATACGAGGTTACCCCTAAGGATATTGTCTAATGTGTGATGTAATGTACACCATAGGTTCCCAAACTTTAATATATTTATATATTTATTTTTGGAAGAACAAGGCATTTCTTGCTGCCACTACCTAACCGTAGGTGTTCTGGATGAGTTAACCGACAACATACGTCGAAAGTGGCTCCGGCCTGAGCCTAGTCGCTAATGCCAGGAATTATTAATAACATTTTTTGGGAAACATATAAAAATAGATATTATTTATACATATATAAATAATATCTTGTAATATATTAATTTTCATCAAACAAAATGCGTTATGTGCGTGGGTAAAAAAAGCTGTAGGTAAACTAATAATCTCAGTACAGTAAGTACTAAAAAACCAACCTCAAATGTACGTGGAATTACGTCTATTTGCTAAGTTTTATTGAAATATCCCCTAGTTCGCCACTATACAGGACTTGACACTGGAGATAATAAAAATAGGTTCTCACTACGACACTATTCAAAGTATATCGAGAGAAAAACGCCTCGAATTGGAGAAATAGCAAAATCAACCATTAAAATAAATGCTTCTAAATTAAAGTTAGGCGCTATTTATAAAAATGAATCTTCATGCGTGAACAGCCACCCTTCGAGGTGGACGATTTTCTTCAAAATGAAATGGGACCACTATGGAAGTACCCCCTTTCCAACAAAAAAGAATCATGAAAATCGGTTCACAAATACCGGAGTTATCGCGTAACATACATACAAAAAAAAAGAACATACAGACGAATTGAGAACCTCCTCCTTTTTTGAAGTCGGTTAAATAAAAAAGATAATTGTTTCGAAATAGAATTTTTAAATGGTACTGTTTTAATTATCTGAAAATTGTGATAAAAGAGAAATAAACAATATGAAAAAACAAAATCACAGTATTAAACTCTGTACTTTATTTCTATTTGAAAATTTATCATAGAATTTGCAACAGTAATCTTAAAATAACTAGTTTTGTAATTGCTCAGAATTAACGAAGTTAGTTTAGCAAGGACACTACGATAATATGACTAGTTTCTTACTTGAATTAGACTCTTATGTCCACATCATTAATATATATTATCTTCATTATCTGTCATTGCTTCTTCGGTCACATTTGATTTGTATTTGCCCGATAATATGAGTATGAAATTCAAGAATTTCGTATGTAAACCAATCTTCGCCGAAATGTTTGACGAGCAAGTTTTAAATAAACGAGTTTATGCCCAATAGAGCAGCGTTTGCAGGTAAACGACAAAATGGCCACTTTTGCAAGAGTAGTCCACATTTGACACTGATTTGTTCAGAATATACCAAGTTTTGGCACTGTATTGTTGAAGTATTTGAAATGAAAAATCATTAAAAATCTCACATAGCGCTGTTTGCAATTGCACTACTCAATTAGTATAGGTTATATATCGAGATCATTCTGAGACTGAATAATTAATATGCTTTTGTTACAAGAAATGTCTTTAATTATTTATTATTAATTTGAAAGATAAATAATTAGATAGGCATGTAGTACACGATGAAAAGTGTAAGTTTGCGCTTACATTAGAGAAACTAACGATTACGGCAAAAAATCTTCCAGCTGGGCAGGTTTATCCCGAGCGCATTTTCCAACGTTATTTCTCTTTCATTTTCTCGCAGCTACAGAGAAACGTTTTAATTTCTCTAATTCTTTTTCACGTCCGAAAAAAGCACTCGCGTAAGGCCTGCGCCGAGGCAAAAAGTTAATAAACAAGTCTTGGAGCTTAATTAAAAAGCCAAGGAACCATGAGCCGTGTAATTATGGGTACCGAAATGCAGGCAGCTTACACA
>NW_020653852.1:2082032-2091153 GCF_003589595.1 Hyposmocoma kahamanoa | reverse complement strand
ACGTTTTCAAGTGTAAAAATTTTACCAATGGAACAAATGATTATTTGATTTTGACTTTGACTTTGACTGTAAAGAAAGGGTTTTAAGCGACATGCCTATCCATAGAGTTGCAGTGCCACTCAAGAGCATTAAATCGCAAAGATCTGAGGGGGCTCTGCCACTGCGCCCTGATGGGTGATACCTAAGGCATACAAATCCCATATGTATGTAATTTAATATAATAATAAACCAGCACCCTCACATTACTGCTAGGCGGCAGAAATTGGTAAGACGGCAGTCTCTGGACGAACATTTTGACAAGGAGCTCTATTGCTACTAGACAAAGACTATTGTTACAAATTATTATAATTAATTCAAGTCATTTTTACCCACTAACAAAAGTACGACAGGCGTACCTACCCTAATCAAGTAACTAATAATCTTTCTTTACTTCCCGCCTCTGTGGCTGAAAGTTTACCATGCCTCACTGCCACGCAGAGGTCCCAGGTTCATTTATTTCTCTCGTGAGGTTGACTGTTATTTGTGGTTGTCTATGTGTGTGTCCATGACACGCGGGACGCAGGGTTTCCCTACTGCGGGACTATGTTGAGTGTGTGCGTTATACTAATTTTAACCACGAAACATATAAACACACATGCATACATGTTCAAGCCCTTTTCCCATCAGGCTCGGCAGACATCACCACATCCTTCCAGATTCCTTGGATTGGGAATTTCTCACACATCAATAAATTTCTTTGTAAGTTTCCTAATGCTGTTTTCCCTCCGAAAACCGAAAAGCTCATGGTAAATTTCAAATTAAATTTTGTTTCATAAACGCACAATTAAGTCTGCTCTCACGTAACTTAACATTTTTTTTATGATATCAAGTGACGGGACGAACAAGTCGTGCACCTGATGGTAAGCGACACGCCTGTCCATAACAGTTGCAGTGCCACTCAGAGCTTTACATCGCAAAGATCTGAGGGGCACTGCCACTGCGCCCGTCATCCTGAGACATAAGTTGACAAGTCTCATGTGGCTGTAATTTCACCAGCACCCTTACCCTTCAAAACCGGAACGCAGTACCTAATGCTAACATTACTGCTTGGCGGCAGAAATAGGGGTGGAGTTCTTTCCCTGGACGAACTCTTTCACAAGGATTTCTAATACTGCTCTCACATAAATTTTTGTGTGTATTTTTTATTTTTAGGCATGTATTTTTTAACTATAATTAGATTATCTTGTTTTTAATAGTTACTTTTTGAATAATAATATTTAATTCATTGTAGCTATTGTTAATAATTAAGTTGGGGTTATTTTAAGTTATATTTTAAAATTTCATTGGATCGACTTGTTTCTTTTTTTCCAGTATGTCCACATTTGCAAGCCGTGGCGACATTTTATTGGGCAGAATTCGATATAAGTCTCTTTGTCACTGTTTCAACTTTGCTTTCAAGTCATGTTTTGTTGGTAAAAAGAAATAAATAAATAAACTTCGAATATTCAGAGGTGCAAGCCCGGACTCGCACCCACGACTCCCTGTTTGAGAGGCGGTACGTCAAAACCATTACGCTACCACGGAAACGTAAGTAAATTTAGTTTCTTTAAAATTCTAAGTCAAGTCGATTACTATTGTAAGGGATGATAAAGCAGAGGTAGTCATTTCCTCCCAAGGACACAAAAAATTCTGGAAAAACAATTCTTAAGGGAAAACATTGTAGGTATCTGAAATAGAGGCCGTTAACTGGAAAGACTATAAATTATGTCAATCGGCAATAATACCCGTAATAAAAAGTAATCTTGGAGACTTTAGCCGCGACTTCACTTTTATGATCACTCCACTAGTAATCTATAGGTACCTCTACCCACTCCGATAAAATATGTCTATACACTAGCCTATTTCCACTTAGAATTAATTGCACGTGAAACAAAATACTGTCCTAAGTCAAAAATGTGGAATTTTGCAGTAGAGCTCCTTGTGACATTGTTCGTTCAGCGAACTATCACTTTATTTATTTCTGCCGCCAATCAGTAAACTGAGTATTGCTGTCTCAGGGTGACCGGTGCAGTGGCAGTGCCCCCTCCGATCTTTGCGTTTAAGCTCTGAGAGCTACTGTTGTGGACAGGCGTGTCGCTTACCATCAGGCGCATGACTTGTTTGTCTCGTCACTTAAGTACCTATTACTTCTACATACCTTCATACCTATTTAAATTCTAATTACGTGAGCAGATCGCGGGGAGAATTAAACAATAAGCATTGACAATAAATGTTCTTTTCCTATGCCATCATTGGTTTAGCAACGTTTTGTTATTAATAATTATTAGACAACAACACATACGTTGCTCTGATCCCGAAGTAAGTATCTAGTTAAGGCATTTGTGTTACGGAAATAGGAAACAACGATTGTACCACATATGTCCAGACCCGAGACGATATAGAAAGTTTAGTTTTTCTAATTTAACCCGGGACCCCAGAGATGGTGACATTATGAAAACCTATATGCTAGCCACTCGACCGTGCGGAGGCCTCCCAACATTCTATATCGAATTCGGCTAGAGAAACTTTTTAAATTTAACGAAAATTAAGAAAAATTACAGCAAGGCAGCCAGGGCACTAAACAGAGGTGATTAAAGTCGAGCTGTGGGTTATCTATTAGCAGTCCGAAATGACATTTTCCAGAAATAACGTATGCTCGAATTTTCATAACTTCGAAAGTAATTTTGAGAGAAATTTTTTTTGTCTTTTAAACCTAACTTAATCTAATCTAACCGAACCTAATCAAGTCTTTGCGATAAACATCCAACATATCATGAAAGAACAACGGTTTCGTTATAATTCGGTTTTCGGTGTAATGAAAATTCGAACAAACGTTTTTTCGGTACCTTTAAATTAGGTACCCTTGTTTACTATTACCTGGGTTCAACCTTACTGTACTACATTTTGATTTTTAAAGTACAGACAGGGAAGGCCATGATCTTATTTATCATTGCTGAGTGATGAGTGTAGGTATAACGCGCTTCCCAAATACTAACAATTCATATTTACCACGTAAATGTTGAGAGACATTACATAGGTACGTAGAACGGTAACAGCACCCTGTGGATGGAGCGTTCCATTTGAACCAGACCGGAACAAATTTGTAGTCCCCAATGGGATTCCAACCATCTCCGCTTCCGCGCTCATGGCCATCTCCACTAGTGTATCTATAGATATTTCAGTCGCAACATTCACTGGAAAATATATAGCATTATAAGATTATTAATGAAACAAGTCTAAAGACCTGTTTTTAACATCGTCAATTGTTTTATTTGTTTTTCACTTTGAACAATACGGCCTATGATGTCACAATGACGTCATCATACACGAATTGCCTCCATGGCCGAAACATACTATGCCTGGCAGAGTTCACGGGTTCGATCACCGGGTTGGGAAAATTTATTTATTTCGTGAGCTTGGTTGTGTATCTGTGTGGTCGTAGTGTAGGGCTATGAGTGTGTGCTTTATAAAAAAAATACAAAACTAAATGTCTTTGATATCAAAACCCTGTTGACTTAAACTCTGTATTATATTTAAATAGGCTTGTGGTTACTGCTATAGATATGCCGAAAGCTCAAGAGGACGTAGACACTGTTAAGCGATCTCTACTTTACCTTGCTATGACAGAAATTGTTAGGAAATTGAACAACGCAGTGGACAGTAGCGTAAACTATAGTGAACCACAGACTTTATAATAACGGTTATACGGATTCTGAGTAAGTACTCTGTTGGCAAAAATCTGTGGCAGTGGCCTGTGTAGCTCCTGAAGGTGATATCGATCTAACATGTATGAAATAAATGCGGTAATGATAAATGTATTCAGATGTATAGTCACAAAGAGCTATCCCTACAGTTCCTTGCTCATTCTTCTCAAGGGAATCTGCCTTATGAATGAGAAGTAGAGTTTAATCTATGTGACGATTTCACTCGACGGCCTCCGTGGTCAAGCGGCTTGCACACCGTTTTTCGTAGTGTCGTCATCGCTGAGGTCCTGGGTTCGATCCCCGGCCGGGTCAGTGTAGAAACAATAATAATAATAATAAGGATGATGACGATGGTGATGATAGATACATTTCATTAAAAAGGGGTACAACAATTAAACTGAACATTACAAATATATGATAAATTTAGAAAAAAATAATACAAATTTTAACATGTTTGATCATTTAAACACAGACCAGTTAACTCCTAAACTAAGTAAAAACTTGTATTATCGGAGTTAATGATTCTTCGCTCGGAAGACATGTAGAAAAGGAAACAAGAATCTATCTCAAGTGAAATTAATTATTACATTTGAATCGCACCATACACACATACGTAATGTTTATGGTAATAATATAGATAATAATATAAAATTAAATATTATAATAGAACGAAATAAAGAACATAAGACCATACAAAAACATAATTCATGAGAACAAATTATAGAGAATTACTAACACTAACTTTTCTATATTCTCTCGGGTCTGAATGTTTGTGGTGCCGTCGTTGTTTTCGATTTCCATAACACGAGTGCTTTAGCGACTTACTTGGGGATCAGAGCAATATATGTGATGTTGTCATATATATATTTATTATAAATATCTATTTATAATGTTAAGTGTAATTTGCTAACCTATGAAAATGATTTGAGTTTGAAAAACCGTCTCCTTAGACAAAGGCCAATGGAATGTAATACATATGGATAGATATAAACACTGTCATGAAATTGTACCTAATACTGTTTCTGAAATATGTTACCAAAAATGTAATTGTTGTTATTTAATACTAAATCGAATTTGGTGGAGCACCAAAAATACGAGCGAGAGCGGTGGCAATAAAATTTCAATTAATAGCCGCTATTTTTTCGCTAAATCAAAACATCGCTGGCACCAGATGTCCTAAGTTCAATAATATAGGTAACAGTAACAAAAATTAAAGAAAATACTCCATTACGAAAACTAAACTTAGAAATAGCGGTAAATCCAAGGTAGTTTCATATCAGCGATGAGAATAAAGACTGTAACGTGCCAAATAGGTCCGACTCCGACCAGATAGGGTTAAAGTTATTCGAATCCTGCTATTCTTTAGTTTGGAGATGGTTGATAGATTTCGCACGCCGCGCCTACGCACACGCTATGTCAATGCTGAAATTCTGCCTCTGGATCAGTTATACCATTAATAGTACAAGTGGTACTAACCTGTTTTTTAACTGTAGTGGTATAGGTGGCACCAGTTTATCCCAGTTATACCATTATTATTTATTATCCATATATGCTTGCTTGAGTAAGTTAAACCATTAGCGCACAGCTCGACTAAATTCAAGCCAGACTCGCCTGCGTGCCCGGGACGCCATTTAAGTTAAAACCAAAAGCTAAACAAATAGAGCGTATTGAGTTCTTAGGTTTTCGCCGATTGTTACACATAGGTAATGAAACTATTTTTCCGGATTTAAATCGCGTATATTTGTTTTTTCAAACAAACCAACGTTTCTGGCCCTTTACAGGTCCCATGGTCACGGTTGACTGACGTGGTACAGTCATCAACCAGTTATGTCTAATATTAATGCAAACCAGCCTATTTTTTGACTATAGTTATAAAAGTTATTAATTAAATACCTTATTTTTAATTTTACAACGAAACATTCCAATTTACGCTACATTACGTTTTACAAATTATTTTACTCAATGAATTTTTTATTAAGTGAAATTTATTATTAATTAATAATAGAAATTAGAATAAATCAAAACATATTAATTGGTACTGCAGTCTTATGTCTGTTTGGGATTTTTCATCAGACTAAATACTGGATCCCAAACTGGTGGTGGATCCCAAACGTTGGTTTGTTTGAAAAACAAATATACGCGATAAACAAATAACTGCCTACGCGGCCGAACCGGACTGCCACGCAGAGGGAGCCGGGAGAAATATTTGTATGGCCTACATTTATTTCTCTCGTGAGTTTGGGTGTAATTTGTGGTTGTCTATGTGTGTGTCCATTGCACTCGCACCACAAGGTTTCCCTAGTGCGCGGCTATGTTGAGTGAGCTTTATTAAAAAAATTATTAAGCAGTTAAGCGATTTAAATCCGGAAAAATAGTTTCATTTCCTAAATAGAGCGTGTTTTGCCATGACAGTCAGACGCACGCGGTCGCATTCGTGTCGAGTAAATGCGCCTTTAGGCTACCACAGCATCAAATTAATTTGTTATTTAAACTGACATTCTATAATGTTTCTTAGCAGAATTTATTTTATATAAGCGAAATATAAGCCATTTAAAAAATGTATATCGTATACTATACGTGTTATTCTTAGTTCAGTTGCTATACAAAAAATAATTGTTATATGTAAAGTACCTATTGCGAACAACGGTTTTTTTTTGTAAAATTTCGAGGTAAGTTTATGTTTTTTGTCTGTCGTGAAAATTTTTGTTATGTTATCTGAAAAATTTAGAATTATTATTATTAATGCAATTCCCGGTTAATATGTGTGATCACTATCTGATTTAGCTAAACAGTTAAATTGTTTATTATTGCAACTAATGAGAGGGCGGAAGACTTCTGTTAAGGGATATATAACTGTTAAGATCGTAGTTTCGTGACCCTTCAGACGTACGGTCGTTTGACTGGCGAAAGTCAATTGCCTCATTTTACCTTACTGTGTGTGGGAAGCACGAATGGCGGTACATAATGCTGTGTTGGTTCCGATGCTGAAGAAGCACGAGAATAGAGTGAATACGGTAGAAATGAGATCCTTCAGAAAAATATGTGTGGGGTTATGTGACAGAGCGAAAAAATGCTTTGAAATAAATGAATGAATTACTTTTTTATGATATCAAGTGACAGGTCGTAAGCCTGGTGGTAAGTGACACACTCGTCCATTACAGGTGCAGTGCTACTCAGCTTTAAATCCCAAGACCTGGGGGCACTGCCACTGCCCCCGTCACCCAGAGAAATAAGTTGCCAAGTCCCATGTACACGTAATTTCACCAACACCCTTTCTCTTCCAAACCGGTACGCAGTAATGTTCATATTACTGCTTGGCAGTATTGGTTAGCACTACTGCTACTAACACTGATAAGTAGGCCACTTTAAAGCGCTCAATACGTTGGTTTGTTTGAAAAAACATGTAGTCATAAAAGCAATTACAAGTCCCAATGTGTAGCTATTTCTAAAATCTATGAACTCAAAACCTAGTTGACTTGTAATTGCTTTTATCGTAGTCGTACGTTGAATAAAATATTATAAAAATGTCTGTTATTAGTAGAGTAGATACAATATAAGTGGAGAAGGGTGCATATTTGAAATAAGGAAGTCGTTTGAAAAGGAAAACTAGGTTCGAACCAGGTTTTATTTATTTAACTTACTTGACAAATCGTTGACATATACATGAAGACAAGCTCAAAAAACTTCAACAAAAAACAAGCCTACTGCTTGACAGTCTATCAGCAAAGGGTTACCATACTTGTCGTATTATTATATCGGAATAGAATTAAACCGATTAGAAAGAGTTTTCTGTTTATGTAATAAGAACGAAAAAGACGTTGTGCTTTTTGCATCGGTTTTTACGGCTCAATGCAAGTCCAGAACGAAACTCGCCCTGTCCGTCCAATATCCGTCCAAAACAATAACTGTCAAGTAAGTAAGGGCGCGTTCAAGTTAGCCGCTGTTAGAATCGCAGCAGCCTCGCGGCGGCCGCTCACTTCGCGCTGCTGAAGTGTGACCAAATTTTTAGTGATGTTTTATCTTTCGACTCAGTTTCGACGCGATGGATTCTGACGAAGAAACGACACTTTTACTTATTTTGTTTAAACTGAAGAAGAAAAAATTAAAAACAATACCGGAACGTATTAGAATCCGTTAGTTACCTTTATTTTGTCAAAATAATCACAATGAATACTGCAAGTTTCGGCAACATGACGGCAAAAAATTAGAAAATTACATTAGAATGAATAGTTTTGTTTATGGAAATACTTCAACTCTTGGAAAGCCATATTCGTCGACAAGAAACCATCTTCGGAAACACTATTTGTGCAGAAGAACGACTTATAATTACGCTGAGGTGAGTAAAAAAATCGGAAACACTATCCCATATTGCAGGGTGCTGTTTTACATTCTTTATAAATTCTTCACTTCGATTTTCATCCTTCGTGAATTAACTACGGTGGTAAATTTGAAAAATTAACATGTACACCTCACTAACTATGACTGCAACCGAGCGTGACTGCAGCGCTGCAGTTCTAGAAATTATAATAATAATATAATAATAAAAAACAAAATATTTTATTACTTCACTGTATATGGCATAATTCAGGGGCTGATGTTTCCTTTTAAGCTTCATAGGGCCTGTGTTAGGAAACATCGCTCTTCTTTACAATTAATAATTAAACATAGCTCTTAAGCTGGTGTTATAACTATATGTATATAATTTACTAATACATTAACCATTAATAAACTAAGACTAAATTAACCTATGTGTTACTTTGAGTGAGTGAGAGTGCATGTCCGTGTATATATGCATGAAGTGTGTGTAAATGAGTGTTTGTGTAGTTATATGAAAAGTGATAATCGCGCGGCCGCTGCGCGCTATGACTCGACCAAATCAAAGGTCGCATGATGCGAATGAAGCACTTGATATGGTCGAGTATTACTTGTTTTGTTTCCGTCGGATGGCGGACAGAGAACCCCCAGATTACGATGCTGGTGGTCTTAGGCTCAACTCACACTGGCACAGACTCGAAGCGTCGCGACGCGTCATGTTTTTCGCCTATAGCATATTCATCTCTATTTTCCCATTGTTAAGGTACAAATTTGTGTTATGCAAATATGGAGTTGCGCGTCGATGCGTGCCGCCAGGCGTTATAGTTGAAAAACAGGACGCGACGCGACGCTTCGACTCTGCGCCAGTGTGAAATGAGCCTTAGAGTGACGGGCGAATTAACAATGGACAATTGCATGTCTTTGCAATTTAATTGGCAATTGTTTTGAATAGGCTTAGGCACTTATCACCGGATGTGTAATGGAAGATATAACAAGAAATAATCTATCGAGTTCTTAGGTTTTCGCGATTGTTACACATAGGAAATGAAACTATTTTTCCGGATTTAAATCGCGTATATTTGTTT